>NW_027532203.1:8088103-8125371 GCF_008692635.1 Crocuta crocuta | reverse complement strand
TTGTTTTTTTTTTTTTTTTTTTTTTTTTTTTTTTTTTTTTTTTTTGAGAGAGACAGAGACAGCATGAGCAGCGGAGGGGCAGAGAGAGGAGGAGGAGAGAGAGAAAGAGAGAGAGAATCCTAAACAGGCTCCATCAGCACACAGTCCGGCCGGGGCTTGAACTCATGAACCGTGAGATCATGACCTAAGCTGAAACCAGGAATCGGACACTTAACCGACTAAGCCACCCAGGCGCCCCTTTCCTCCTTTTAAAGAGAGACCCTCTGTAGGGGAGGACGGGAGTAGACACTGCCTTGGTTCTCGGGATCCTCTAGAATTCTCACCTCACATTGCCTAGTAACTTGCTGTCCTGATCAGTCCTCACGAATCTATGCCCTGGTGCGAATACAGGCCTCCTAGAGAGGAGATTATATTCTTTCCCCTGAACGCTATAGAGGAAGGGCTCTAAGCTGATGAAGAGTTGAGGACTTAGGAGAGGATCACCGTGGCAGCTATAGGGAGGAAAAATGTTCAGGACAATCCCTCTCGGTAACCTGACGTTTGACAATAAAATTTCGTAACTGAAATAGATTGTATGTTTCTCTTGTGATCATGTTGGCAACAACTCTTTACATTTAAGTCTTCAGGGCTCTGTGCCTGATTTAGGTAAGATTTTGGACCTCAGAGCTGTGTGGGGTTCCTTTCACAGTGGATTTGAGGCCTTTGGATATCAGTTGCCTTTTTTCCAGACACTAATGTTTGGGTCAAATTAAATTACTTGGTCTAGAACAAGTAATTCTCTGGGTGTATGTTACTTTATTAAACTGACCAGAAAGCAAATGCAAGATATTGAATAATAATGATTTCTTACACAAACAGCCATCAGTGGCCTATGCACATACCACGCCGGGCCTACCTTCAGGCTGGGAAGAAAGAAAGGATGCTAAGGGACGCACATACTATGTCAATCATAACAATCGAACCACAACTTGGACTCGACCTATCATGCAGGTATGCAGATCGTCCTACAACTTAAAATCGCAGGGTAGAAGCCAGAGTACATGAGCTCAGTGTTCCCGATATGAATGTATTGTTCTAAAGAACTCATGCCTGAGAAAATTTTTCTCCCAAAGAAAACGCGTTACTCTAAGCGTAATATTGGCCTGAGGAGGAATTCGGTCCTCAAGTCAGTCCATCCCTAGATGCAGTTTTAAGATGTGACGTGAAAGATATTTTCAGAGTAAGAGCCTATCACAGTATAACTTCACTCCCAGCCCCCTTTATTCTCCAGGGCTGGTTTTTAGGCTGGGCTAGTGATTCATTTCTATTTCCTTTGAATGTGTTTCCCCATCCCTGCCCCCATTATTATGTGTAAGTGTTTTCTCCACACTCGAAGAGGCCAGACCTCTCATTATTGCTGGCTGTGTTGTTGTTTGGGTCCGTGCTTCCAATCACATGCACAGGGGATCCTCCTGTGAAGCTAACTTGTTTTTGCCTCCAAAATAGCTCGCAGAAGACGGCGCGTCCGGATCCGCCACAAACAGTAACAACCACCTAATCGAGCCTCAGATCCGCCGGCCCCGTAGCCTCAGCTCGCCGACTGTAACCTTATCTGCCCCACTGGAGGTGAGAAGGCTGCCTCATCTAACCGGGTCGCTCTCTCCCCGGGACTTCTTATTCTCTCTTCTCGCCTCCCCTTGGATTTGAGTTTTGCAGCCCCCTGTCCTTTCTCTGATCAGCCGTTGTGTTCGTGGTGCAGGGTGTTCTCATGCAGCCTTACTTCACGCTTCTGTGTTTCACCTGGGCCACATCCGGGGGCTCCCACGCGATTCCCATTCTCACTTGGCTGCCGCCATGGTCCCTCGTGCTGGCAGTGGGTGCCTCTCTTCCGAACTTGCTCCATTCTTGTTGTGTTTCACTCTTGACTGCATAATAACTCTTTCAAATACCAGTGCTTACGTTGCGTTTGAAAACACAGCTGTTGCTTTGATCATGTTTTTCCTTTCAACTGTAGGGCCTGTCATTGTACGGGTACACGTGTTTCCGATGCACATTTGCGTCTGTAAACCATCGCTGGGCATCTGCTTGCGCTCTCTCCTGTGTGCGTGGGTTCGGGGCCATCCCTTAACATCACCAATATCAGAGTGAGAGAAGCTGATGAGCAAATGTTGCAAGCTCCGAACTTGACCGTGTCTTGGAGACGGCTGTGGGCCCGTCCCCTGGGTTTATGATGCTGGTTACTGGGAGTGGATGTGATCTCGTCCAAATGGGGTGTCAATGGGTAGCAGCCATGGAAACCCAGGTGTCTGTCTCCGTTGGTACGGGTTTTTCTTTCTGTGCTCTGAAAATTGCCAACACATTCCACATTAGACTGTGAGCTCATTCAGAGCAGGGGCAGGTTTTTCTTCAGCCTCTGGAAACTTTTCATCTGTAATGTTCAAGAGAGACTAGTATTTTGGGTGTGCACCGAATAGCTATCCACGGATCTCGGTTATAAGTACTTAACATCATTGTGTGTTTAATCAACAAAAACAACAAAAACTTGAAAGTTAGAGCGGTTTAAAGTAAATGAATGACAGAAACAGATTTTAGGAGCTTCTCCCTTGTACCTCTCCAAAGACGGGCGCTCCTTGATACCCAGTTTCCTTCTGACCCCTCTGGACTAGCTCGTACGAATTCTAATGTTCATTATTATTCCTTAGGGTGCCAAGGACTCACCCATACGTCGGGCTGTGAAAGATACTCTTTCCAATCCACAGTCCCCACAGCCATCACCTTACAACTCCCCTAAACCACAACACAAAGTCACACAGAGCTTCCTGCCACCCGGCTGGGAAATGAGGATAGCGCCAAACGGCCGGCCCTTCTTCATTGACCATAACACAAAGACTACGACGTGGGTAAGGCTGCTGCTTTTACTTGGTTCCATTTTTCCCATGAGGTCTGGCTGGGATTCCGGGGTGTCCTTACTCGCTGTCCGAAGCTCTCATAGAGAAATCCCAGTGAGCCTGACAATTTGCCGTATTTGGGGAAAAGGCCGTGCTCCCCAGTACCAGAAAATTGATGTTACGGCTTCACTGCTCATGACGCTATTGCTGTATCAGGTATTCTAACTTCTTTTCAACCATGTTACTCCTTTTTCTTCATCGCTTTCTTTTTTGCATTTTCATGGACATTATCATCTTCATTTGGTCTGTCCCTCTGCTTTGTGCCGTCCACATCCGATAGGCGTTTCGCACTTCGGTGCTACATTTCTGTCCCTTAACTGGAGGGAAGAGATGCACTGAGTGAGGAGTTGGGTTGTAAATCTGGTGGCTCTTCCTCGCGAGCCTCTTGTCAGAATTGATTTTTCTCATCGTGTTGCTCGTCCACGTGGCCCTGAGTCCCATAGGAGCGAGGCTCCATGTGTTGTGTTAACGTGCACGATGGGATTAATCAGAGGTGCTTGTGTAGGTCTCCCCGTGCCTCTTCATTTCCTCGGCCGAATTAGCAGGTCTTAGTTCACCCAGCATGTAGTCCTTTTAGAAGGGAGTGGTTTGTTTCTACCCTGTGATGTCTGGACCTAGGACGAAACCGAACTCGGTATTCCCGTTTCTATTTCCGATGCTGCAGGAGGTTTGCTCTCTTCCTGTCCCTGTCCCTTCCTGCCCCTGTCCCTCTCTCATCCTCAGGTTACAGAGCTTCACTCTGACCTCTGTCATCCGTGCTTAGAACTGACGTCGTGTGAAAGCTGGTTGAGTTTGGGTGGTTGTCAGCTTGGGCTAACAGTGAACGCACGCATTAAAGTCCCCATTTCTAGTGAAGACCCCACGTGTGCACAGTCGATACAATGGTAGTATAGTGTTAAGAGACGCCTGAACCAAAGTGGCCTGGACTGTCAACCACACTCCACCCGTGGGGTATGTTAACTTAGTCCCAAGAGGCTTCACCCTCTAAAATCCAGGGGGTCGTGATGCAGCCTGTCTCCACGAGGACCTTCTCTGCACTTGGGGCAGGACCGTGCCTTTTCTTTTTTTTTTCTTTTTTAATTCTTATTTATGAGAAAGAGAGAGAGAGACAGAGGTGAGTAGGAGAGGGGCAGAGAGAGAGGGAGACAAAATCCAAAGCAGGCTCCAGGCTCCGAGGCGTCAGCACAGAGCCCGACCTGGGGCTCAAGCCCACGAACCACGAGATCGTGACCTGAGCGGAAGTCAGACTCTCAACCAGCTGAGCCACCCAGGCGCCCCAGGACTGGGCCTTTTATTGGAGGGCATCAAGCATCCGTGGATCCTGCCACTGAAAAGCCTGGCAGCCACTATTCCTCCTCCCCCTCCTCCCACCAGGGAGGGTAGCCAGAAATGCCCCACACATTCCCAACCCTCCTTAGTGAGAACCACTCTAAAAACTCTTCCTCTTTGGAGGTACAGGAGTGGCCTTCCAGGGGAATCTGTCCTCTGGATCTGGCGACATGCGTAGCAAGCTCCCAACTACTTCTGAGGCATCTGCTAGCACGTTGCTTTGTTTGACTTGCTTTTGAGACTGAAGATAACCTGCACATTGAGAATTAAAGATGGGCAGCTCTTTGGAAGACAGAGCAGCAGAGATTGGTTATTAGGTCTTTACCCCTCTGGACACACAACCTTCCGCTTTCCTGCTAGTGATCGACTCCTCCAGCACCTCTGTGCTTTCCTGCCCTCAGCCAGAAACGGGTAAATATCATCGGAGTAGATGGATTAGCGTGTGGAGCGCTGCAGCCTGCCGGCGTAAGCTGTGATTTGAGTCGCTCCAACGAGCTGAGCAGCCCGGTCTCCTAACCTTTTCACGGTTTCTCACGCTGCAACCACAGTCTGCCTGCAGCTGGACACCTTTCATCTTAAACGGCACTCGGCTTTATTTATTGCCCACATCGTTGCCGAACAAAACCCAGTTTGAATTCCCAGTTGCCCGTTTTCGGCCCAAGAGACTTGTTGTTGGCTGATGGTACGGATTTAAAATTTTAATGCATTAAAACAGTATTTTGTCACTCCTGTCGCTGTCGAAAATCCTGAAGGTAACAGCTGGAAATTCCACCAGCCACTCCCCTTCCTCGCTGAACTCAGACACCCCGGCACCCGGCTGCGTCTCCCCCTCCAGAGGCCTGTACGAATGGTCTGCACAGAAGCCCCACTCTCCACCGCCGCTTTCTTTCAATAAGAGACGGACGGAAGGGGAAAGATAATTTTCAGCTTAGAATCTATCTGTTTGGAGTTGGTTTGGGGTTTGCTCTGTTTGTTTTTAAAGAGCACAGCGCACCTATTCTTAGAATGTGAGCCTTATGATGGAAGCAGGAAGAGAAACTGGTAGAACAGGTTGAGAAAAATGAAAATACCCCTTCGGCCCCCGTCAGCGTGTGTTGTGCACTCGATTCCTGCGTTAACCAGCAACGTGAAAAGATGGGGGCCATTGGGCCATCATTTCCCTTAGGGGCATCAATAGGGGAAGATTCCCTCTGAAGTCTATTTATAAAACACAGCCTTCTGCACACACAAGTAACGCAGGCGGCCTGCTGGCGGTTTGTGTGGGATGAAGTCAGACCGATCCAGTGGCAGCAGTCTGTTCCCACCTGGATCAGCCGGGCCAGGGACGCAGGCCAGAGGCCACCAAGTGCCCGAGGGGAGATTACAAGAGGGACTTCACATTGCTCGTTCTTTCTGCTAAGGAAGCATCCAGAAGCATGTATGTAAGAGTATGTTTATGCCTTTCACAGGACAAAGCATTGGTTTCTTTTTAGAGCAAGCCAGGATATACCTTCATGAAGTTGCAGGTCCCAACTACTAACACTCAGTGTAGCTTAGTCATGGTTGCTGGCCTCGTCCAGGAAGGAAAAAACCACAGCTGTTTTTCAAACCGGCCTGCGTGCCCAGATCTTATATGGGTCTAAATAATTCTGCTAGGAAACCCTCACCGCCCCCCCCTTTTATTTTTTTTTTTTAAGATGTTGATCTTTGCCTTCTGTTTAAAAACTCTTCAGCTGTATTGAGGGAAGCAGTTGTGAAGTAGTGAACATGCCTGACTGCTTGAGGACCAGGAGAAATGACCTGGCGGGGTTTGCATATTTCGTTCATTCATTTTCACTTTTATTTCTACCGTTTGAAACATTAGTATCCCTGCTTGTTGTCATCCCTCAAGTTGTCACAGTCTTGCCAGGCCTTGGCTGCTGTCACCTGCTCCATCACCTCAGGGCACGCGCCTGCCTCCGTTGTTGAGGGGACGCGCCGGGAGGGTGGGCTCAGTAGCGCCCCCTAGATTTAGCCCCCAGAGCGCGGTGGAAGGCGACGAGTGCCGCCATCATCGTGGCTTGTGATGCTGTGACCCCGGGGGCCTCTAACCCTCCCATTGTGCTAAGTCTAGGTTTCCACGCAAGGCCACGTCAGCAGACCTGTGAAACTGAGTTTCATACTTCATGCTTCTCACCCCCAACACCTGGCACTTTCCTATCATTTCAGCCCCGTTTGTGTGTGTGTATGTGTGTGTGTGTGCGCGCGCGCGCGCGCTCACACGTGCGCACTTTAAACCACCAGCTTTTTCTAGTTGTCTTTCACAGTAGCCTGTGGGTGTGTGGGATTCCAAGTCACGGCTGGCCTTCCACGCAGTGTCCAGAAGCTGGCATGGTCCGTGGCTGGCGGGGGCCCAGGGGCCCCTGTGGCTGTGAGCTAGCGCTGAGTGGGTAGCTCTTGTAGAGCTTCGAGCTCCAAGTTTTCCCTCTGTCGACAATCAGCCTAGCATACATATTTACCAAATTATCAGTTTCTTGGACCTTATAAATCCAAAATCTTAGTGGATTGCCCTGTATGTGTCCCAGGACACAACAGAATCCTGGGCCTGTTTCATGCCACTAATTACCTTTTTTAAAAGGATATCCATAAGGTTCAGGGTCCGTATCCGTCATAAACTGCTAACATTACTGACTTCTTCAGTTCGTAGTAGTGTGCTGTAGTTAACAGAAAGCAAAGGTTGATTTTTAGTTTTTGATGTGGAGTTTGTCTTTGTTTAGTTTTATTTTATAGATTTTGTCACTTAAAAAAACTTATCACTTTGTTATAATTCAGTGGTACTAACAGTTTATATTGTTGCCTTGGGACATTTTTTTAATAGCTTTCAAGAAGTATAATTCACATGTCCTACAGTTCACCTGTTTAAAATATACAGGTGGTTTTTAGATCATTGAACCAACACGTGCGACCATCTCCATAATCGTTTTCAGAACATCGTCATACCCATTAGCAGTCACAAAGTGAGTTTTATTTTCCAAGGTTTATATCAATTATTCCATTTCCTTGTTGACTTAGGAAAATGTTGAGGCAGAAAACCTTTTAGTCATTTGACAGCAACGAAGGCTCTAAAGTAATTGAAATTAAGTGGTTTTCTTTTTAAACCTCAGGTTTATTTGGTTGACAATGTGCTATTCTGACTTTTATCATTTGTTTTCTAATTTTTGGAGTTTAAAATATGAACTCTCAGTGCTCCATTGCATTTCCGTCAGGTCTGTGTAAGTGAGAGGCAGCTCCCAGATGCTGGGTCAGAGCCTTCCAGCACGCGCTCATTGTCTTCCTCAGTCTCCTCACCTGAGGCGGCAGAGGTCCACTGCCCAGCTCCCAACAGGGTAGTTGCAAGATGACCCATCTGCCTGGTCTTTGCAAGTTAGAAAGCACGACCCAAGATGTCAGGGCTCAGAGTTCTCTTTCATTGGCTCTTTGTAGCATCTTATCAGCCATATCCCTTAGGAAGAATCTATGGCAGACTTCTAAGTAGTAAGACATAAATGAAAATCTCATTTGCAGAACTTGATCCAGACTCTCGGGAAAGTTCTCTAGGAGGGATACGAAACTTTGTGATGTGGCCATCTACCTCTGGGCAGAACATGACTTGACCATCAGACCAGATTCAGATGCTCCGCTCTAGATCAGGGAGTGGAAGGGCGAGCACCAGCAATCCCAGGCGCTGTCGGAGAGGCTGGCCGCCCTCACGCAGAGCTTGAGACCCAAGAGAGATTTGCAAACCCTGTGCCCATTCCTTCTCCAGAGTAGAGCCTTGTCTTCACTGGCGCCCTCTGTTCCGGTTTCCATGGTAACATCACTGCGGGGCCTTTCCTCTTCACCTGCTCAAGATCTCCGGGATGCTGCTTAACCTTTTATTTAAATTTTCTCACCATCCTGCTTTCACCAAGGACCAGGAGAAGAGTAAAATCTTCCTTGCAAGCTGGTCAGCCAGCCTCCCTATACAAAGAGAGATCCTTTCCTCCCCCATGTAGGCAGGAGTGCAGACCGGCACACACAGCCTGGTTTGCTGGAACACACAACTCCAGAAGGGGAGAAACCAGTAAGTGCACACACAGAACCACTCATAACGTCTTCTGCCTTTTCCTTTTTTTTTTTTTTTTGCAGGAAGATCCAGGCCTGAAATTTCCAGTACATATGCGGTCAAAGGCCTCTTTAAACCCCAATGACCTTGGCCCTCTTCCTGTGAGTACACTGGAGATGCGTGGACAAGTGTGAAAATGTATATCTATTCCTCTGCCCTGTGTTGATGGAGGGATCCTATGGGCCTTCTCCTTGTCCAGGCTTTTTGGGTCCTGTTGGTCTGTAATTTCTTAACAGGAATGGGTGAATGGCTGATTCTAATAGTGCATACAGTTCATACCCAGTGCTTGGGAAAGAGGTTTCTGAATTGTTAGCTGCTAGTAGAAAGTAGACCTTGTAACTAAGATGTAAGGGGCATTGTCTACACGTGACAGTTTGAGCAGCGCACATTTATTCCGTAACTTAGCAACCACTGAGATCATCCATATTGCTGATTTAGCCACTGGGGTGGAAATATTAAAGACAATGGGAGAAAAATGCCTAAGTAATCACAGACCATTTCTGTAAGTCATTTAGCCTGCAGATAGTTTGAGTTTCTCTCCCTTATTGAGGATTATTTATAAATTTAACTTTTTATCAGTTTATTCTTTTTGGGGGACCAAGTTGGAGTTGAGGCTATTGGATTTNGAATGGAGGTGCTAGGAGTTCTTTGATGGTGATTTTCCAAACACAAGAACCTTTCTGTTGTTTGGCGTGTGGTATTTTATGGCACAACTTGAATCTAGAAAGGTTAGGGATCAATCTTTATTCATCAGGCTTTATACAAATATCCCTCACTCTCTGAATCTGTTTGGCTCCTGGGTTTAGATGGAAAGAGCCCAGAGAGTACCAGAGACAGGTAGGATGTGAAAGGCAACATGTTGTCCTGATCTGTTGGATTCCTGAGTTTCAGATAGCAAATAGGCACAACCCAAATACTGAGGGCATACCAGCCTTACCTTGGACAAAAGACCCAAATCCATTTAGCTCCTGAGTCCAAATAAAGCCCACAGCAGAGAATCTCTGTATTAGGGCATTCAGCCTGGTGACCGGGCTAAAGCATATCTCTCTGACATTTTTAAATTAACCTCCCTCCTCCCTTCAGTCCTCAGTAAATATTCATTTAATTAAACGAGCTTATTCAATCCTAAACTCAACTGTTCCATGGAATGCTGAAGTTTCCTTTGAAGCTTTTGAAATAGCAGCCGCTGTTTCTGGTCCATCACACAGTGAGTGAAGGCTTCTAAGACTCGTGAACACATGATAGTGTGTCACTGAACGTTGTTAAGAGTTAACTTGATGCTTGTAGCTTATTTATAACCTAAAAATGCACCCTATAAGAGAAGAATAAAAAATATGTCCTAGAGTGTTTAAGTTTAGCCATTGATTTTTGGAACTGTTAGCTAATGTTTGAATTCTCTTTCTCTGTCTCTCTCTGTCTCTCTATCTCTCTCTCTTTCCCTCCCCCTCCTAATACCAGCCTGGTTGGGAAGAAAGAATTCACTTGGATGGCCGAACGTTTTATATTGACCATAGTAAGTAGACTCTTATAGACACATAGGCATTGCAGGTAAAGGGATGGGGGTGGGGTAGGGAGTCATTCACATATTATAGTGAAAGGCTTGTCATTTCACTCTGTCTAGGCAGCCAGGTGTTATGTGGAGAGAATGATCCCAGAGACTCAGTGCCCTCGTACGGTACTGTGCATTCATCTAAGTTTGCTTTAAACTAGCTCATCAGGCTTTCACCTGATTTGATCTTGTGGCATATTAACCTTTTTTTTTTTAATTAAAAAGAATTGGGGGGCGTATAACCCCTTGATTTCTGCGCTTTTAATAAATACACTCCAGCAATAGAAAATAAGCTTAGAAGCCCTGATTGAGTCAAAATCCATGTGAGCAGTGCTTGAAGCAGCATGTAAGTTTCTTAAACACTGCTTTCAAAGGTCTTAGGGCAAGAAGCCCATTCTGACTTATTTTCTATTCATAGCATGTTTCTTTGCACCCAACACACTAATATATATACAGTTTGTATCTTGAAATTGTAGTATATTTGTTCCAGCCCCTATGAATAAATGTGTGGTTTCTCATTTCAACTAAAAGTTAAACTAATAAAGGTTTTGCTTTTAGCCAGTGGGTTTTTTGGTTTTTTTGTTGTTGTTTTGAGGTGATATGTTCCCCACAGGAGCATATTTTTATATATCCCTGAAAACTTCTGAAAAATAGACATTTAAAAGAAGTTTTCGATTATATGTAAAAGTGTGGGCACTTGGTCATACTTTGATCTTTACTTTCATTTGGTTCATAAACTGCAAGTCTCCACCAGGTTTCTCCAGCCTCACGTTCTCTTAACTAATCAAAACTACACTGATGAGAAATCTGGCCACGAGGACTCCTCGATCTTGTGCCTCTTCAGCGGGGTGAGGGTGGGGGGGTTACTGAATGACTGAGTGAACTGGACACTTTCCCTTTCAGGCAAAGGAGCTGAATAAGTTAAGTGAGAAGCCCATGGCTCATAGTTACTCCAAAAGTGGAAGTCCTTGATGTGTTAGGGGGCAGGCTACCCTTTTAACCCTTTGGTTAAAATCCGGTATTTCAAGGTGTACATGGGCTTCATTTTGTCTTTGACCAGTGAAAGTATGCAGGGTTTGCCTGCTTTCTAGAATTTTACAGTGAGCATAAAATTGCTACCATAACTGCTTTAAAATATGTATACCGTCGCTTTTTTCTCTAATATGCTCTTTGTAATTTTACTAATCACATGAGTTTTTAAAATAAGGAAGGGGACAAACCTCTTTTTCCCACCAAACCCAAAAAACATTTCTCTATTTTAGTTTTTTATGCATTTCAATTTCCATTTTCAAAGGTAGGTACGAGTAATAACGATCTTTTTCTTAAAATAAGGTCTTAACCAGTAACACAGCCTCTGTCTGCTACACACAGAACATCTCACACAACCTTGTAGCCACGTTCTAGCTGGGGATCTGAAGTTCAGATCAACCTGAAAAGAATTTTATGAACGCTCTTAATGCAAGGGCCCCCAAACCCTTCCCAAAGGAACGCGTTATCACAGAGGGCCATCCTCGTGGACGCTAGAAATAATAAAGATCACAGACTGTTTTTCTAGTGGTGTGCATCTTCCTACCATACTGTATAGTAGACGCTTGGCAAATGGTGACGTGCAGTTAATTCAGGGAGTGCCTGTGGTGAAGGCATTGCTGGGAGGCAGGAGAGGGTAGTTTTGCTAAATGCCTTGGCAGTTCCTACCTCCTAATGGGTCCGCCCGCCCCTCCAAGCGCTCAGCAACCTCACTCCACATTCGCCTCGCCAGAACAGACAGCAAAGAGGCTTCTCTTTGCTCCGGGGATTAATGTAGACCTAGCACCGAGGACTGATCTGAGCTACCAAAAGAGGTGCTCCTCATGGTGCCTTACCTGGAGATGAAAATTTGCCTTGGCTCGGCCATATGGAAAAGTTCTCCAAGCCAGATAATAGTGGAAATTAGGGAAGCAGAAACCGTGTAAGAAGTAGATCTAGTTAGGATCACCTCAGTTGCCGTGGATGCAACATTTCTGCCTTTTGTCCCCAGTTTGTCAAGGTTTGCTCGGTCATTAGCTCTAAAGGGGTGCATATCAATTAAAATAAATGCATCTGCTTTTTCACCAAAATGCAGTCCGTGAAAAGTGCAGAGCACCTGCCTTTTTAAGCGGCTTGCTCAGGCCAGCAGGTACACTCCAGAGTGCATTTCATCACCTCCGAGCTGCCGTTTAGGAATGTATCACCTTCCAAACAAGCCTCTCCTTCTAAGCAGTTTTCTCCTACCTGATTTCCAACAAGGAAGCGCCTCGTTTTGCTGTCCTGTGTACAGGACAGGAACCAGGCCTTCCGTGCGAGTAGCATCGTACTATACTGTGCAAGCAGCGTGTGCGAGAGTCACAGCCCTCTTAGTGCCCGTGATGACCAGGACGTGTGATCGCACGTGAATGACAAAGACCGCAGTATACTTTTTTTTTTTTTTAATATTTTTATTTATTTCTAGGAGAGAGAGAGAGAGACAGCATGAGCAGGGGAGGGTCAGAGAGAGAGGGAGACACAGACTCCGAAATAGTCTCCAGGCTCTGAGCTGGCAGTCAGCACAGAGCCCGACGCGGGGCTCGAACCCATGAACCGTGAGATCATGACCTAAGCGAAAGTCGGACGCTTAACCGACTAAGCCACCCAGGCGCCCCAAGACCGCAGTATACTTATCTTTTAAATGATAAGGCGGTTTATTTTCTGCTTCATAAAACTCCTGACAAGTCAGACATTTTCAAGATGAAAAATATTCAACCACCTTAAAGAGGTAATTTCAGAAGAGATGAAGTGTGGGCATGTATAGCTCCTGTCTCAAGCCTGGAGTAAAAGATTAAGGAAGATCTTGAGCCGAATCTCTCCCTCCCTCGGGGATCCTAAAGACCAAGCATGTCCAACAGCTAAGTCCGTGGCCAAAGGTGTCTAGAGACAAAGCTAGAAGAGAAAAGAAAATTCCAATGAGGCTGTCCATTCCTGGCTTCATCTTTGCTGGCAGCAGTTTTACCAAACCCATTAATCGTAGCGAAATTAACTGAGTTTTCATTCTTCTCCTTCATTATTGTCCCTTTACAATGTTGGAGGACCAAAAGCAAGTTTAGCTTCAAGAGTTTTAGAAGAAATGAGCAAATGGCCACCACACATTCACATATTGACAATGCTTAGCTGTGAAATCCATCTTTATTATAAGCACATAGAAACTTGTATGTTTCTGAAGCCTTAGACTGTTTTAGAAGCGAATCTGTTTTCACCATCAGCTTCATTCAGTCATTTAAAAAATAGGAGACTCCTGTCACATTCCAGGAAGTGTGTTCAGTGGTGCACAGGGGGCTGCCGAGATGAGTTAACACCCAGCCCCTGTCCTTGAGGGACTTATGTTCTAGTAGGGGGTCCCAGGAGGTATTTTCAAAAGTGATATATAGAGGAATTAACCAGTTTTGTAGATGCCGAAGCAAAAACCACACCTGCTCGGTAGGTGGCTGAGCGCCAGGGCTCTGGGGCATCTGCAGGACCGCTTAGGACCAGAGTCTTTTTCAGGTGGATCCCAAATGATGAGTAAGATTTATCCAGGAAAGCCAGATGGAGAGCGACCCCAGGAAGGGGAAACATGCCCGTGTATGAAGTAGCGCAGACCGTGCCACGGCCAGAGAACTGCGCTCTGGTTGCAAATGGCCCATGTGCACAGGAGCCCAGCATGGCACGGGGGTCACAGGTGCCTGCCAGAGACGGGAACGTGGGTCCCTTCTGCAGGCAGGAGGGGGAGGTCCTGAGGGATTTTCTGGAGGGGTGTGGCAATGGTCACATTTGTTCTTTAGAAAGATCCATCTGGCAGAACCTCAAAGGAAGTCTTGAACAGGGATGAGTGAGACCGCAGCCAGGGGAGGGAACATAGGGAACAGCCCACGGACAGGAGGCCCCCTCCAGAAAGCAGCTTTCTCAGACGGGGGAGCTTCGGGAGCGCCAGGGGAGAACGGCAAGGGAGGATGGGCAGGGGGCCACTGCGGGCTTGGGGAGCAAATGCTGTGATACTGGCATTCGGGAACACAGCATCACAGGAATGGTTTGTGGTGCTGGAAGACGACGAGTTCAGTTTTTGGTAGAGTTGGATTCAACGTCGCTGGGAAAGGTGGGTGCCGGAAGTTCAGGTCTCGACAGACTGTTTGGGAGATGCCATGTGTGGGCAGTCATCGATTTACTTCTGCTTCAACTTCAGTGACGATGATGGGATTGTGGTCCAGGGAACTATTACTCCACTCTGTTCTGTTTATTTGGGTTTCTTTTCTCTTGTTCTCCATTACACAATGGCAACTTTGACTTTCTGAAGTCTTCTGTTCAGGAGCTAGGGACCCAAAATGCCTTTTGCTTCCACCAAAGTTCTTTAAACTCGTGGAAACATTTTAAGGAAATTTTCTGCCGAAGGGAATCTAAAATCATGTGCTTTGGTAGTTTCATTTTAAAACTCTACGTCTGCTTTTATTAAAATAATTATACCAGATTTGGAAGACTTCCTGGTATGGTCATTAAAACCAAGTTATTAGCTATTTACAGAACATAGAGAATAAGCAGAATCGATATTCATAAATCATTTTTTTTCTTACCATCTTAGAGTCCCTAAAACTCGAGAGAGAACCCATTTTCTCCAGTCTGCCCTCTCTGCATCTTTCATGCAAGTCCATCCCTGCCTCCTCGCCACCCCCACCCCCCCCACACACACACACACATACACAGTAATCCCTAAAATCTTTTGAATCATGCCCAGTCACAAAACCCAAGTGATTCAGGGCAGCTAGTGCACATTATCATCTACACCACAGAAGTAGTTGTATAGGCGGCATTGAACAGTCTTGGTGACATTGACTCATTTAGAAGAAAGACAGCTCCTCTCGCCAACTTGGCCAAAAGGGAAACCTTGCTCTCTAATCTTCCTCTCCTGTATCTAATCCCCATTTTTTTGGACTGCCTTAGATGCCTTGATTTTTGTGTGCATGTGAGTGACACGTGTCACAGATTATTCATGTGTTCCTTGTAGGATTCTTCCTTGAAAGCTGTTTTTCAACACTATAAGCAAAAAAGTATTTGAAACGAGAAAAATTGTGTGTTTCACCATTTGAGGGACTAAGACTTTTTATCCCCTTTTTCAGTTAAAGGAAAATCAAGATCAAATTATAAATCCTTGAAAGAACAGGGGTTTATAATTGAAATTTTGGCAGATTTCTTGCCGAAAACTGTGTGAATAAATGGTTTTGCTTTAGTTTTGCCTTTTTTTTGATCGAGTGTTTTTAACTAAACAGTATGTGGGGATGTGGGGGGCACATAGTCTGTGATTCTCTTCTAACCCGAAACACTAAGTGATTTATTTGGCAGACCAGTATGAGAGATCGGATAGCTTTTGCAAAATCCAGAAATAGTTCTTTTTAAAACAGTTTTGACGTAGACTAGATTTGAACTAATATGCTGATTTTTTTTTTTTTTTTTTTTTTTTCCCATTTTCAGATAGCAAAATTACTCAGTGGGAAGACCCAAGACTGCAGAATCCAGCCATTACTGGTCCGGTCAGTATCCTCAACTTCTGACTCCTCCGCATAATACTTGGGTTGCACCTAAGCACATATTTCTTGTATATTACTGCTTACCTGGTGCCCTGGGCTGGGTGTGGTTGACTAGGTTAGAGGTGCCCCCTCTCTTCCTCCCTGCAGTTCCCGGGTGGGGCACGTCTGCATTTGCCTCTTCAAATGGCTTTCATGATAAAGGAAAAGAAAGTGCTTTGCTAATGGTAACCACAACTAAACGTTTTCTTTTCTCCTTTGTAAAAAGGTGGATTAAAAGTATAACAATCAAAATGTCCTCTCTTCCCTTCTGTATGAAGCCAAGCCCTGTATTTGTAGAATTTTGTCCTTGCTTTGGGCCAAGGGGGGAAGGTAAATGTAAGCCAGCAGATTCAGCCAGTGAATCTCTTCCAGCATGAAACGTCTGTAAAAGTTTGGGTGAGGTTGTAGCCAACCTTCGGAACTGGCAGAGTTAAGAACCTTGGTCTCTGGTGACCCACTGACTTTCTCTCACTGTCCCTGCATATGCGCCGGGTGCGAGAGGAAGCTCGGTAGAGAGCACCCTTTTAAAATACTGCCACACGCTGTGTTCATAAGGAAGAGCGAGGAACACCCCCCCCCACCCCCCAGTCCCTGAGCAGTAACTGTCCCTTGCTACCAAACACCCATGAGCAGTCTGTCGAATGGGTCACAGTCCACAGGGAATGTACCAACATCTTTGGTCCATGTGCGGGGAGATAATTTGAAATTACAGCAAACGTAGGGGAACAGCAAAGCATTGCAAACCTGTTAAAAACCGGAGGAGCAAAAGGCAATGAAGTGTATTGAGTGCTGAGCTAAAAGGCCAGTAGGCGTGTTTAAAATACTGCTTTTGTGGCTTTAATCTGATTCAGTTCAAGTTATGTTTTGAATTACAAAGGTAAGTCTGTTTAAACGTAAAAGGTAATATCACGCAAACCCACCTTGATACCTGACATCCCCTTAGTTTGTTGATTTCTTTATTGGCTTTGTCCAGCTGCTTTGCTGCCGTGTAACGCCAAGTGCCCAGTCATCCCTGAGTTAAAACAGCTGCTTTCTATGTACCTTCAGCACCTGCCTTACCACCATGGCTTCCTTTTGATATTTTCACATTCACAATAAGGTGTGTTAGAGTCCTATTTTCTCTTCTCCATCGTGAGAAATGAGACGTTCAAGAATCGATGCTGTTTTCAAGTGACTTTTGACATAACTCTGAAGCCTTTTGAAATTATTTCTGTCATTTACTGATCATCCGCCTTCACTCAGACACAGTTCTTTATTTCTATTGAAAATTGTGTAGCATCATAAATCCAAGTAGATTTGACCCAAAGCAAGATCTTTTATTATTATTATTAACAAAAGAGCCTTGCGTATGCTTTTGGTTAGTAGTGCAGGTACTTCTTTCAGTAAGAGCATGTGTGTTTAGGTGATTATCCACTTAGTGTAGACACCTGGCTCTAGTTGTCATCGGTTCTGAATATTTGGTAATTTCCATGATTTCTTTCTCTCCTTGACTTACAAGCTATTTAGACTGTGGTTTTATTTTCCAAGAGTATGGAAGGGTTTTTTGCCTATCCATTTCTTACTAACTTTAGAATTTTATTGCATTGTGGTCAGAGAATATTATCTGCGAAATAGTGATTACCAGATATTTGAAACTTCCTTGGCAGCTTGGCCTTTTGTTTTGTTTTTTTAATAAATGTTCTTTCTATGTTTGAAAAGAATGTGTATTCTGTCTTTGTCGGGTATAGAGTTCTTTATATGTGCATTAGATCAAGTATATGGTGTTCAGATTATCCATTTCCATCACTGCTTTTTATCCTGGCTGTTCTGTCTAATCAAGACAGGAGTGTCAGAATCACCCACGGTAAGCATGGCTTTGTCAGTGACATTGACTTTCTCTTCCTTAGTATCTGCCTGGTATGTCTTTTTCCCTTCTTTAACTAGCTGTGGGTTTTTGGTTTGGTTTGGTTTTTCCTCTTTTTTTTTTTTTTTTTTTTTACCTTCTATTACACTGATAAAGTACCCTTTGTTTTCTTTCACTTTCTATACTTGCTTGGAAGTTGTATTTTGTGTTCCTTTAGCACTTACATGAAAATGTTTAACCAACGCGCTTCGTGTCAAAACTAATCGCCCTCTAGTCTCCTCCTGAGGAAGATGGGACTTTAGGAACTCTCATGCCATTCTTCCCACTCACTTTACGCTATTCAGTGACATTTGGAAACTTTACAAATAGTCGTTAACATTTTACCTTTATCCTCAACAGCTAGGACTCGTTTGCTTCACTTACACGTGAGCGAATTTCTTTGCCCACCATTGGTTCTTGGACCTGCTATTTCCGGGTTTTCTTCTGAATGAAATATGGCTCCTGGTTTTCAGTCTTGTCTACAGATCAGCAGCATCAGGATCCTGTGGAAACTTGTTAGGAATGCAAATTTAGGAGTCCCAACTCAGGCTCTGAAAAGCAGCAACTTCGGGGGCTGAGGAGCGGGGGAGCCCAGCAAAATCTACATTCGCACAAACCTTTCCAGGGACTGTGGTGCCTGCTCGAGTTTGAGAGCCTCTGTTTGAGCAACATTGTCTGAGAGCGGGAAACTCTCGTCTGAGGGAGAGGGCTTATCTGACTGTTAAATGGTAGTTCAGCTTTGGTGGAAGAAGCCTTTGGTTAACCATTCCTTTCCTGATATTTTGAAGATATTCTTTCTTGTCCTTCTGGCCCCCGTAAACTGTTGAGAAGCTTGTTGTCAATGTAGTTGTTGTGTTTGGGTGGGTAAATCTTCCTTTCCTCTGGCGATTTTGCGTTTCCTCTGTGACTTTGGTGTTGTATCGTTTTACTGTCGTGAACCTCAGTATGGATTTCTTCATACGTATTCTGCTTCGGACTCCCTGTAATTTTTTAATATGGAAACCGTGTCTTTCCTGCATTCTGGAAAATTCTCAGCAGTTGTTTCTTCACGCACCACTCCATCCTTGCTGTTCTTCCTGGTTATCTGAACCAGTAACCCCTCCTGGGTATGTGATTCCCTTTCATGTTCTGTCTTCACCTCTTAGCTTTCCTGTGTTCCATCTCTCTTGTGACTCTACTGTGAGCTCAGGTCTTCCAGTTAATTCTTTTTTAAGCTTTTCATAATCTGCCCTTTCCCAGTTCATTGTGTCTGTTATTTCAGTAACTGTTTAATCACTCATCGTTCTATTGGGTCTTTTTAAATGTGCTTGGTCTTTTCAGTTATTGTTATTCTATCATGTTCTTTTATTTTTTATTTTTTTATTCATACTTAGCTGTCTCCTCATTCTTCAAATGCTTATATCATATCCTCTTTCAGACGATTCTATTATCTCCAGCCATAGGGGCACTAAATCTCCCACAATGTTATGTGTGTAGCCTTTCCTCAGTAGTAGTTTAGTGCAGTTTATAAGCAATTCAGTGTATCATTTGTGTGTGTGCGCTCATCTTCCCCTCCCCCCCATGAGGCATTTATAAGTCCTGACCTGTATTTACTGTTAACTTCTTAGCTTGGGATCATGCAGGCCCAGTTCATGTAACTGTGGACTTCATACCCACTTTGGTGTAGGCGTAGACCATGAATTCATTACAGGTCTGTTTCTTTTTGTTTTCCTCTCGTTTGTGGTCCTGGACAGAAGGTAAGCTTCCTTACAACTTTCCTGGGCTGGTGGGTAGCGCTTTCTTGTCCCCGTGTCAGACGTAGGTATGAAGCAGGGAACTCTGTTCTTACTCCCCAGGTCATACAGACTGCAGGCCAGCTTCTGTGTCCCTGTATGAGGATTAAAGCCCCAGCCCAAGCACCCAAGTCAAGTCCAATGCCCACTTCTTTAATTTTAAGTCTTTACGCTTATCTGGAGCCGAGAGTTTCTCTTTTTCCCAAGTTTTAAAAATATCCAGATTAGGGGAGTGGGGGCTGGGGGGGTCCTTGTCTGTGGCGGTCCAGCGCAGCGTTACTGTAAGTCGGTGTGCCCTCTGTGCTGCCAGCATCACCAGTGAAAGCTGTGACAAAGTGCTGTCCGTGCTCGCTGCTCTTACGAACACTATCTCATGTTTGTATGACGCTTTGTGCTTCTCCGAGAACTTTATCATCAGCTGCCCTGAAACTCCTGGCAGGTCCCTCAGGACAGCAGGGAAGACGCGTCCCTCCCAATTTGTCAGCAGCTCCGAAGGCTAACTGTGTTGCCGTTCATTCCAGAAAATGTCAGAGGTGGGACCTCTGTGTACTCCAAGTATACCGGCCTCGCCCGTGTCTCCGTGTCAGACACGAGTCCTTTTCTGGAAGGAGCTCGGGCCCCAGCTGGACTAGAACGACAGGAAAACCCTGAGAACCAACTTAGCACCATAAACAGTCAGGCTTTCATTTTTGTTCAGAACAGAAAACATATTTAATACAGAGCAAAGGGCTTTAATCAACAGACGTCCTAAGTTTTGAGATAGGCTTATTTTAACGAGTTAAATTGTAAGAAAAGAAGATCCCAGGTTTTCAAGAGAGAATAAATAATTCGGCCCATCCAGTACAAGAAGGGTACTACACCTGTGGTTCTCTTCAAAGAGAATTACACACACTGGATGGATGTCCTTGTCCTGGTACATTGCTGGAATCTGGCCAGGAGGAGAGTATAAAAACCTGCAAATTCCACTTCTTATTCATAAGAACAATCTCTAGAGAGAACAGATAAGTATTGGAGGAGGGTAACGATTTCTCAGCTTTCCTGCATCATTCCCCAGGAGAAGAAAGCCCAGAAATACCTCCGCATTTTATTTCCACCCACGCGTAGGCAGCACCTCTCAGGTTATAAGTCTGACAAGAAAGTAGAGAGCACAGGCTGGGGGCGACGTTTTGAAATACTCCCCCCGCCCCCGGTCACTTAAAACTCTTGAACTTTTAGGTTAAGCCTTTCTTCAGCATTTCCAGGAGGGATGCAAAAATCAAAACATAATTGCTGGGAATCACAGGTTTTGGGAAACGGAAGAGCCTTAGAATTCATCTAGTCCATTTCTTCTGATTAACTGAGAAGAAACTCCGCAGCCGGGAGGTTACATCACGCTGGAAGGCTGGCGGGCGCTAGAATCTACCTTACAAGTCCGTTCTGCTAAGGCCAGCATGAGGAAATGAAAGGGCGTAGCTTTTTTCAGCTTAGTGTCCCTGTGTCCCAGCTAGCCACAGCTAAGAACATCAGCCAGACGCTTTATTTCCCAAGACTTTGCACTCGCTGCTCAAAGCCATGGTTTAGTCCCTCCTGCCACTCTGGGCTCTGCCCAGACACCCCTTCCTCAGAGCTTCCCTCCCTGACCACTCCTATAAAACAGCCTACCAGGAACTCTCTCTTGGTGTCTCCTCCCGGCATTTACCTCTATGCACTCATTTCTTTCTTAGCACCTATTACTCACAGTAGCTTGCAAGCTCCAGGATGGAGCGGGGAAGAACTCTTAGGTTGATGCGCCATTATTTCCCCAGCACCTGAAAATGCCTGGCACAGAGCAGGTGCTCAAGAAATACCCATTGAATGGATCAGCAAAGGAACCACCAAAGAATGAACAGGCTATATAGAAAATCTTAGTTTGTGATGGGATGTAGTGTTGATAGAGCAAACTTGCTTATCTCAGGACATTGTACCCTTTCCTCAGATTGGTGGTGGTCCAGCTATTGACAAAATTGTTACCTTTTCTAGAATCTGAATTCATACGTGATTTCATCAGATTAAATAAACACTGCCCTATCGATAAATAGGATATGGGGTCAAACCTAGCGTGCAATGGAAAATCAAATGAAGAATGGCTTAAAAACTAAGAACAGACCACAGGTCCTATAAATTGTCTTTAGAATGTCCTTAGGATATAGAAATACATCGTCTTTATTGCTGTCGGACTACAAAGCAGAGCACAGACATGATTATTGTTTTCCATAAGAGTGGTTATTTTTGTTTTGGCTTACTGTTTGTGTGATTGTGTCTTATAGTAGTATGAAGGAGGGAAGCTTCGCTTCCTCACTTCTCTTTGTGAAAGTGTAAGGTGTAAGGCTTGGACTCTGGAGATCCTCTACTAAAGATCAGTGTATTTTAGTAACTTAGCCCAATACAATATCAGCGGAACTATTCTTGCCCAAATGCATACTGTTTGCTAAAAAGCAGCAGGTCTTTCCAAGTACGAGGCTGTCGCAGTCACACCCACGTGTCTGCAAAAGCCAGTCTTTTCTCCTTTATAAAAATATTATAAGCCTTTTCAATAACCTGAAGTCAGAGCTCTGGCTCTCAGATACTGTAAGCTACTTTACAACATAGCACGTGAAGAGTATGTAAATGACTACATTAGAAGATTATTACTTCGCCAGAAGAGATTCCAGAACTTTTGAGTAAAGATAGCTAACTCTGTTATTGAACCCAACGCGTTTGGTACCATCACTCGGCTTCAGAGAGGAGCTATTCCAGATTTCAAGAAATCCCTGCCCAAGATCACCAACTAGTATGAGGCAAACCTTCTAACTCCCAACTTGAGGACTTTTCCAGAATGCTGTCTACGTGATTTTATATTCTATGTTAAGAGTATCAGTTCACTGGCCTTCCGTCTCATTTTATTTCCTCCCCGTGGTTTTTAAAAGCATGATTAGTTTTTTCAAAATGACCTCTATCTGGTCATTTGGGGTTTTGTGTTAAAGAATCGTAGCCAATAACTTTTATCTAAACATACAGCAAAAAAAAATTTTTTTTTAATTACGCTCTGACTCCCATTTAGGCAAAAGTCACGTGGACAGTGCCTTTGTTTATGTGGGCGTATCCCTAATTGATTTCTTGAATATCAATGCAGTTGTTTTCAGGGGTGAAAGCCCCCCATTCAGTGATGATTAGCGTCAGTCATTTCTAGAATTTCCCCACGTGTTATGGAGACATCATATACATTTCAATGATAATATGGAGGGTGAGAGTTTTAAGGTTTATGATTCATAAAAGTCTCTGAATGTTGGCTCAGTATCCATAAAATTTCAATGTACATCATCTGTATTTATAAATTTATCTTCCAGGCTGTTCCTTACTCCAGAGAATTTAAGCAGAAATATGACTACTTTAGGAAGAAATTAAAGAAACCTGTGAGTAAAAACATGTCTCCCAGAAATGCTGTTTTAGTCGTTTGTAAGTTGCCAACGTTACTTCAGTGAGAACTTGTGTGTTAACTTTATGTGTTTACTAAAAATATTACCTTCCTTTTTCCATTGCACTTTGATCCACCTGGATCTTCAATCTGAATTTTCTTTTTAAGAGAAATGGTAAGTGAAGACTAACTTAGTATTACATATCAAATCACCTGAATGGTAATTTCTTATGTAATACATAAAGATAGAGCTGATTTTTATGGGATATAAAATAATTCAGGACCTAATCAGAAAAACCTGGAGAAGGCCCGTGTAGTTCCCTACAGTCATCATCATAAAACCTAGACCCTACTTGGAAGACTGTTTCCATCCTTCCCTTCAGATTCAAAGCTAGTTTTAATTGTAACATAGATATAATGTACAATACTAAGCTATGATATTTGGCATATTCAGACCAAATGTAATTTTCAGATTAAAATTCTCACTGGGAAGCCCTGTACGATTTTTACAAAAACTAGGAAACCCTGTGAAGTTTTTACAGGCAGTGTTTTAAATTACAAAGTTATATTTTCTCCTGACACATCTTCCCCAGTTCTTCAACATTGCGTCTTCTGTCTTCCTGTCCGACTTCACCTCTCTGGTGCGGGTTTTCCCTGTTTTCTCCTCAATCTGCGCCTTCATGGGTTCCGCCCAGGCAACCATTTCCCGGCTTCCTCCCTTCGGGAAGGAGGGAGTCTTGGCCACAACTCCTATCACCGCTGTCTGCCTGCGCTCCATCGTGGTCTCGCCCGCTCTCTTCCCTCAGTCGATGCCTCTTTCCTGGGCCTCCGCTGTGGCCAAAGCACTGGGGACGCAAAGAGGCCCGAGATAGAGCCTCCACCTCGGGGGGCTCCCACTGTGGGGTTCTGTTCTCCCTTCCAACGTTCTGGTTCAGGGAGCTCTTGGATACTTGCCTTTGAAATGACTCAGATGTTTACACCTAAAACTGCAGTGTTTCTTTGTGAGGAACCCACATTTCCCCTGGTGGCAGGGGTGACGTCGTGGACGTTAGCCTGGCTCACTCTGACCCTTCCCACCGTGGTCTCTCCTGCTGGGAAACTCCCCTGCACATCCATTGTCCTAGCAAGCCTCACCCTGGCCCTTATTTTTCCAGGCAGCAGTTACTCACAACTTGAGTCAAGTGCTTTTTTATTTTCATGTTTATGAACCATGACGTCTGGGGTGCTTTCCCAGAACTTGGCGTGATAATCAAGGTCCCACTCCTCGTGGCAATAGAAATTAGCTTTGTAGGCATGCTGGATCCCAGGCACCAGCCGGAGGCCCTACCAGAGCTGAGCTTGCTCTCACCTCGACCAGGTTGTGATCGTTCTATGGGTTTTGATTACCTGGACTAACCTCTTTTTCCGACAGAAGTAATATCGAGAGTCGGCCATATTTCAGTTGCCAGGGGGCGAAGAAGCGCCCCACGGTTGTTTGTAAAGCAGGGAGAGGATTGTCCTTCTCAGCTTAGTCTGTTGTGCCTCGTGTGTTGCTGGCTCCAGTCTGACAGCTGGCTTGCTGTCTATGTGTAGAAGATCCACAAAGGGGAGGGTCTCCATTGGAGCCCTTCGTCGAGGCTTGTGTCTTGAAGACTGCTGTCATTTCTACTCATTGTCGTTACTGTTTTCTTTTAGAAAGTAAGGTGTATATTTACTGTATGATTACGTGCTCGCTTCCTTCTTTCGTGTAGGCTGATATTCCAAACAGGTTTGAAATGAAACTTCACAGAAATAACATCTTTGAAGAGTCTTATCGGAGAATCATGTCTGTGAAAAGACCAGATGTCCTGAAAGCTAGACTGTGGATCGAGTTCGAGTCGGAGAAAGGTCTCGACTACGGCGGTGTGGCCAGAGAGTGGTTCTTCCTGCTGTCCAAAGAGATGTTCAACCCCTACTATGGACTTTTTGAGTACTCTGCGACGTAAGTATGCGGAGTGTGCTCAGAGTGTGTCCCCCCCACTACCACCACCACCACCGAAACAGTTTTATTTACAATGAATTTAAACTTAATGGAAAACTGTGTGGCTCAGTCATTTCAGATGAATTAACACTGCTGATTTCAGTCCCTCCCCCTGCTCCCCGTAAGTCAAGACCAGGTTCTGACTCTACTCGGTCCAACAGTATACTCTCTGAACACCTAAAAATGATTGTTCTCTTGTCATGTGGATTCATGTCATTGAAAGTGAAAATGTGCTGGCTACTTATGGTAAGGAGCAAGAGGCAGTTTTCGTTTGTAACGTTATGCTAATTCAGGAGAATCTGTCATTGTCAGATTTCAGAAACTCATCGTGTTATGAACAAGAATGGTTTCTGAAGTTCTATCACTCAGAGGCAAATTATGCAGACTTTGAGGACCCATTCTTCAGGATCCAGAGGACCGTGTTCTGGCCCAGTAAGGGAAGAAACAGCTTCTCCCTTGTGTTAGGATTTCATCCTTGCCAAACGTAGAAACTGAGGCAGATTTTAATTGCTTTTTCAGGAATCAGAAACACTAATGACTTACAAGGCCAGCCATTCCTTTCCCAGGCTGTGGAGTCTCCAAAGGCATAAGCCAAATGCAAGACCCCAGTGCAATAGTTGAGACCTTGCTGAGAGGCAGCCTGTGCTCTAAGGGACTTGAGTTCTCCCACACCATCTGCCTGGTGCTCTATCCTTGGGAGCTCTTTTGGAAGGCAGTTCCAGTGATCCCCTCGGTTGCTGTAGCCAGGAATTTCCCAGTTTGTTTCTTGTGGTTCCAAGCCCCGTGAGGAAGCCTCTGTGTGAAATTGCTGAGGCCACTGAAGTGGAGGGCAGGATGGGGAGGTGAGCCCCTAACCTCTCATCCACGTCCCCACGGAGACCCCAAGGAACTCTGTGGAGCCCGGTTTGAAAACCACTGACCCTCCAGATTTTGAGACCGAAGAAGGTTGAGTAGATACATGGGAACATTTTGAGGTCTGCGTTGCGGAGCCAGTGAAATGCGGCCCCCCCGTGCCGTCGGGCGGCCCTTCGGGGCACGGTGGTGGCCAGACCAAGAGTAGGTACCACCAAAAAATTTTTAGTCTCCAAACCGAAGCCTCTCAAAGGGATTAATCAATCCTCTTCCTCACAGAGACAAGCTACAGTACTCATGTCATTGGGAATCCACACACAGCCACTCTGTTATATGGTGTCTCTTGTCCTCCGAGGATATCTGGCGGACGCATATGAAATTGACGTTTCTGTAGAGCAAAAATAGTCAAATATCAACAGTTTCTAATGGTGTAACTGACACAGGGCACATGCCCCTCCCCTTTTGGACCCCAATCACTGGTCACAAAGGGGCTACCTAAACATGTTCTCCTTCCTAGCTTATGCCTCTTCCCGTTGGGTAGAGAATGTTTGCAAGCCCCCTCCTGGGGGGAGGTGTGACGACGGGGGGTGGGGGGTAAAGGAGAATTCAGATTCTCGGATTTCCTCTTTGAAAGTATGATTGCGCTTTTCCTCTCTCTGCCTCCCCAAAGGGACAACTACACACTGCAGATCAATCCCAATTCAGGCCTCTGCAATGAAGACCATTTGTCTTATTTCACTTTTATTGGAAGAGTTGCCGGCCTGGCGGTGTTTCATGGGAAACTCTTAGATGGTAAGTGACTGAAATGTCACAAAGTAACCAAAATAGGACACTACTGTTTGTGGCTCCTTATCTAGGCGTGTGGGATCTTTCACATCACGATTTGAAGCAAACTGATTCTCTGTAATTCAATAAATTATTTTTACGGTTTGCCCATAAAAGAGGTGTTTTTCCCTGGTGTCCTCCTAATTTGAGCACTGAAGACATAGTATCTATACAGCTAAAACAGAATTTTTTTAAACTTACACTGCGAAACACGGAACATTCTGTATTTGTACATTTTCTGTTTTCCAGAACAGCTGTCTTCTGGGTTTTCTTGTTTGTTTTTTGTTGTTAGCAAGAGGTAGATTTGGTGACAGATGGAAAAGCTAATTGAAAAGTTAATTGAAACGATCTAATCCATCCAATATCCTGCTCTTGTACAATTTGTCCCCAAATTATTACTTTTGAATGTGAAGAGATTGTCAACAATTTCAAAGCAATGCTATATAACTCAGCGAAGACCTTGACCCTGGGATCACCACTAAAACAGATTGCACAGAATCATCTCATTATTATTTAGAGCCTATAAGTCATGGGAGAATCTCAAGGTACTCTCAAAGTTACAAGTCAGGCTCCCTCCTGGGCTGGGTCTGTAGGCTTATAGTAGGGACCTCTTTTGGATTTGGTCATCTCAACAGTAGTGCCCATAAGGGGGCATTACAGAAATCTTCAGTGAAGAAATAGAATCAGAAATACTTCTGAGCAATTTGGGTGTGAAACAGTTGAGGATAGAAGGCAGAGAGTAAGATTTGAGGTTGCTGTAATTACAGTACAAAACGAGATTTCCAGGAGTATTGTGTTAATCGGGTTTATGGAACCTTAGACATTCCAGTAAATAATTGATGTCCCCTCAGCACTTTTTCCTGTAATATATTTTTATTGGTAGATGATTTTGGTTCTCTCAGTTCGTATTTTATTCTTGGTTGGGAAAGGAAAGATTTTTTTTCTGATTAGAAGGAAACTGCACTCATTATTTATGTATATGTAAAATATATGAATATATATATACGGTATGCATAAATATATTTTCATTAGCAACTTTGGAGTCATGCTGTAGATTACTTCCGCCTTCTTAGAGTCGGTTTAGTTAACTTCTGCTGCCTAGTGAGAAGACATTCTTAGTTGCTGTGGAGAAATATAGAAAGTAGAAGACAACGATCCTGACCTCAGTGAACTTCTGCTTTCTTAGGGGGTGGGGGCGGATGGGGACCAGAAGAGTCAGGCAATAGCGGACAGCAGGAGGGGCAGTCCAAGGAGAAGGTGGCTTGGCTTGGAGGGCCAGGGAGTCCTTACCAGACTGTGCCACACCTCATGGTGGGGTAGGATTTAAGTGCTTAGACGCTGGGCTCAAGTGGAGAGAGTGACCGGGAGGGGCGGGAACAAGGGAGTGGAGGAGACTGCGGCAGAAGGCCAACAGTGAACTTCAGGAATTGGGAGCCAGAGCGCCCACAGGCAAGGGTGCTCGGAACGCCAGTGCCCCTGTGGGCAGAGCACGTGCACCATGCNGAGGGGGGAGGGGGAGGGGGAGAAGGGACCCAGTGAGGTGGGGCCTTGCTCGCTGTCATCACCTTAGACCTTCGTCGCCGGCCCCCTGGAAGACTGCACAGCCTCTGAGCGGGCTCCCTCGTTTCCCGCTTGCCCCCTTCCCGGTTTTCTCCCCAGAACTGCCCACACAGTGCAGGTGGGATCTTCAGGTGCCTTTTCCAGGCCGCCACCCCCTGCGGGCTGTGCGCTTCCCAGTGCCTTCCTTCTCTGGCCTCTCCTCCCCAGGACGCCCTGTGCATCATCCCCTGCCCCGCCCCCGGTGCTCTGCGGGTCCTCCGTTCCTGTGCCTCTTTGCCCTGCACACTCCTGCTTGGCCTTGAAGAAGCCTTTTTTTTTTCTCCCTCTCCCGGAAGCCTTTTGATCCCTCCCTGCTAAGCCATCTCTCCTAGTGTAACCACCCCCCTTCCTGAGCCCTACCTCCCCCCAGGCCAGGCCTGGCCTCTCCTTCAACCCCAAGGGCAGGTTTATCTTGTGTTTCATGCTCTGATGCAAAGCAGTATCAAAGCTTCGAAACTAACCCGTGTTCTCCCACCATATTTTAGGTTTCTTCATTAGACCATTTTACAAAATGATGCTGGGAAAGCAGATAACTCTGAATGACATGGAATCTGTGGTGAGTAAATACAGGTCACTCGCAGGGCCACCGTGCCTTACGGTAGCTGAGACTGGGTTGTAGCAGCTGTGACACTTTTGTGGGTGTTGTCATTCAGTAGGAACAACAGGGAACCTTCTTGACTTGTTCAGGCAGTTCATCGATCTCCCTAATTTTTCTGATAAGTGAACTATTGTTCACATTTCCTGGAATCATGGTGCTTGAGGCAGATAGACCCAAATCTCCGCTCTCTCACTCACCCAGAACTGGTTTGACCAAATGAAAGCCAAGTCAGGGACCTCACTGCAACTCTTGCTTTCCATTGAAAACGGCTCCTGTGAACGTTTAGAGATTCATCCGCTGTCCCTCTGTTTTCTGATCTCAAAAAATGGCAGGGACATAGGCAAAAAGTAGACGAAGGGAAGAACATTTACTGTCACCCCTGATGTGGCAGGGACCGATACAGGAGAGGGGATGAAGCCACTTAGACAATGACAGGCAGAGGCCCTCTGTATAGGCTGACCATTTTAGGGTTTGAAAGAATTTTCTGTAAAAACAAAAATGACACTCTTCTAACATCCCCTTGCTNGCGTGTGGGAGTTTGCCAGGGTGCAGCACACTCTCGGGGCCGTCAGGAGGCTCTGTGTCCAGTGGGGATATTTGCAGCTCTGCTTTCACGTTCTGTCACTGGATCAGAAAGCATCTGCATGCCCTTGGCCTTGCTGTGGTGGTGACCGTGTCTCTTCCGTAGTTGGGCCTATGAGCCATGTTCTCATTATCTACCAGCAGGAGTCGCTGTTCGGCTCATCCTCCCTGGGCAAAGGGAGAGGATGACCCGGCCGTGCACACCCCCTCAGCTGGTTTTTCCATGGGCGAGTTGCACCTATCCACAGTACCATCCGCAAATTTCTTTTCAGCCTTCACCTTAACGCACTATGCTTTTATGATGGTATAATGTTAGGAATGTAGAAATTTCTTTTAAAATCTAAATTTTATCCCACTGGTTGACAATTGAGGCACACATTCCCTTTCACCTTCTCTGAGCCTGGGTCTGCCCCAGAGAATGGAACCCAAGCCCTCGGGTCTGGTGTTCTGGCTTTGACACCAGAGCAGCCTTCAAGGCACAGGAATGGGTATTGAGCCATCAGTGTTTAAGTGGAACATTCTCTGTCTTTCTTTTTTTCCTCTGATATTTTTACCTTTAAAAGATAGGAAGTATATTGGCTCAGTTGCTTAAGCTGCAGACCCTTGCTTTCAGCTTAGGTCATGATCTCACGATTTGTGAAATCGAACCCCACATAGGGCTCCATGCTGACAGTGTACAGAGCCTGCTTCTGATTCTCCCTCTCTCTCTGCCCCTCCCTCGCTTGTGCTTCCTCTCTCTCAAAGTAAATAAAGTTAAAAAAAAAAAAAAAAGATAGGCAGTGTATTGATCTCTACATGTTCAACTTCATGAGCTTATTTCTGCCATCCCAGAGCGGGTTGCTTCCTCTCCACTTTAAGACAGGATTCAACTGCAGTCCCTTGTTACTACCAAAACATTTTTGTTTGTATTTTAAATTAAAGGGAAAGAGTAGGTTTGGAGCAGAGCAGGAAACCTATTAGCAACTAATAGAATTCTTGAACATTCTGAATGGACTCATGTTAGAAGGACTTAATCATTTATTTCAACAAGTCAAATGTATTTGTATTTGAGGAGGAACACTTAATTTCTCTGTCATTTCTGTAGGATAGTGAATATTATAACTCTTTGAAATGGATCTTGGAAAATGATCCTACTGAACTGGACCTCATGTTCTGTATCGATGAAGAAAACTTTGGACAGGTATGTGCTGGCATTCCCCAGGAGTGCCTCTTTGATTTCTCAGAGTTTGGCTCCTTCACAGAAGGGCTGTAACAGGCCTCCTCCAATAGACCATTGAAACCACCTCGAAGAGCTTCAGATGTTAGTTAATTAACCACCTCTTCTTATCAGTACTTCCTTGTCCTCCCAGGAAGCTAAGTCCCAATTACTGCCTATTCTCTCTTCCGGCCAGCTTAGAGATTCTAAGGCCTCTGGGGCACGAGCCATATCTTCTCCTCACCTAAAGCAAATCGAACATGAATGTTTGGGCCTTGGTTTTAGAATTTTAAGTACTTCAAAAAATAATGTGTTTCCTTTGTGGTATAAGGACATGACCAGGATAGCTGATATTTGGGGGGCCTTGGGGTGGTCTCCCTGCTTAATAGTTCTGCTGCCATGGTGAATTGTGTCTTCTGGAGCCCAGCAGGCTTGGGGTTTTCTAACATTCCCTTCTCGCTTTGCGCCCACACGCTCATTAGGCTGAATTAATCATAAGGGTCCATTTCAAAGATAGAGTTGCCTGCTTGGTATTTTCATCTTCACCTTAAAGTTCCAGAAGATGTGTTTATCTTAAACCCAAAACATTTGATTTGTCCTTGGTCCTAACAGTGCTTTTCAGGAGGTCTCAGTGGTATTATCCGACCCTGGTAGCTGTCCTTTCACGAAAGCCCAGAGAGACTTCCCATCTCCTGGACCAAACCTACATGACCCTGAAATTAATGAGACACAGAGCCCGTGTGAAGGGTGGTCCTTAGCTTCAGAGGTTATTAAAAGTATACTGCTCTGTCCAAAAATGCCTCTTGCTTTACATTGCTGTGCTCGGTTTTATGGGCAAAGCCAAGAGATCAGGTCACTGCCCTCGTGGGCTCACAGTCTTAGAAGGCAAATACCATCATGTAATTCTTCCACTAAAACATTGTTGACCATCTTGTGGCCTTTAGTCTATATTAAAACCTTTTTTTTTTTTTTAGCACAGTTTGTGACCCAGAGCTGCCCACCTATAGCCTTATCTTTTGACCCCTTGATCTGCTCACCTTGACAACCATAGTGTGGCTATAACCTTGTCCCCAGAGCTGCTTCCGGGCCAGGTCGCTGTGTGGGCGGTGTCCTCCCCACTCCTGCGCGTTCTCTGCCCACCCCCCACCCCAGCTCTGCTCAGCGTTTCCTCTGATCATTACCCACCTACCATGTCCTGTGAGCCGCCCTCAGCCTGACGTCAGCTCGGTTGTCTCTGGTGCTCAGCGTGCAGTTGAGGCCTCCTAAATGCTAACTGAGCAAATGAATGAGTAGCGCTAACCTGGTTTTCTTTAGATGTTAATAATGTTACCAGTAACAGAAGCTCCACGTGTGAGAAAACAACATCACTTAAATTGATGTGACTTTGTTTTGTAAGCAGGACCCATTTAAGGGCCTTAACTGTTAATTTTCAAAGGGTCATGTGGATCGTCATGGAACTGTGTCTTCCTTTCCTCTTTAACACATGGAGGAAGTAGAGATAACCCAGAAAGACTTAAAATCCATCTTGTGTGTCGACTGAAAATAAAAAACAACCTTACATCCACTTATAGAAACCCATATGACTAACTTAAATAACACGGTTCAGAAGACATTAGTTACACCAGAGCTAGAAGCAGACGCACTGGGAAAGCTTTCTTGGTTACAGGAGCTTGGAGCTGTTTCCACTCATAAATGAAAACCAAACATAAGACGTTTGGATTTTTGAGTAGACTTCTAATAAAGGCTATTCTGGTTATCATCATAGTTCATATCAATTATGCATTAGAAACGGTTCTCGGGTCTCCTCATTAAATGCTGTAGATTCTTCTGACTTTGGGATTGAATCGGGTAGAGGAACGCGAGTAATCGAAACAGACTCCCAGGACGAGTGAGACAATGACCAGGTACCCTGTTTGTTCAACGACTGCCTTCCTGATTCAGAAAGCCAGGCTGATTAACAGGGAGCTCATGTTCTCTACTTTGCATTCTGGGAAGAAATTGAGAGGGAACTTAGGGGAGTAAGATCGATATGTATGGATCGCATCTCCCATTTCCATTCCCTCCCCAAGCCCTGTTCACTTCAGCGCCGAAATACATCTTAGATCCTTCTGTTCTCCCTGTCCCTCACCCCAGCACCCCCGTCTAAGCTACCAGCTCGTCTCGTCCACTCCTCTCTGGGCTTTTCTATCCAGCTTGGCCTCCTATCATGGCTGACTGGTCTTTTCAGGATGGACAAACCGTCATGTCCTCCCTCTGCCAGAAACAGCAGAAGATAAAGGTCCAGCTCTCCGGCCCCATGAGGTCCTGCATGGCCTTGCCCCATCTGCTCTGTGTTCAGGTGGTATTTTGCATCACTGAGCTGCTCCTCATGCGTCTGGTCTCATTGGACTTCATGAGCACACCAGGTTCCTTCTCGCCTCAGGACCTTTGCTCATGCTGTTCCGTCTTTTGGGAACATACTGCCTCCTACCTGCAGGAAACCGACCCTGATCCCTGGCCATAATCCTTCAGAGTATGTGCCTGTCTCCCCGTGGCCTACAGCACTGCCGGCTGTGCGGTTCGCTGTATGTTTTGGTGGAAGCCTTAAATGCAGCCTAGTGGCAGCCCTGGGTGTGCAGTTTGCTCACCACTGTGTACTCACCTGCACAGCGTCTGGTGCTGAGCGGACACTCCAGACCAGCGTGGGCCTCCACCGATGTGCAAGCGTCTCCCCTCTTCAGGACCCCTGTGAAGCTGTGCACCGCACATCGCCATTTATTTGAACCTAAGAGGAAGCTCACGCCTCCCTTGTGCCAAAACACGGTCCTGTCCTCAGTGGTGAGAAGTCACCATCCAAGCGGCGCCTACGGGCAGCGGGCCGTCCTCGGTGCTGTCCGCCGTGTTCTCCTCCCACAGCTGGAAACCTCAGCCACAGAGCTGGGTGGCAGCCGTCACGTTGTGGAAAGAAACTGCAGCTGCTGTCATCATTGTGCCATCTGCTTCCATCTGGGCCAGTGACAGTTTGGAGCCGCTGGTTTCCAGGGCCTCTTAGGAATGTTTCCACTGAACAGGTTACAGCACCTGAGCAATCTTCGTGTGCCCGGCAGAAGGAAACACCACGCACTTGCGCACCAGGTGCACCCAGAGCCCACAGGAGACGTCACTTTTTCAGAGTCGCATCGAGTAGAAATTCTTTACTGCCAGCTCAGCAAATGAGCATCTGATCCAGTTGTTTGGAAAAGGCACCGGAAGGAGGGGTGGACTCTTGCAAAGCCGTGTAGGAGGGAGGGGACAGAATGAGCAGCGGCCTGCATACATGAGGCGTACATTCTCAGCTGGGGTGATGTCACCCCCAGGGCGGTAAAATCTAGTTCTTAGAGGACAAGAGTCTCAGCCATTACAGTGGTTTGTGGCCCTGCTCCCGAAAGGCCCCGGTATGTACCACAGGCGTCCTGCGGATCTGTTTATTGAGATTTAATGGGAAGAGAGGGATGGGGAGGGGGCTCTCAGGGCCCTTCAGGGGTCGGGCATGAAAACAGGCTGAGCAAGTCTGCACGGGCGACAGGAATGAGTGAAAGGCAGAAATTGGAAATGGGAGAGATGAGCGACACGCGGGGCAAGGTCCTGGCAGACGCCCAGAAACACCACACCCGGAGCGTAATGCGCAGGCGACTCCGGGACGGAAGGGGGCCCTGGCTCCTCAGATTCCAGGTCCGGGAGCTGCACAGGTGGCAGCTGCGGGAAACGCGAAGGTAGAAGGGCAGGTTCACTCAGGAGTCTCGACCCATATTCATGTCTGCTTGGAGAGGCCAGGGAGGCTGAGGCGGCCTGGCCCCCGAGGCCCATCCCACAGGGCTCGTGAGGCACCTGACCTGCCACCAGGCGGCCGTTTGCCCAGCATGTGCACTGCCCAAGGATACGGCAAGAAGCAGCTGCACCTTGCTCCGCCCGCGGCCGGTACCCTTGATACGACCCACCGGATTCTCAGCAGACTCTTCAGACACTCGACATAAGTCATCCTGGAAAGATCTGGGGGTACGTGTGAAGCCAGAGTTTGAACTTGCCACGTTCCGTGAGAGTCCCATGTCCTGAGAGTTTCCTGTGATCGAATTCACAGTCTTGATGGAGAGAATTTTTCCCGAAGTACAGACTGTGTGCAGGCACCGTGTTACTGCTGTTCTCATTGGGTCCTTGAGTTCAGACACAAGACAGCGAGGACACTGGCCCAGAAGCCAGTGTCGCAGAGGAAGTGTGTACTCTGTATAATGGGGACACAGGGTGGCAGGAAGCCACCCCAGAGAAGAGGCAACAGAGGACACAGGGAGCAGCATGCTGGCTCCGTCTGCCAGTGCCTTCGTGGCCTGTGTCAGGGCACTAGGCGTCAGCCGCCGCCTCTGAAGCACCGTTAACACTTGAGCGTGGCCCCGTAATGTGGCCCGTGGGACTGGGGAGTCAGGACGAGCCCTGATGGACAAACCTGCTTCTCTCGCCCAGCTGGGCTGCCGTGCAGTCGTCAGGAGCACGAGCCCTTGCCCTCCTGGAGCCACTGTGTCTGACTTAGAAAGTGTGAAGGGTGGGGGACCCCACGAACAGGACAGCAGCATAGGACGATGGTAGGACGCATGTGGGCAGAGATGGAGGCTGGCCCAAGCAATCTATGTGCAGGGGCTCAAGCAGATGCCACCGCAGGGCTGTGGGCTTTGCAATCAGATGAACTTGGGCTTGACCCTGGTTCTCTCCACTTCTGCAGAGTCACCGGATCCATGAGCAAATGGAGGCAATGGCACGTTCCTTGTTGGGATAGTTTAGTGATGTCCCCTGGGACGAGCCTAACACTGTGCCTGGACCACAGGAAGCCATCTGTGTTTGGCCCTCGGAAGTCAGATTAAAAAGTGGAATTGTAACAGCAGCCGCTACTGCCCACTAAAATGTTGTCTGTGAGCAGCTCAGGCAGGACAGGATTGGAGCAGCACCGAGAGCCTGGGCTCAGAGACCCCGATTGCCAGGCTCTGGGAGCAACACCTGAAAACCATCCCCTCCTGCCTGCCCTGGCGCACCCGGCACCGCCTCCTAGGGACACCCGCCATCAGAACCTACCACGAGGGGGCGCCTGGGCGGCTCAGTCGGTTGAGCGTCTGGCTCACGTCGTGATCTCTCCCTCTCCAAAATAAAGTAAAAAATTAAAAAAAAAATTCACCACGAAGCCAAACCACTGCCCACAGTCACTGCCTGCCTGACCTCCTTACTTAGCAGACAGCATGATCCCTCTTTTTTCCTTCCACAACAGTTATAGTCGTTTATCTGATTACAGAATACTGACTTAAATAATAAACCTCAAAGCAGTACGATAACTATATATAAAAATCATCCAGTTTCTTACCTAGAGAAGATTCACGATTAAAGTTTTGATGCATGTCTTCCAGAATTACTCTTTGTAAACACATGCACACCAAGATGTTTTATTTTTACAGAATGGGATTGCACGATGCATACGTCCACTGTGAATATGTCCGAGGTACCTTTCCATGTCAGGAAATGCTGAAGTATTCCATTAAAGTGGCTACACTGAATTCCATTTCCTAGACTGTGCATTTTGTAACCATGCCCCGTTGCTAGGCGCTTTCATTATTTTGCTATATAGGCCGCATAATTATAATCTCGGAGTATACATTTTATACATTTGACCAATTTTCCCCCCCTTGGTGTAAATTCTAAAAGAAAGTATTATGACAGGGAATGCTGTGCCCATTAAAATTGATGCCTGTTGCCAAATTATCTTCCCAAAAGGTTGGAGTAATTAGACTCCCCCAACAGGGTGGGGAAGAACCATTTCTCTCCAGTCTGCACTGCTGGCTGACTGCCCTTTTCATCACTACATGTTCCTTTCAGAGGCCCCAGAGGTGTTTTTCTCCTTTCCACTCTCTGCCCGCCCTCTCTCTGGTTCATCTTCTCATTCCAGAGCTCGCTGGAAACTGCAGCCCCTGGAAAAAAATTCTATCTTGGTATTGCCGAGCTGTGCGTAAGACCGCTCAGTCCCAGGAAGCGGGCTTGGATTTATTAACTTGCTCGGTGTGGATGTGATGGGAAGACTCCATTACTGAAAGGGAACGGCAGTGCAGTCTTTGAGGAGGAATCAATGGAGAAAGGAAAAACCATCGAGGGCTTACCAAAAAGTGCAGCAGGATAAATGAATACTGTCCGCAAATCTCTAGAGAGCTGTCAAAGAACTGAAAAGGTTTTCTGCCAAGAAACGTGCTCACCAAGGGCCCCTGGGTGGCTCAGTCGGTTGAGAGTCCGACTTCAGCTCAGGTCATGACCTCACGGTTTGTGGGTTTGAGCCCCGTGTCGGGGTCTGTGCTGACAGCTTAGAGCCTGGAGCCTGCTTGGGATTCTGTGTCTCTCTCTCTCTCTGCCCCTCCCCTGCTCACGCCCTCTCAAAAGTAAAGATTTAAAAAAATTAATGTGCCCACCTCACACCCTACACACAACTGTCCACCATCCTTGAAGGTCGCCATGGCACTTACAGGACAGAGCCAGACAGCCACAGGGAGATAGGAACACCGTGTGGGGAAGGGGAAAGTGGGCAGTCAGGAAGGGCTTGAGGAAACTAAAAATGCAATAATTAATCCTTATCACGGCCGATCAAGAGCGGAAGTGAAAATCGTAGAAAATGGAGTTCAGTCGTGTGGTGGGGACACTGGATCCCTCCCTGAAATGAAGAGAAGTAGGAAAAAGAGGAAAATGTAAAGGGACAAGACCGATAACCAACGGGCTTTGACTGAGAAAGCTGTCGCATCGTGAGCAAGAGCAGTAATCAAGTGCATGATCCGGAGAGCAGGGTCTCAGGGTTCGGGTCAGAGAGGCTCAGTCTGTCCCTGGGTGTGACCTCTGCCAAAGCAGATGGCATAACAGGTTGGAATCTCTATCCCTTGTGATGGATGGGACCCAGAAACTCTGCGAAACCTTCTCCACAGGCTTGGCTCATTCTCAGAAATAACCAGTTATTCATGGGCGGGGGTTGGGGGGGAGGCAGAAAGGGATCCCAGCAAAACATCAATGCAGCTGTCTTTGAATAGGGGCC
>NW_027532203.1:8039028-8088009 GCF_008692635.1 Crocuta crocuta | reverse complement strand
CCTTGGGGGTGGTTTTTTTTTTTTTTTTTTTTTTTTTTTTTTTCTGTAAAATTTCTCTAAGAGTAAGCATTAAGTAGATCCCTCCCTCCCTTGGTTTCTGCTAGTTATTGCCTTATACACCATGATACTGAGTTAGGGCCGGCCTGAAGGTCAGAACAAGGCCACACTCGCTTTCAGCTGCTTTGCTCTTACAATCCTGGGCGGCCCTGTGGGAGGGAGCTTGCCCGGGCAGTAGGCCAGGAGGTGTCCAGATGCACAGAAGGCCCAGGGCTTCTCAGAACAGCAGGAAAATCCATCCCTCAACCTTGCTCCTGAAGCTACTTTTATTTTTTTAAGGCCCTGTGCTTTGCCTTTTTGAAAGAAACTCCGTGCATCCTTTTTTATGAATATAAAATCTAATTCTCGGAAACAAAGTGCCTTAGAACTTGAATCTCTGTAGTCTTGATGAGCGTACCCTGTGTCTTCTGTGAAACGTAATTAATTGCTTGAGAAATGAATGATAGCAGATGAAAAAATGTTGCTCTTCTCCATTGTTGGTGATGTAGGAGAACAATTAAAACTCTTAGATAACCACAAAATAATTCACCTTTGATGATAACATCTTTCAATGTGTAACATCTCAACAATGTAAAAGCCTCATTAGATAATCTTTTGTACGCAGAGCCCATTTGCTGGAAAATGTTTCTGAATGAATTTTGCTTATCTTCCTTTTGTAGTAAGACGTTATTACTCACTTATGTGCAAAACAACTTCATGATGGTGATCGTTGTCTTATCTTTCCAATTACAGACCTATCAAGTGGATCTGAAGCCCAATGGGTCCGAAATAATGGTAACAAATGAAAACAAAAGGGAATATATTGAGTACGTATACACATATTTACAGTCTTCTCTTTTTATTACATTGAGCAGCATATTTGGTTGGTGTCCTTTTTTACCAAGACAGCTCATGTGTGTCAGGGGCATGCTTACAACACTGGGAATTCCTCTGTGGCTTGGGCTAATAGGAAGTTGAATTACAGGATGGAAAGTTTGACTTGGATCATGACTTCAGTGAGCTGCCTTGCATAAAGGAGTCACAAAAGGAGAAAAAAAGTACACAGTATTGAGTAATATGGCAAACACGCTTTGGGAGTGTGTGGGTGAGTGGTCTAAACTTGAGATTGGCAGTGATGAACCATGGTGCCAACAGCCAGTGGGGTAAAATTAGGAACAACCAGAAATAAAATATTCCATCTCCCTCGACCTCTTTTCCATCAAAAAATGGAAGAAAAGAGTTAAAATGAGTAGGGAAACTCATATGTGCCAACATAATGAATTCTTTCTGATCGCTCTAATTTTCTTAACCTGATCTCAGCCTCGGTTGGTGGAACAAAATGTTTAGTCCTTTGGAAATCCAGCTGTTAAGTAATCCTCGGGCCTTTATACCAGCCAGAAGGCCTTTGCCTGTCGGGCACATTACATTTTCCTCCTTGGTACGCGTGTGCGCCTCAAGCACACAAGTCTGGGATCTTTCTCACTAGGGTCGGCGCAGCCGTTTGGTTTCCTGGGTCCCAGGTCCTGCTCTGGGCCGGTTGCTGCGGTGGCCTGAGCCCTGTATCTGCGTTTGGCACTCCATCTCATCCAGCCGGTTCCTTCTTCTCTTCTCGGCATCATTGGTCAGAGGACTTGAACTTTGAGAATTGGCCAAGAGTCTGGGCATCTTTTAGTGTCCTCCACTAAGAAAAACCTGTCCTTCCTTAGTAGGAAGAGACAGAGCGTGTTGGGGCCTCTGCCTAGAGGCCTTTGCAGCGCATGTGCACTATTACATAGCAGGCTTCTCCCCTCACAGGTTAAAAGTTTGCTATGCTTATGAGTAAAACAAAACAAAAAAAAAAGTGTAAGGTCCTGCAGTTCTTACCTGTTCATGTTAATTGCCACACTTGTTCTGAACTCGGACAGTCTCAGGCATGATGACACCTTAGCACATGCCTTTGTCTTCATTCGAAGACTTCATCCGAAGACTTTGAATGGATTTTTTAAAAACGCTGCCCCTGGAGGGGCCTGGGGTCAGCAGTCTGAGGGTTGGGACACTGTGATGCATGTTGAACATCGTTCTTTGCAGTTTGAGGTTTCAAATGTGGTGGGAAAAGAAAGGATGATTGCCGTCTCCACCTGCGTCCTGACCCACGGGTCCCGCCGGGTACAAGAAGGCTCTCAGGTGACTCAGGCAGCAGGTGCAGAGGCCTGATGTGTCTGAGCCGTGGCTGTGCAGGGGACGGGACCTCAGCGCCCGTTGCCGTGGTACCACGTGGTAGGGGCGCGCCCTTTCTGGCAAGGCCCTCAAGCCATCCCACGGCAAAATGCTTTCACTGGAATCCAACATGGATTCACGTTGCAGTGAATTCTGCCGCACACTAAACCTTGTCACAGAGAAAATGGTCGCAGTGGATTTCTGTTACTTTTTTTTTTTTTTTAATGTCTTATTTATTTCTAGGAGAGAAAGAGACAGCGTGAGCAGGGGAGGGTCAGAGAGAGAGGGAGTCACAGACTCTGAAACAGGCTCCAGGCTCTGAGCGGGCAGTCAGCACAGAGCCCGACGCGGGGCTCGAACCCACGAACCGCGAGATCATGACCTAAGCGAAAGTCGGACGCTTAACCGGCTAAGCCACCCAGGCGCCCCTGGATTTCTGTTACTTAAGGAGGCCTTACCATTAAGGCTCCAAGTTTTGGTGTTAAAGGATTAGTGTAAATTATACTGCTGATAAGTTATGTGCCGTTGGAATCCAGTACACTGGCTAACAGAACGTACCATATCACAGGGTATGTTGTACTGAGGACTGTTTTTAAAAATATACGTACATGTTGGGGCACCTGGGCAGCTCGGTCAGTTAGGCTTCCGACCTAGGCTCAGGTCATGATCTCGAGGTTTGTGAGTTCAAGCCCCACATCGAGCTCTGTGCTGACAGTGCGGAGCCTGTGTGGGATTCCCTCTCTCCCTCTCTCTCTGCCCCTCCCTCACTTGCACGTGCGCACTCTCACTTTCTCCCCCCTCCCTCCTAAAATAAAAAATGAAAATGTATGTACATGTTTATACATATGTGGGTGTGAGTTCATGTGTGTATACACATACTGTGCGCATGTACGTTCTTACTCCACAACCTTTTTTATCCCTTTTCTCCACGTGGTCACATTTTTACGCAACATTGGTAAACTAAGGCTTGGCTGAGGGGAATAAATTATTTTTTAAATGCTCAGATTTTAGGTTTCCCACATACGCTCGTTCCAGTTACTCTTGAAAGAATGAATTAACTGTGCCAAAGCGCTAGACATCCCCGTTTCCCCTCCTTCCCCTTACCTGCTGAGGAGGTGTGAAGAAACCAGCGTGTGCCCATGCTGATGAGAGTGGTTAAATACTGTCTCATTTCTCCTGCAGCCTAGTCATCCAGTGGAGGTTTGTGAACAGGGTCCAGAAGCAAATGAACGCCTTCTTGGAGGTAAGCTGTGCGCCGTCAGTCCTCGGTTGAGGGAGGATGGCTCTCCTCCGTGGCGTGGCGTGGCGTGGGGGCAATGTTTGCAAACTGAAAGATGGGCGAGGGAGTGGGGATGCACGACAGAAAGGCTGGGCCCACACGGCTCACCCCGTGGGCCACCCTTTCTTTCGACCGGTGTTCTCTTGCTCTGCTGCTGCTGCTTTAATTCCTCACAGACTTCCACACACGTACACGTGAAACACATTTGCTTCGGCTGGGTTTTTATCGGAACACCAGGCCGTCATGTGCCAGCTGTCACCCCGTTAAAGGGTGAAGCAGACACTCCTCAGATCCAAATCCTTCACGTCAGTGGTGCTCCCAGACCCCTTGCGGAGGGTGGGGGGGATTCATATAATAATGGTTCACTTTGACCAAAAACGAAATTCGTTTTTAGTCTCGATAACCGCTTTAGTTACGTAAAGAGAACCGAGGAACGAGCCCCAGGTGCACATTATAAATTTTCCACTGAACCAGTGCAGGGTCCTCCTTAGGTGACGCCCTCCCCGGCATGCCCCAGCGCGGTCACCTCTAGCAGCAAGTAAAGCCCAAGGCCACTCACAAAATTCAGGGACTTACGGCATAAAAGGGTGAGTTAGACATACAAGGGGGCAGCAAGTTTTATACTTTGTTTACGTAAGAACCCCAGGAGGCAGGTTCCTGGCCCTGCTCCGGGTGATCCCGCACCCAGAAACCAGGTGCATGGGGACCCAGCAGCAGGGAGCGGCCACCCCAGCTATCAGCGCTCACCGGGGCTGGAGCCGCGTCTCTGTGCTCCTCTCTCCTGCCCCAGAGCACACCGCCGCTGCCTGTGTTTTCTCTCCGTGCCTTCAGCACCTTATTTTTAAACATGTTCTCTTGCACATCCGTGGCTTGTGCGTTTTAGGGCACACTGACTCATAGCTGTCATAGGCAGCTTTTGGAACTCGCCTGCCTACAGTAACCTGTATTTTCAAAGCATTTCTGAAATGACTCAAATATCTGAACCTTCTAGATTCCCCACTTTTCAAACTTTTTATATCATGACTCTGCTATATGCATGGGAATTACAGTTGCTGGATACTATTGCTGATCCCTAAGTCATCAGCAAAGAATGTGTGTTTTCTGGCTGTTTTGTTTTTTCTGTAAAATTTGTCTCTTTCAAGGAAAAAGGTGTTTAAGGCGATTTCTTCCTTTCTTTCAGGGATTCACAGAACTGCTTCCGATTGATTTGATTAAAATTTTTGACGAGAATGAGCTGGAGGTTTGTATTTTAAACATTCTGTATAAAGTAGGTATTTTTAAAGTGGTCCCCACTGCTTCACAACTGAGATTTTATTTTCTGGTCCACAAGGTTTAGGGAGTAAGCTTAGATGGATTGCACTATAGATGTCCCTTACAGGCTGTCATTCTTTGAATAGGGAACAGTAAAAGCAGTCCCCTGTCGCTTCCTCACCCAGGAGAGGGCAGTTCTGGGACACACAGGATAAGTAGAGGCCGCTGAGCTGAGTTGGGTTCATGGCCAGGTGCACAGGGTGAGGAAGATTGCTGCTGAGAGAGTCAAGGTTGAGATAGCCCGTTGGCTGGGCTCGCTGAGATCCTGGGCCTCCTGCCCACACGGGGGTAGCTGGATGGGGCCTTGGCCAGGACGTGAACATCGGGGGCTGAGGAACCGTGCCTCTGTGAACTTGACGTTGTTTATATTGAGTAAGGGAGAATTTTGGAAGACAACAAGGCAGTCGCAGGAGGCGGTTTGTATGGGATTGTTCCAGTTTCTTTGTGTTGACCGAGACGAGAACTATCAAATTCAGAAGCACCAGCAATTTCTCACCCTTTGTTCTGCCGAGAGCAGCAGGAGGAGGAAAACTGTGTCAGCTCAGAAGCTGTCCCCGTCCGTCCCGGCCACCACAGCCAGGGAGCATTTCTCATAGACTAGCCTCCTGTTCCTTCATCTTGAATAGGAACTTCAAGCAGATGCTGTTGAGTCATAAATTGTAATCCCTTCATCTTACAGGTGGGGAAACTGAGGCAGGGAGCAATTCATGACCTCCCAGGTTTAGCCACCAGGGTTTGGTCACAGTCAGGCCCAGGACCCATTCTCAGGCGTCTGGTTTAGTTCTCCTTCCATTTTCCTCCGGTGCCTCGGCAGGAGCGCTGTGCACACCTGTGCCCCGGTGACTGCCCCGGTCACCGCAGTAGTATAGGTGCGCTTCTGGACAGCGAGCCGGCCGAGAGGGGCTCTGGCGGCCATAAAGCACTGATTCTCCTGTGGGTTAGGAGACGCTTCAGATACCGAGTCACATAACCTCTCAGCAAGGGAACCGGAGTAATGAGCAGCTGTAGACGAAGCCCAAGAAAATCTGAACACCCAGCTCAGACTAGTGGGGTGGGCAGGAGACAGACGCCAGGTGGCATTTGCACCGAGAGCCGCTGTGGCCTGAACTCACCTTAGAACTGGGTCCCCGTTACCTGCGCGGCCTCTTCCCTGAGGTGGAGGAGAATGACGTCCCCGTCCTCTGTTCTTAAGAGCTGCTGCCGGCGCCCCGACACAGTGCTGGCGTTGAGGAAAGGCCGTTCCTCCGTGGGTGGTTCCTTGGGCCTTCGCACGTGCCGCATTCACGTCTCGCTTTCCCTCCTAGTTGCTGATGTGCGGCCTTGGCGACGTGGACGTGAATGACTGGAGACAACATTCTATCTATAAGAATGGCTACTGCCCAAACCACCCTGTCATTCAGTGGTTCTGGAAGGTGAGGCCATGGCTGCTGGGGCCGTCCCTGTCCCCGGCCAGGCTTGGGCCTCAGGGCCCTGTGCTGCCTTCCCATGGTCCCGCTTCTGTGACCCAGCACCCTGTTGCTACTGGGGCCCCTGGGGGAGCAAGCAGCCCTGCCTGCTGCTCTCCCATCACTCTAGGGGACAGCCGCCCCGTACGCGGTCCGTCCTTGTCAAGGCACCTTGTCCTTCCTTGACCACCTCACTGAAGCGGCTTTATTTGAGGAACCCACTGAGTACAGTGAAGTAGGTAATTGGGTTCAAGGGTCCGAACTGGGCCACCAAAGTAGAAGAATGGGAAGCGTCTCGAGCCAAAACTTGCTTTGGGATGGACTGTTCCAAGATGCCACTTGGCTCAAAAATCATTCCCCACCCCCCTTTTTTTTTTTGTTAATTCCAACAAATATTTTGATCTTTATATCCTTTAGTCAAGGATGCAAGTGAAATTTGATTTACTGTTTTAGGGCCAACAATTGCTTTCTTTTTCGCTGAGAAGAGAAGCGAAATAGGAGTGAGTTAAGTAAGACCAAGGGAGAGACCATAAACTGCCTTCTAAAGAATAATTCCGGGGGGGAGGGCTGGGGGGGGCTTGATTATTTACTTCCAGAAATAAGAAATCCCAAATCTTTTTTTAATTTCATGATCCCTGGGATCATGACCTGAGCCGAAACCAGACTCATGACCCGAGTCGGACGCTCAACCAGCTGAAGAGAGAAGATTTTAAAAGCGGAGTCTTCAAAGCCTAGTCCACCTGTCTATGTATGCGATTCTTGTCATAATTCAGATGCCTAGCATACACGGGTTAATTTAGAGGCCGATCCTGGCCTCTGCTTTCCTCTCTTTTTATAAAATGTTACCTTTAGAGGATTTGTCTACAGTCTGAGACCTCCCCTCCTAACTGGGCTTCCCGGTGGTTGGCGCTTCTAGAACCCTGGAGGAAGGCGGGGGGGTTATAATTGGCCTGGGGGCACGGGCACACCTCGCCCACAGACGCGTGGGCCATCAAAGAGTTTGCTCTTTCATTTCTTTTGACCTGTCGGCAGAAGAAAGAGACGTCTCGATCTCTCGTTCTCTGAGATCACACGGGCGGTAACTCTGGGGCCCATGAAAAACACACTGTTTTCAGTCACCAGCCTCAGTCTTCCGCCATGGTGTCGATGATGACATGTGGCCTGTGTCCCGCAGGGTTTAACGACCCTCTGCCTCCGTTCGCAGGCCGTGCTGCTCATGGACGCGGAGAAGCGGATCCGGCTGCTGCAGTTCGTCACCGGCACATCCCGAGTCCCCATGAACGGGTTCGCCGAACTGTACGGTGAGCGGGGTCCCGATGGCTCCAGTTCTCCTCCTGTGACTTTCCAGCCGGGCTCCGCCGCGGCCCGTGCAGCTCTGCCTCCCAGACCGTGTCACCTGTAGGTTCCCACAAAGGACTCGTGTGGGGAGGTGACTTTGTGCTGCCTCCAGGAATGTTTGTGGTGTTGCCTTAGGCAGAGGGAGGGCTTTGGGTTTAGTACACAGAAAAATTGGTCTTTTTTTTTTTTAAACCTTATTTATTTTGAAAGAGAGACAGAGCTTGTGAGCAGCGGAGGAGAGAGAGAGAAATCCTAAGCTCCATGCTGTCAGCTCAGGGCTCGATCCCATGACTGAGATCATGACCTGAGCCAGAGATCAAGTGTCAGATGCTCAACCGACTGAGCCACCCAGGCGCCCGGCCCCGTCTTTTCTTTCTCTTGTTTCCTGCTTTGGTGTCCCTTGAAGGGCTCCTTACCTCGAGGAGACAGAACCCCTCAGAGCTTACTATATACAGTTGTTAGGAGCTCACTCTTTCTGCTTTAAAGTCCGGAGTTCACCCCCCACCCCCACCATAGCTTTCTGTGTAAGCTTGCAGGGCTCGGCTGGAAGGCCGCACTTGCGCTTGCTGTTAAACTTGGTGCTCCTCCATTCTGAACGCGGTGCGGGGTCTGTGCTTCGAGGCTGTCTAGGCCCCTGCATCCCCCACAGCACGTCATCGCGCTGCCTGGAGGCTGTCACCACGCGCCGCCCACCTCCTTCCCTTCCGCCCCACCTTAGCTTAGCTCTCCCACCTTGAGCACGCTCAGCACTGATTTCTCTTTTTTGGTCTAGGTTCCAATGGTCCTCAGCTGTTTACAATAGAGCAATGGGGGAGTCCTGACAAACTGCCCAGAGCTCACACGTGGTGAGTGACAGAAACCCGCGTCCGCAAATCGTGTTTGAAATACTCAGCTGGTGCCGATGCGGGGCTGGAGGTTAGAGTACTGTGCTGCCTGCCCGTGGAGAGCGGACCAAGTGTAAATTTTAGAATAATGGCTGGTAAAACTGAAACCGTGGTCTGAAAGGAGCTGGTGTATTTGGCTCATAAAGGATTAACTGCTCCGCATACTGGGGGGTTCCTCCTCCAAATCCACCCCCCATGTCGGGGGTTCCTTCTTTAAAGTTCACCCCCCCCATGCTGGGGGGACAGGTTCCCCCTCCATTCCCCACCAACCCCATGCTGGGAAGGGGAGTCCTCCTTTCAACCCCACCCTCCCATGCTGCGGTTGGGAGGGGTGTCTGCCTCCAAGCCCCACCCCCCCATGCTGGGGATGTCTGCCCCCAGACCCCACCCTTCCCTCGGTTTTCCGCCGTGTATCCACCGTACACGGATATGGCTGTTCTCACACCTCACTGACAGACTGGGTTTTTGTTCCAACCTTAGCATTGGTTTTTATCCCCAGAACTTGGGATGAAATTCCCTGGAGAACCATTGTTCTAGAAGACCTGTCATGCCATCTGTAACCCGGAGCTCCTAAAGCTCTGGAACTGAGCGACCACAGGACTGTGGCTGGTGGAGCCTGAGAGGGCGACAGAGGCCTGCTTCCTCGGGGAGGGGGTGGGGGCAGGAGCAGGGCAGCCCTGCCTCCAGGATGCGGGCCGGGAGGAGGGGACCCCAGTGTCCCCGAAGAGTCCCCTAAACCCTCAGCACCGAAATGAGACTTCACAGCTCTCAGGGAGCGCTTGCAAATCCCGGCCTTGGCCTCCCCACAGACTTGCTCTTAGGAAGCGGGTGGAAGTGGACCCTCCGGAAGTGGTGGGCTGCACAGCCCCGCTCTCCTCACCGGTGGGGGGGCCTCCCGGAGCCAGGGCGCTGCACGGTGCCGCGAACGCTCATGGTGGGGAAACGGGCCCCTGCCCTCCAGTGCCAGCGAGGCAGCAATTCTGAAAGTGCGTTTGCAGAAAACTGGCCGTGGGGGGTTGGCGGACTCCCTCGCCTTCCCGGAGAGAGCGCGTTCCCCGTTTATACCATTCGTGTGACTGAGTGCAATGAACGTGGCCCTTACCCACCTGACCCTTGAAAGCCAGCCGACTGCCCCTAAAGCTGGAGGCTGTCCCACGCGGCGGTCGCCCTGCCTCCCCGCCTGTATTCCCGAGGGAGAAGGGGTTGGCAGTGTGGAGCTTTTACTCCAAACAGGGTCCCACTCAGCGGTAGTTTTCTGGGTTATGCTAGCCTGCGTTTGGAAGGTAGGCAGCTCTGAGCGGAGCCCCAGCACCCCTGGGAGTGATGCCGGACTCCCAGACGCCTGGGCTAGTAGTGCTAGGCAGGCTTGCTCGCCTGCTGGCCACAGCCGCCTAGCGGGCGCGGGCGCTGTTGACTCTCTGCGGCGGCCCCCTGGGAGGCTGGCACGCCCGTCCCCGCAGAGGACGCCTGCGCCAGGATCGCACGGCTCCCAGACCCCCAGAGGCAGGCTGGGGGCTCAGCTGTGCCGGGAGCAGAGCCTGCGCGCCAGCCACGGTGCCAGGTCTGCCGCCTCCTGATAACGGCTCACCTTCTTGGGAGACTCTTTGAAGAGAACCGAATAATCGAGTGTCCAGCCCATGTCCCTCTGTGCCCCCGTGGACAGATGTCTTTACTGTAGAACTTTGCTTCCGTTTCCGAGTCCACGTGCTTGGGTCACGCCCGAAACATGGTGCTGCCCAGATAAGAGCTCTGAATTGAGTGGTTCCCGGTATCGGCCGCGCATTGGAACCTCTTAGAAAGTTTTCCCAAAAATCTGATGCTTGCGTCCTGCCCCCAGAGGTTTGGACTTACTTAGTTTGGGGGGAACCCTCTAGGAGTTCTGGCAGACCGAGTGTAAAACCCCCGCCCTTCCCTAGGAAGGACGGAGGTCTGCCCACGGGAGGAAAGCAGCCCGGTGGGCTCTTAGCGGAGCCCCTTTGCTTCTCTGCGGGTCCCTGAAATCAAGCGACCAGGCATCTTCCTGCTGACGCTCAGACTCCCGCCCGGTGAAGAAGAGGGTTGACAGGGCTGGGCCTATTTCCAGTGGGGGGGGGGGGATGCTTTGCACCCAGCCCAGCCCCCAGACGGCTCTGTACTGCACGGACAGGGCTTTGCCGGCTGCTTACAGCAACATCACCTGCGTCACCTTGGCTGTAGACAGGTCTGATCCCTTCCAGGTTGTGTAGAAATTTAAAATTGCCCATTAAGCTTCAGAATAAAGACCTGATTTACCAGGAGAGCTCATAAACCTCTCAGATGTAATTCCTGAGCATCTGACATTTTTAAAGGGCTTCATTTCACTGTCCTATCAAAGGTCACTGCTTGGATATTTATACCTTGCAAAGAATCACAGACCCACCTGCTCTTTGGAGTAGACTAAAAATGACCTCAGTCAGCCCACCCAGCTTCCACATGAGCGAATGAGGCCGGCCGGGAATACGGAGGCCACTCAGCTGGCTAGTGGCAGGTCAGGGCCAGACTCCGGGCCCAGCAGACACTTATCAGGCACTTACTGTGTTCCCGGCATTGTCCTGAGCACGTTATATGCATTCACCCATATGACCGTCACGATAATTGTCCGCAGCGATCACACACAGCAAGATGGTCACACAGCCTCGAGAATGTATCACAAGGCCCCGCGGGGATCGCAGGCCCTGGACTGTGTAAGGCCAGCTTCTGTGACAGACTAGGGTTTTTTTTTTATTTATCTTTTTAATATTTATTTCTTTTTGAGAGAGAGACAGAGCATGGGTGGGGGAGGGGCAGAGAGAGGGAGACACAGAATCCAAAGCAGACTCCAGGCTCTGAGCTGTCAGCACAGAGCCTGACACAGGGCTTAAACCCCCGAACCGTGAGATCACGACCTGCGTTGGAGTCAGACACTTAACTGACTGAGCTACCCACCCAGGTGCCCCTGGGACAGGCCGTTTCTAAGTGCCGTCAGCCAAAGGAGCTCTGTCATGACAGCTGCTGAGGTAACATTTGAGACGGTTATCAAACTGGAAACCCTTTTGGATTCCGTCTTCAGGATTCCTGGGTTTCTGAGAAATTCCAGTTTGAGAAGCCTCATGTTCTCCTCTGCTGTAACTTCTAGTGTTTATTTAGCGACTTAAAAATCTGAAAGGGCCCCCCGGGGATGTGTGTCCAATTCTAACGGCTGCCGAGAGCTGTCAGTTTTAAAACGTCAGGACATGTGCTGTTCACATCTGGAATCATGGGTCTGCGCAGGGAGGGAGTTTTAAATGCTGAGGCGCCACAAGCACTGGTCAGAGCCTGATGTCGGAGCCAGCCTGGGGCACGGTCCTGGGTTTCCTGCTTACTGTGTGACCTTGGGCAAGTTACTTAACCTCTCTGTGCCTCCACTTCTCTTTTCTAAACTAGGGGTGATTGCTAGCATTCACCGAGGTGATAGGCCAAGAGTGCTTAACAGTGGTGACTGGTCTGCTCCACAAACATTCGCTCTTATTCAACACCATCGTTAGCCATGGCAGTACGGCCGTTTTCACGGCCGGTACACGTCAGCACTGCACCCCCATGGGTATCGATTCTAACTCCTTGTGCCCCATGCAGGCATCATGCGGTGAATGGTGAGTGAGAGAGAACAGTGGTCACTATCTTTGGACACCTGCCTGGTGCCTGGAACACCTTACACGTGTTCTGCTTTGACCTTCCTGGCATCCTGAGAGCAATGTCCCCATTTCGCAGAAAAGCAGACGAATGGACTCAGAGAAGGTAACCGGCCCAAGGTCACGCGGCCGGCACGTGGCAGAGCGGGCGTCTGAACCTGCCCTCACAGACCAGTGTGCTTCACCGCTCGCGGAGGCCACTGTTTGAAGGCGTCTCTGTCACCAGGCTGATTTTAACACCCCAGCCGAACACACCTCCAGATAGTTAGAGGCTTTTGGAAACGCCGCTTTCCACTCCAAATCTCCATTGCTTGCTTGACTTTGAGCAGGCAGCTTAGCATTGGAATTCAGGAGACACCGAGAGTCCGCTTTCCTGGGAGCGAGAGCTCGGACCCCTTGACTTTGCCTCTCTACACTCTGGGACCTGAATCTGGAGAAACCGTTACTCGCCTCAGAGACCTGTAATGAAAACAGCCTGAGTTACTGTCAGGAAAAGCACTCAGCTTGGGGGCTAGTGTAGAATAAGCCAGAGCATACGAAACAGACTCAGCCTTGGTGCCTCCCTAACATGTAAGTTCTTTATGTTCGAGGGTTTGGAACTCGGCAAGGATGTCGGTGACCTCAGAAAATTCCTTTTTCTCCTTCGTAGGTTCNCGTGACCTGAGCCAAAGTCGGACGCTTAACCGACTGATCCCCCCCGCCCAGCTGCCCTCATGGCTGGTGTTTATGGCAGAGACTCAGAATCGTTGGGACGACCTCTGCACCCTCTTGCTCAAATTCCAGATGCCTCCATAGGCAAACCTAGGACAGGCCGCCGTGACTGCAGGATGGGAAGGATGCCTCTTTACCTTTCTTTCTGTTACTTTTGCAGCTTTAATCGCCTCGACTTACCTCCGTATGAAACCTTCGAAGATTTACGAGAGAAGCTTCTCATGGCCGTGGAAAACGCTCAAGGATTTGAGGGGGTGGATTAAGCGCCCCCCCCTCCTCGGGGTGGTTGTTCATCGAGCGAGTCCCGCTTGCACTTGTGCGTTTGCCCAACACCTGACTTTGCAGAGGCCGAGGCGGAGGAGCGGCCGCAGCCGCAGCCAGCGGCCTGGCTCCCCGAGCGGGGCCTCCGCCCGTGACTCGCCCAGGCTCGGGCTTGGGCGGTCCCAGGTCGCGTTCCTGCATTTTCCACCACGAATTATCAACTGGTTGATGTGTACACTAATAACATTTCAGGAGGACTCATTCTATTTATGTTGTGCCTCTGTAGGCAAAGCCCTTAATAAATATTTTACATACTTTATAATGACAATGAATGGGATTAATCACTCTACAGGTATAGTATTACAACTCATGTTTACTTTTTAAAATGATTTAGACCGATTTTCAGATTTTATTTCGTTACAATTAAAGGCGTCTCGTGTACTTGGAAAAGTGAGCATATTTTTTTTTGTATTTGAATTTCATACCAGGTTTAATGTCCGTGACATTTTTATTTTTGAAGTACTTGGACACCACCCCCTGCTCCCTACTTTATTAGAACTGAAAGACTGATTTTTGTGCCCCAGTACCTACAGACAAGTACTTTGAGAGAACTTAAACTGTACCATTAGACATCGTGATACTTTTCTCCATACTCCGAGAGAATGAAAACAAACTGAAGCGTACATTTGTGTGTCTGTGTGTGTGTGTGTGTGTGCAAATTTAGCATAATAGCTCCAGGCTGGGAGAATCGTACCTGAGTGTGACACATTTGCTGTTGACTTGAAGGAATCACACCGTTATTCCTTGGAAGTAATTCTGTGCGCTAGAACACATTTGAGGCAGGGTTGGACTCTCCTTTCTCAGAAGAGAAATTATCTAACCCTCTGTGACACTGTACAGCAATTCTTTCATTTCCTTTTCCTCTTTGCTGTGTGTCGTAGACACACTTGGACAGCCCTCGGCACCTGCTTGATCTGAAACTGTGGAAACCAGATCTGTGTCGTGTCCCGTGTGTGTGCGTTTGCTAACGATAGCTACGTAACTAATGTTGTCGCTGCACCCGTTCTAAAGGCACTTTATGTTCTAAATGGAGGTCAGACCTGGTTTTGTCGATGTTTTGGGGTTGTTGTTGAATCCTAGACCTTAAATGTGATGATTAGTTCTCCCTGCACACATCTCTCTGGTGCAGTATCTCTCGGTTGTGAATCTGGCTGCTGGTGTGTCAAACCCGGATGTGAAACTGAGCCTGCAGATCTGTCCCCTACCAGTTGTTTTGTGATTTCTACTCAACTGCCAAGATTAATTTAACGCACGCTTCGTCTAACCGGGTTTTGTCACCCAGGACACGTTGCATTCTCCGATGCCGTGTACTTCCTGAGTGCTGTCTGTTCTGTGCTGGATTAAATGTGAGCAGGAACTGTTGAGTTGACCCCCCGCGGTGGCACTGAGAAGCTGCCGGTGCCCGCGATGGAGGGTCCCACGCTGTAGGGACCCTTCGGCGCTCGTGAGCGTTGGTTGTGGGATCCCGAGTTGTTCTAAGACAAAGCCTGAGGCAGCGTGGCAGGGTTGGCAGCCCTGCTGTCCCTTTAACCTGGGTTGTCCTAAACCCTGTCGTGAGCAGGGACCCCCCGACATGTGATCTCTTGCCACTCAGTAGATAAGACAGTGGATTGTGGTTTCGGGGCCTCCCCCTTTGTTATATAAGAAGGACCTTTTGGTGTAAGAAATTCATTGTTCGCCAGCTCTGGGTGGCTCGTGAGGAACCAGGAACGTTTGTGGTTCTAAGTGAGCTGTCTAAAGAGACACGGGGGTCGGAGGGGTCTGAGGGAAGGAGGATTTGTGCAGAGCTGAGAACTGGCCCTCCCCTTTCCTATTGATTTAAAACTATCCAACAGTGGCCAGAGAACTTAGATGTTGACTTGTTAGAAAAAACAACATTGCTTATTATTTTTATCTACTTTCGGGATTTTTCCCCCCTTCAGTCAATATAACCATTGTCTCCTGGCAAAAAAAAAAAACCCCGGTGTGTAAAGCCTCACGGCCCAGAGGCCTGCCTTTCTAGGGCTCCCGCCAAAGCCAGTGCTTGCATAGATTCTGAGAGCGATCATGTCATTATGGGGGAAAGCCTGCGATTCTAGGTAAAGACCTGGGGTGCTGTCATTTTGTGAACTGTATACTCAAAAAAATCAGAATACTTAGTAAATGCAAATTAGGCAAAGCGTTAAAAATGTGAACGAAAACCCCATCTCAAGACCCTTCCTGTGCCAGGAGCAGATAAGAGTGAACGCCTGTGACTACTGGAGAGGCAGTCATGGTGCATGACGGGTCCGTTCCTCCTCCCCTAACTGTTGGATGTCAGTGACGGCTGAATAGTGCTGCGTCTGGGGTTTGTTTTTGCTTCGTTCTTGGGTTTAATCCACACCTAAGGTTCCCTCATCCCAGCAATTCTTGATGTTTCACTCGGTCTAAAACAGTCCTAGATCCGGTTTCCTCCACGTCCTGCGGGCCACTCTCTGCTGCCTCCAGGGCAGAGTCGCAGCTGGTGGTTAGGAAAACGCACCGGGGACCCCGCAGCCCTGGCCGGGAGGACAGGCCGCCTCTTCTCATTACCCTTAGCCCTGGCGCGTCTTCCAAGTCCACGGTTTCCATTTCCCCCTGTTCTCTTAAAAATTACCCGAATCTGGCTTTTTTTTTTTAAGTACCCTGAAGAAGGTGCCCTTATTATGGGTCATTTTGCCACAAGGTTAAGAAGCTAATTTCGGGGGCAACCACGTGATGGACAAGAGTTCTCACAACTACAGGATTTCGATCCCGGCCCTCGCTGGCCTCCAGGCGAATTGGGGAAGTCTGGATTAGCTCCCATCGTGCGCTGCCTCTCCACTGGCTGCCTCTGGAATAGGAGCCAACGAGGCAGTTGTCTGTTCCAAAGTTGTACTCCGCCTTGACACATTTTCCATTAACTTCCTTTTCTATAGCCAGCCCTGAACGAGATCACCAGAATGTAAGACGCTTCTTTAATTTCTCTTTACAAGGCCCTTTGGTGGAACAGGAGCTATTCCTGATGCTATAAAGCGCCTGACGCAGATTGTTCCTCCCACATAAGGATGCAGTGACGGAGCCAGAGAAATGATTTGCAAAATATTTGAACCTCTTTCTACATCTCACATTGTTAAATAGACAACATGTACCCCAGCTGTTTGAGCTTGCCAGATCCAGACTGGCTCCCTTGAAAGGCAAGTTCATGTGCAGCCAATTACTGATTGCTCCAACAGTTACTAACTGTTCAACACCAGACTCCACCACTGTCCTAAGTCTTGGGTCTCACCTCTGAACTTTCAGAATCTGTGGAGAGCATGGGTTCATCAAGCCACGGTGCTAGGCACCCTCTTTCTTTTCTCCTGACTCCACAACCCATGCCCTGATGGGGGAGAGGAGGGCACCACTGTCCGGTATCATTTCCTGCCTCGTCAGTAGGGGGAGCTGCTGCGCCAAGTAACTGCCTGGCCTGCTCCCTTCTCGGCCCCCGGGAGATCGGGCACTACCTCTGTCTCATTCAGGCTTTGGGGTACATCCTGATAAAGTCATGTCAAAACTGCCAATTTCAGGTCAGAGATGCATTTTTAAAACCCCACTTTGTACTTTAGATTTTACAACTGGGAAGAAAATGTGATATACTTCGGACCACTTTTTTTTTTTTAATTTANTTGATTTCAGAGTGTCAGAAACAATGCCGTAGCATTAGGACGTGAGCTTGTGTAATGTTCTCTCTCGGAAGAGGATAGCTCTGTTTGTATGAAATTTTCCAAGAAAGCTTCTCATTAGACATTGATCCTTTGTGAAAGGTGTTAAGCTCAAAGCAATGCACGTTTAAGATGCAGGTCTTGTTGTTCGTTGGTTTTATGTTTCTAAGTATCGATGGGAATCTAACAACACTGGCTACAGACCTCTGTGTACTGCATCTCAGCCTTGGGTCAGCACTGAAAGCCTTTCTGATGACCATAACCTTGTGTCTCCAGCCATCTGTGTTCCTGTAGAAGCCAGTTTGCCCTCTTACTCAGACTAATTTCACCTAGATCGTCACGGTTTCCTTCATGTTAACTTTGTGTGACTTCGTTTTTCCTTTACTACTACTTATGTGATATGTATTTACATATATACATACATATGCTGTCCAAATATATATGTATATATTTGTATAGCATTTTTGCACCTCTTGAGTAATCTGGTTTCGAAAGGGAGTGAGAGCTTAGTCCTTCGACAGTTTTCTCCAAGCTGTGTCCTGAGATTTCTGACCCTCGGAGCCTGAGAGAACACCAGGAAAAATGATGCTAATAGGCTGTCATTCCTTAATTCAGGATTTATTACCAAACGAAACATGAAAAAAACAGTGACTTTTAAGGTGAAAAGTTTCAAGCATTCCAAATGAATTCTCCATGTTTCATAACTTTTTATTATAAACCCCACCTTCTAATACAAAGCCAAGTACTATTTGATACAGTGATTAAAAACCAAACTACTTCGAAATTTTTTAAAGACAACTTCTGGATAACGCTCCTTTTCACAATCAGAATAGCTTTAAACTATGGTTGAATTTGATACACACAGGAGAAGTTTTGTTTAAGAACAAATCCTTTTTTGCTTTTCATTTTTCTTAAGAGATCTGAAGAGAAAGTGTAGATTGTTTTCCTGACAGCAAAAGAGTATTGTGACAAAATGAAGTCGTTGTAAAGAAGTGATACAACTTGTCAAATATTTAATAAAGAATTATGGAAGCTGGAACGTTTTTCTACACCGAGTATTATGGGTTGTCTGATTTGATTTGAAGCTTCTCGGTAAATGCATGGTCTTCATGGATTCAGGGGTTTAAATGCCTGCAGATTTATAGGATATTCATTCCCTTAATGTCCCTCAAAGCCCCACACCTTTAAAAAAATCATTAAAGTCTGCCCAAAACACAAGGCTTCCATTCCCTGGAATGCACATCTGTTCTTAGCCATCTGTCGTCTTGTTATTAAACTTGAGAATTGGTGACTTTATAGAACACTTCCATAATTCATAGGAGTCCATGTCTAGAAAGGTATATTTTACCTCCGGGTTTTAAACCAACCAACTCTCAATTTAATGTGAGTTAATAAGACTCAGTAATGAGGCCCAAAGAGGTTCTCAGAAGAAAGATGCTATCAAATTCTAGATCTCACGTCAATTCCCAGTTAAAAGCGGTAGCCTCCTCAAAAATGTTTCCTTTTTAGTACAAAAGCCTTTTGACAGCCCTAGTCTGTCCCTTCGGGAGCTGCCAGGAGGTAGCATCCAAGCGGGACATAATTTAGTCCTTTTCCAGTTAGCAGCAGATGGCCCCTTGCTGGGAAAGCCTGCTGCCTCCAGCCGGATGTGCACAGGCAAGGGAGGGAGATGCTGGTGGGCGGAGGGGCTCCACACTTGTGTATGTTCTTTCTTCGAGAGAAAAAAAAAAAGTGGAATAAATAGAAGTTGTTACATATCAGTTACACAGTTGCTCAGTTAATAAGCTCTTGGCCTGCTCTGCAGCCCAGGAGTGATCTCAGCGCCTGTGTCCCGGTAAAGCCCCCATAAGAGCAGCAGTGCCCAGCACGGGCATCCGAGAGTTCGCACTCAGTCCCAAGGTTTGCCCTTAAGGGACCACGCATGACCACATGGTCCCCGGATGTAAGCACGCAAAAGCCACTTACAGATCCCTCACTGGGACAGGACATGTCTCAAAGTGGTAGATTCCCACAGAATGAGCTGGCGGACTCTCAGCAGGTGTTTCTGGACTGGACTTGGACAGGAAAACAGATTGAGGGGGAGTTTACTGAAGACCCAGTACAGGCTCCTACCTTAGCAGATTGCAGGACTCTGTCATGACCTCAGGGGTGCCCGCTGGTGGGGGCTTGGTGAGAAGGAAGCTTCCTTTTTGGGGACCGTCTCAGGCTAGACTAGGAAAAGGGTGAACTCCCCCAGCCCGACCCCTGCCCAGCCCCTCCGCAGAGCCCCACAGATGTGTCCACCTAGTGACCGCTTCTTGAAGTTTGAGCTGCCTGTTCAAACCCCACCCCATTCACGGCCAGGTGCCCAGCAACCTAGCCATTTCCTGCATGCCGTTTTCACGCGTGGACGAGGCTCCCCCCCATCACCGGTTCTGCCGCCATGACACTTTGCCCCTGTTGGAGTGGGGTACAGAATGGCAGGGAGAGGGGTTTGGGCCAGAGTGGTGGGAAGGGAGGGTACCGGTTTTCTCCCAAAGCTTTTCTGCTCTGCTTCCCCTCCCCCCAGTGCTTGAGGAAAGCCCGTCTCCTCCCTAAGGGAACAGCTGACTTGCGGACAAGTTAGCTTGAATTAACATCAAGGCACTTGAGTTTGTAGAGGAAGGTCCCTGCCTGCCTCAGGAGTATGTCAATGGGTTGTAAATTATAAGGCAGCCTAAAGTTTTCTTTCGCCTTTGTTTCCCACATCAAAGAGATGACTAAGCACTGAAATGAGCGATATGGGAGAGGCACATCCCCTCTGATTAAAGGGATGTTATACTTTGGGGCAATTTCTAAGTGTTCTCCTGCCGTGGACCTTGTACACAGAGTTGCCAGAATTAAGATATTAACCATTTTCAATCCTGCTTGGCCTTGTCCAGACTGAGTAACAGTACAAGCTAAAGGTAGAAGCTATGAGTCATCTACATTTAGCTCTTGATTAGAGAAGCTTTGAGAGTGAACAGAAATCGGGGTGCCTGGATGTCTCAGTCGTTTTGAGTGTCCGACTCTTGATACAGTTCAGGTCATGAGCTCATGGTTCATGGGATCGAGCCCCACATCGGACTCCTCTTCGTTGAACATGGAGCCTGCTGGGATTCTCTCTCTCCCTCTCTGCCCCTTCCCTCCTCATGCTTTTTCTATCTCAAAATAAGTGAACTTTTTAAAAAAATGGACAAAAATCTGCCTCTTGACAGAGCCTGATAATGCCATTTTCCTTAGTACTAATGACTGTCAGCCTTGAATCCCAAAGCACAACTCCCCCCCTCGCCAACATTTTGTTATGAAAACATTCAGAAAAGTTGAAAGAATTGTCTGGTGAACACCGGTACCCTCCACCCCATAGTTCGGCCACTGCATTTTGCTCTGCTTACCATATCCTATTCCTCTTTACCCCTTAATCCACCGTGATCATCGGAGCACTGCAAAGTAAATTGCAGGCAGCAGTCTCCCCGCCCCCAGTCCTTCAACCTGTCTATCATTAACTAGATTTTATCATTTAATTTTTTTTTCCTTTTGAGGAATTTGGAGATGTAATTGCTCTTACTAAATGACTCATGAATCAGGCAGCGTCCAATCTAACAAAAAAAAAACAAAAAACAAAAAAAAAGCTCCAAGGAGCAGTACAAAATGGAAGGTTTTTAAAGGCTAAAGGGGGAGTGGGGAAGGACATTACTAGCAAAGAATGCATCGTGTCAGGCGAGTCACCCTCCTAAGGGGACAAGAAAGGGTCACTTGGTGAATTACCTCCTAGTGCTGACCAGGAAGTTCCATGTTAGGAGGTTAAAGGTCGTGTTCCTGGGAGTTGGGGGATGGGGAATGAGACTGCGGTTAAATCAGGTATTAAGTCTTGGCACAAGTGACTCCATTTTGAATATGCTGTCTCCTTTTTAACAGAGATAAAATTCCCATACAATGAAGTTAATCTTCCATGTACATTCACGGAGTTTTAACAAAGGCGTGTACCCATGTAACCTGAATTCTCATTCCCCCAGAAAGTTCTTTCATGTCTCCCCCTGGTCAGTGTCCACTCCTGTGCCCTCCCCCCATCCCCCAGTAACTGCTGCTCTGAATTTTTTCCACCATAGGTTAGTTTCGCCTGTTCTTCAATCTCATAGAAATGGAACCATGTGATTTATTACGATGACTTTTTAAATTCTAGCTGGCATCTACGCTGCCCTAGAACCATAAAACCCATTAAGCCAATGGGTGGGAAGCCATAGGTCATCACAAATGAAAAGTACAATAGTTCAATATCCAAATAGTGTCCCCCCATTTCATATATAACATGAAAATATCCACTTTTCAAATAGACACAGTCACCTTGTAGGATGTTCGAGCTGGTCATTTACATGCAACTATCATCTTGAACTTACAGGCTGAGGTCCAGGCACGTTTGGCTGCAGTCGGTCGTCAGTGCCTCCAGATGGACAGGGTGGTCTGGACTGCTTCCNGGCTGGTGTAAGACAGGAGTTTTATCAATCAGGGCAAGTTAATGCTGTAACTAGGAACCCCCAGGAGGGGCTTACTGTGATAAAGACTCATTCTCCTTATGTAGGTAAGAGGTGACACTCTGCTCCAGAAGTCGCCCAGGAACCCAGGCACCGCCCCTCGTGGGTCCGCCATCCCCTGGGGCATCTCCTCCAGGCAGAGGCTGGAGGGCTGCAGGAAGGCCAGTTCTGGAAGGGGCATATCCCCACTTGCCCACTGCAAGGGAGGCTGGGAAATCTCTGGCGGGAACCAGAGGAAAGGTGGAGGAGTCTGGGAATAAGAAGCCGAACACTGCCCTAGTGTATCTTCGGCCTCCAGCATCCCTTTGCAGAGGGAACTTCCCCATGGAATGGCAGCCTTGCTGCCATTTGCCAAGCTCAGTTGACTGTCTTAGGACAGTACTACTGGCATGCACCACAAATCTCTACATCAGCCTAATGAGGCCAGAATCAGTGGACCCAAGCTGCACATGAGGAAACAGACTGAGAGGGAAAGAGACTTGCAGAGTGGTGAGTTGAGCCCAGACTGGCTGCAAGCCGCCATTCAGCCGCTGCACTCTCCTGCCCATCTGCCTCCCCCTCCACCAAACCTCCTCTCCGAGGGAAGAGCCAATACACTCGTTTCCACTAAGATGTAAATGACTGATAAGACCAAACTCTTGACCCCTTCCAGAAGTATTTTCATTTTAAGCAATTCCAAAGGTGACGCTTGGCTTAACCTACAAGGAATAAAGATAGAAATGATGGCATTTAGGCATTGGCAAACTGAGTAGAGGAGGGGTTTTGAGGGCAGGGGCCAGCTTCAGACCATAAAATTCATTGTGTACAGTGTGTTCACTCCCCTGAAAAGCCAGCCTGTTCTCAGGAACAGCCCCAACTCCAGGCCCTCAAAGGAAGCCACACTGTCTCCACCTGCATGCAGGCCAGAGCTCTCTCCACCCTCAAAAGCAAATGCAGATTTTCCAGATACCTTCCGGGCAAGGCAAACATCCCTTTGTCCAACAGAGTTGAAGGGCCATGGGGGACCAGAGACTGAGGGCTGCTTTCTCAATCCCCAAGAATGGTCTGATGAAGCACCAGGATGTCGTTATATTTTTTAAAGAGTTTCTCTCTGATAAAAAGTTTCTTATAACATATTTAATATTACTTGTGAAAGAAAGTTTGGGTTTGGCCCTTGCTGTATTAGCTATTTAGCTTAGAAATTCTAAGGGCTCCTCGGCCAGTAGGCCTTCCCACTCTTCCCCCCCAACCTCCAACCCTTCCCCCTCGGTCCCCCCCTCTCTTGCCTTCTTTGCGGTCTGTATTGACTTAGAAGATCCTTGCTTGTTCATCAGTCGAGATTATCAGGGGGACATCCCCTCCCCAATGTAATGAGTGTTTAAACAAAAGTCAGGCCTTTGAACCCAGGACTCCAGTTAAAAAGTAACAGGCTGGTGACTGGATCGATAAGAGACAAATATTAGCTGTGGAAGCTGGAGAGCCACGGCATTGGGAAATACCCAACGCTGGGGACATGGGAAGGGAGATGGCCATACCCAGTGTGAGGGTCTGGGATACCCAAGGACCCCAGGGACCTGGGCCAGTCATTTTCTTGCTCTACACATGAAACACTGAAGCCACCAGCCTTTAAGTTAGCTTCCAGAACTCCCTGCGTTGGGATGGCTGAATTATCCTTCTAGAATGTGTCCTCTATTTCTCTCCCCTTCCCAGCCCACCTGCCCTCTTGTTAGCCTGCCTCCAGCAAAGCTCTGACCATATCGCTCTGCTATGTGCAAAATTTCCACCAGTTTCCACTGTACTCCTGCCTGGTGCTCAGGCCATCCGGGGTATTTGGGCAATAGGACAGCAGGTCTCCGCGTGGCCGCTTCTCCTAATCTTTCCCCAGTCTTCATTCTTCCTCGTTGTACAGCGTTCAACGCTAGCAACCCTTTCTTCTTTCTTTAAATGCTCCTTGATTTCCATGACCTTTCACCTTCCTGATTATTCTCTCCCTCTCCAACTATTCCTACTAGTTTTTCTCCTCCCCTAAATGATGCTCCCTAATCATTTATTCTTGGTTCTCTTTCTCTCCCCGATCCGATCCACCTACTTTCCCTCTTCCTCCTCCTCTGACGGCATAAAGTCATAGAAAGGGGTCCAGGCTGGAGATATCAACGTAAGTGCCATCAGCATGTCTATGGAATTTAAAACCCCTCAGAGCCTTTGTAAAGAGGGTCCCAGGATACGAAGGTGAGACCATCAGGAATGGAGTGGCCAGAGAGGTGGGAGGAAAAGCGGGAGCTGGTGGGGTTCCAGAAACAGGGAGAGGAGAACTTACTTATGAAGGTGGGGAGACCGTGTGTGTCAGTTACAGCCAGTCCTGACTTACTGTGGTTCAACCTACTGATTTTTTTAACCTTACGATGGTGCAAAGGGGTCAGGCATTCAGCAGAAACCATTCTTGGAAGTTTGAAAATCGATCATGCCCCTGACCAGTGACATGCGGTGGCCTCTCTGGTGACACTGGGCGGGGGGTGGGCAGCGACCTGGCTCCCAGTCAGCCAGCGAGCACGATGGTCAATGACCGACACACAGACAACCATCTGTGTCCACAGAGCGTCCTGTTGTTCACCCTCAGTGCCGGGGTCGGTGCTTCACACGAGACCATCAACACCTGATTCTCAAACTGCAGGCTCGTGTCAGTGTTTGGAGCACGGGTAAGGGAGGCCAGGCCAAGCTCTGATGTTCCGTAGCTCAGGGGGAGTCATACATTTTTGACTTAATGATATTCTCAACTCCCAGTGGGTTTATCAGAACGTAACCCCATCGTGAGTCTAGAAGATCCACAAGATGTGACTGAGGCGTGACCACTGGAAGTGGCCATCAGGGTGTCACCGGTGATCTCGACAGCAGAAGTTCTGGCGGGATCAGGGGCAAACGCCTGACGAGAGTTGGGGCTGGGCGAAAGGGGGAGGGGCGGAGGACAGCAGGAACACCCTTACCAGCTCAAGGGTGCAAACACCCTCACCTCCACCTTCCCAGCCTCGGAAACTTCTCTCCCAGTAACGACAGTAACCTCCTGACTGCACACCTCGCCCCGTTCCCGGTTCCCCATCCAGTTCACACACAGCCCAGTGCCGGTCACCGCATCCCCTGCAGAAATCCTTCAGCAGCCGCCAATGCGCACCCAGGACAATCTCAACTCCTCAGCCAAGCACTCGAAGTTCAGGCTCCAGACTCGCATTCCCTTCCTGCTCCTCTCTGCAATCGCAGAGAGAGTCTCCCCACCCGCCCCCGGCACCCCTCCCTCTAGCCTTTGTCCACACTGTTCTCCTACTAGGAGTGACCTTCACGCACATCCAGCTCTACCGAACCTCAGAGCCCATCTCCGATGTCGCTTCATTCACAAAGCCTTTCCTAGTGCCCCCAGCACACGCAGTTCCATCCTTCCTGGTCCCTTTCTGCCTCTTGTGGTTGTTTGTGTGATGGTCTCCTTCCTACACATCACCATAAGCAACCAGGAAGCGTAGGGTTTCATCCACGTTCTCCGTACCTTGGATGCTCAAGAAACCTGGACTTAAAGGAGCAGGACGGGGATCTGGGGAATGGGGCGAACTTCCGGTCACAGTGGGCTTGGAGGTTGTCTGGATTTCAGTTTTGAGAATGTTCACGGTCTCCTGCCTCTGTCCACCGCCGAATAACAGTCAAATGTTGGCCAGGTTGATGAGCATCTTCCGCCTCATGACCCTGAAGAGGAACCGAGTTGATTGTCTGAAAGAAAAAGGCATTCGGGGTCTCTGGCAAGAGAACAGGAGAGGAAACAAGGAGACAGTCAGCAAAAGACTGAAACCAGAAACCGATCTGCAAAGAGTGTCCTGCCACCTTGGCCTCTGGTTGCCTAAAACCATAGGAAATGAACACGTTGCCTTTTCACTCTGCTTCCCATCCTTCAGACATGATCTCGAAGGCTTATCATAGAAGCAACACTGGGTGTGGTTCTCAAGAGATGGCCATTTCCCTGGTGGCCTCCAGGCCCCCCAGTCACACTGGGCTGTCTAAGCAGAGGTGCTCGTAAGTGCCTTCTGCTGGCTTCTCAACAGTCTCCTTTGGGTGCTGACCAAGGGCATGGGTAAGACACCCTTGTGTTTGTGTTTGGAAAAGGAGGGGAGCCTACTTTGCCTTTGGGTGGGAGAATGAGAAGCTTCAGATGAAAAGAACAGCCTCCAGAACGATCAGAAAATGTTAGGAATTCACAAACTGACTTCCCTAAGATCCCATGACTTCCCTGAGCTCCGGCACCCAGAATGTATGGAAACAAACATGGCAAAATGGGGACAGGTGGGCCATAACTTGATTACTCATGAATTTTACTTGGCCTTCCCAGAATTTTCTTAAAAGGAACAGTTCATGCAAAAATCAGGTTTCCCACTTTCTCTTAAAAAATTAGAAGGCCTGTCTATGAAAACTTAGAAGGCCTGTTGATGAACAGACGGGAGCTGAATAGAAGCCGAAACCTTCCAGTTGGCCACACCCCCTTACTGTACTGCGTCGGGCCCACTTTAATTCATTACCTGTTAGCTGCCCAGCCAAACATGAGTTTACAACCTTTGCACGTGGTCATAGGCAATTTGGATCAATGAGAGATTTGGACTTAAATTATCTAATAAGTATCCCATTTTTCTTTACTTAGAATGTGACTGTTCTCCTTCCTTGTCACCATGAATCCCAAAGGCCTGTGTGCTTTAACTCGTGGACACTGGGAATCAGACCTCTCACAACTCTGGGCCTCCTCACCCTCTCCACGTCTAATAACTTGGTTGGAACCTGCCAAAGTGTCTGTCCCACTTTCCTGCCCTGGAGTTCTTGGCCTTTATCAAGTCCGGAGGGGTGGGTCTGGTAGAGTATCCTCTCCTTTTCATATTATACGGGTAGAGTTTTCTCCTGGGGGAGAACAAGGAAAAGAGAAACTCAGGAGTGAAGCCTTTGGCTCATCCTCCCCAGTCTTGGAAAGTTCTTCTATTAAAGATGTGCCAATGCCCCAGAAATGCTCCCTGTTTTTCAAAACCCTATTCAAATAAATGGAGAATGGAAGAGTCTAGCTCTTTGAAACACATTCTTCCCAGGCCCTACGCTTCCCACCCTGGGGACAGCCTACCCAATTACAGTCCAGAGCCCAAGGAGGAGGAACCAAAGAGCCATGAGAAATTAATTTTACAAACCCTACCACAAATATCAAGGAGTGGTGGAGAATGCCACAGAGAATAAGAAAGACCGTTTCCCTGCAAAAACATCATGCATTCAGTCATTCATTCAAGAAATACTAATTGGTCATTATTTATACCAAACATTTGCCCTTAGGATTTTCATTGGGTGGCAAGGCAAAGGATAAAGCCAATAATCAGAGCAAAAGGTGCTATAGATCCACAATCCAAAACTCTTGGGGCCAGATGTATTTTGGAATGTAGATTTTTGTAACAGATATTTTAGAAAAGTACCGTGTTATATATCCCATATATTACGTAGCACTGCGGGGGACCAGTGTTTGGGACCAGAGTCCCGGGCAGCTTGCTGTCATCATACCTTTTAATATTTCTACAGCCACGCATACGAATACCTACACTAAGTGCAATAAATAAAGACTATAAAAAGCCTCGTGTCAGTTCAAGTCAGGTTTTTGCCATTGAACAAGATTTTTGCACAGAGCCTGATGCAGGGCTCAAACCTACGAACCTCGAGATCGTGAGACCTGGGCTGAAATCAAGAGTCAGATGCTTAACCAACTGAGGCACCCAGGAGCCCCTAGAAATTAAATATTTAATCCTGCCTTTCTAGGCAGGTGCATCATTCTCATTTTTCAGAGGGGAAAAGGAAGGCGATGATCAGATTAAGAAAAATCTCATCTAAAGTCACAGGGCTTGTATTATGAGATAGACCAGAACTCTGGTTCCAGAGTTTGCGCCTCTAACTAGAATGGAATCCTGCCTTTGCACTGATGGAGACGTGTGTCCAAGCTACGTGCCCCCTCCCCCCCCCGCCCCGGTCCCCCGCAGCCTCAGCAGACCTAAGGCTTTGGCCACCTGGAGCACTGAGGAAGCAGGTCACGCCAGGTTTCCCCCCCACACACACACATGGGGACCCAACCATGCACAGGGAGGGGCTCAAGGAAGGAAGGAAGGGAGCTCTGGTCTTTCACCCCTGGGGGCTGGAAGCCACAGACAGAAGCTGACCAGTTTGCAATAAGCCTTTTGGCCTTGGGGTTCAAAGCCCATGTTGCCCTGCTTTTTATCTGTGTTATCCATGTCTGTTCCAATAGCTTGTTTGAGGAGATGGAGCCAGAAAGCTGGAAGAGGGGGATTGGAGCCAGCTGACTGGACGGTCCACCCTGGCAAGCCGTTTGCCCTCTTGTGTCAATTCCAAAAGGCAGGGTTTGGAAATAAAGTCAACAGAGAGCTTTCCTTCATCTGCACATAAACAGGCGTCGGGCAGTGTTTGGAGAGAGTTAGGCAATGCCGAAGGGGGTTGGGTCAGGAGAAAAGTCAACTTGGACTTTTAAGTCTCTGAAGCCAGCTTGGGCCTCTGTGCTTCTACCAGCATACCTACAGCTCACACCAAAAAGAAATGCTCCAGGCTTGTGTGTGTTCCCCCACCCACACACCCACCCACCCACCATGGAATCACCATGGGCCTCAGAGAATGTTCTGGAACATTCTGCCTTCTCCCCTTACACTGGGTGTCTGTCATCGCTGTACAAACCGTCACCAGGCAACCTCTTTTTGACGGTCCCAGGCTTCTTGTTCAAGGACAACTGCTCTCTAGCTTAAGCCAATTCTGAGCTGACTGGAAGCACACAGAGCACAATAAAAATATCCAGATGCCATGGGTAGGCATAGCAACCATCTACTCAGAGGGGTTTTGAAACAGAGAAGGAACATTAGAAATGATGTGATCCAAACTCCTCTGCTCTGCAGGTGACAGGGAGGCTCCTTGTCCAAAGCATCCAGTTTGCAAATGACGGCACTCAAGCACAGCCTGCTCACCCGAAGCCCAGACAGAGCCCACCACGCTATTCGGCCTCTTACGTGTCTTCAAAGCTTTCTAGTTCACATTCTCAGCCATCCATTTGGCCTCTTATCGGTTCTTTCCGGGAGTATTTTCTGGTACCAAGTGATGGGCCAGGACCTGGGAACAAACCAGTAACAAGATTCATCTGTTCCTTCAATGGGCTTCCAAGCGAATCCTTCATGGCTTCTCCTTCCTTCCTCCCCCTTCCCTTCAGAAATGACACTGTGTGCGGGTCAGCCCTAAGGAGTCAAAACGGAATCTCTGTGGCTGAGGTGCAGACGTTAGTAGTTTAAAAATCTCCCCAAGTGAGGGGCACCTGGGTGGCTTAGTCGGTTAAGCGTCCGACTTTTGCTTAGGTCATGATCTCGCGGTTCGTGGGTTCGAGCCCCGCGTCGGGCTCTGTGCTGACTGCCAGCTCAGAGCCTGGAGCCTGTTTCAGAGTCTGTGACTCCCTCTCTCTCTGACCCTCCCCTGCTCACGCTGTCTCTCTCTCTCTCCTAGAAATAAATAAAACATTAAAAAAATTTAAAAAAAAAATCTCCCCAAGTAAATCGGATTATGTAGTAGCAAAAGCTGAGAGGCATAAGCTGAGGGCACAGCTGTGGAAGTTACAGACGCCAGGTCTACCTGACTGGACTCTTCAGACCCTCTCTCCTGCTGCAGAGAGGACAGCAAAGGTGACTGAGCACTGTCACACTGTCACTCTCCCTCACCTGTTACCTGTGCAAAAAGGCCAATGGAGCCTCTCCAGCGAAAGCCTCCAGGGTCTGAGGCCACAATAGAGAGAGACAGAGAGGGAGACTTCCTATCATAAGCAGCCCTAAAGGAAAAGAAACAAATGGGCTGGAAACGTAGCTGGAGTTTGACATGTCCACCTAGCAGACAGGGCAAGGCCAGATCTTGGTACTTGCTTTTTCCTTAAAGGCAACTGAGCTACAGTTCTGTTGAATTGCTTCAGGAAATTGATTTGTGATGTGGTGTCAGAAGATACCAGGCAGCTTCCTGTAATGTTGCCGAGAGACTTCACAAGAGTCAAAGGTACAAAGTAAATTAGCAAAGGAATGGGGTTCTCTCCCCCTGAACGCAATCTGTCATTCCAAATGACTCATGCACTGTCAAGAAAGACTAAAAATATTCAAGCATGACATTTGCATCTATTAAATCGTCATTTTGTCGCACATCGCTGGAAACTGGATCTTCTGAAGGTTACTGGCAATTATCTGCTTCTGCTTCTGGGTGTTTGTGACTTCAGAATGAACTCCGGCATGAGGCTCCATGCCCCTCAGAACCAAGTCAAGTCACTCGTTGGTTTATCAGCAGCATCTGTGAGATTCAAGTATCGTTACGATAGTTGGGAGAGTGCCTGGTGTCGCCTTTAGCCTGACCCAGGGAGAGGCAGGAGAGCCAGGTGACCCACTATCTGAGCCCTGAGTGGGCTGCTGTATTCCGAGCTCTGAAAAGTAGCTGACTTTTCTTTGCTTCTCCTCAAACAGGCATCAGGTTTTCTTTCCGGTGCTTACAGTGAGTCAGGTTTTCCTGTGGCTTCTCGAATGGTGTCATCCCAACAGATCAGTGAATTCAGAGACCCTCATTCTGTAAATCAAACCTGTAGCGTTTCTCACTCTGGCCTATTGCATGAGCAAAGGCTGGGCTGTCATGGACCGTCACCCTCTTTCAAAAGGGCGGCTAAGCAACATGGGGCAGAGGAGCCAGAACTCAACCTCAGAGGAAACCCACAGTTAGATTCCTGCCCCTGAAGAGGCAGAGGGAGAAGAAAGCCCCTAAAATGATGAGAGCAAGACAGCTGGAAGAAAGGGCCCGTCGGGAGGACCCGGGACTCCATCTTTCCCAGCCCTCTTACACCAACTAAAGGGACTGCCCCCCAAATCCCACAGTGAGACAAGTTCGAGTCACCAGCAAGGGGGAGCAGTCCGGCTTTGGGGCACCCAGCTGCCCAAAGAGTTTGAATTCTAAGGACAATGGCCTTCAAGAGGCGGGGGCTGTGTTTGAGTTAAGAAAATTCTGGAGATGTGCCCTGGAGAATTTCCTTGCAGGTTGACTCAAACCAAACATGCAGCTCCAGACTGGGGCAGGGAGCCACCTGGCAGCATCGTTGGGACCTATAGCAGGTGAACGGAGCCAGGGACCTATTTCAACAAATCACAATCCACCCTTCCCCAGAATGCATGGCGTCTAGAAGGAGTCCTTGGAGAAGTCTCATGGGGTATGAGCATAATGTCCCTCCAAAATCACCGCTTGCAGCTGGCCTGTATATCATCTCCCTGTGCTCTCCCTTGAGGCCAACTTGGGCAGTTTGCAAAGTTCCGTTATTGAACTATATCCAGTTCTCTGTACAACTCCAACTCCTTTAACATCTCACAATATTCTATTACTCAGCCAAAGAGTCAAGAGTCTCTCTGCGCACTGATAACAAAGTGATCTCGAAGACACATTATGAAATAAAAAAGCAAGGTTCAGAACACGAGATATTATGGCCCCACTGTATGTGTATGTAAAGGGTGGCTAAGCTATACATACATGTGTCTATGTTCATGGTCAACGCGAGAAGCTAGTAACAATGGTGTCTTGGGAATGGGGTGTGGGGTCCCTCTTTCAACGAAGGCTTCTCTGAGTGGTTCAAAGCAGCCACCCAGTTAGAGGTAAGAGCCTCCCCTATGTTGGGAAAGGAGAGAAAGGCCAAATTAAATGTGTCTTTACATCCGTTTAGCAAAAGTAAGTAATGACCAGAATAGTGAGGAAATGGACATCACCAACTTGGGGGACACAGCAGAGAAAGGGGGCATTGGTGCCAGCCAAGGGAAAGCACATGTTACCATGTTCTAAGACAAAGTTGGTAGCCATGCATCGCCAGCTTCTAAAGATGACAGCTTACAATAAGAAGTGCTAGTGATGTAATACCCTTAAACCAAAGGGAAAACCCAAAAGCCTACGGAAAAGGGGAGAAGTAGAGAAACGCTTGTATCTATCAGGCAGATTTTGCTCACATACTCATGCACAAATCCTCGGCCATATGCCATCTCATCCAAACATAACGGCCACTTTGTATACAAGGACACTTGGGTCTGAGAGCTGCCTTAGTCATGTCACACAGCCAGTAAGTGGAGAGCAGAGAACCAGACTCAGGATTTTGTCCTTCTAATTCTGAGGGGGATGCTTCCTTTCACACACATTCCTGGAAGTCGCGTGCACTGAAGGGAACAGGGAGCCACTGGATGCTGTGTAAATACACATGACCCCCCTCCCCATGTGAATGCACTCCATCTAGCCCCCCACCAACTGCTGCATGCTGCCTCTTACAATTCCAGTTTTGAGCCATGCGGATATAATACCAACCCCACGTAGTGTCAGAAGTCTTACCAGATTTGCTATCTGATCCTTTCCCATTCTGTTTTATTGCTGGAACAATGCTCAATTAGTCCGCTTTGAAGAGTACTAGTGAACGAATGAGTCCAGCATCAGCCAAGATGCTAGAACTTACCAGAGGCCTCTGGAGATGAAGACTTAGCTGAGAGGTTTCTACCTCTCCCCAAACCCCAGGCATCTCTCGTCCTCCTCCTGACCATCTCCACAAGCAGCTTCTAGGATGTCCTGCCAGACAGATAAAGACATAGTAAACTCTTTGCCCTGTTTCTACTGAAATGGAAATAGGTTATACACACAGCCCAGTATTTTTACTTAATAAAGCTTTTAAGAACAATAGATCTGAGACTGATTCACAGGTTTCCTTAAAAAAAATTCTGACTTTATTTTAATGGCTGCAGAATATTTCTCTCTGAATATACCTTCTGTTATTCGACAGAAAGACTAGGGTCTTTCTAGTCAATATTTGGTACGTTTTTAATCTTTTGCTGTACGAACGATACTATAATTCTGCACACATCTGTAGGAGAAATTCCTAAAAGCAGGCTGTGTGTCAAAAGATATGGTCGTTTGTAACACTGATAATTTGCTTTGCAATCTGTACTGGTCTATAAGCTCACCAGCAGATGAGGCTGCCTCTTCCCCTTACCCTTGCCAACACTGTATAAAGCTAGTAGATTTCTTTCTCCCTCCCTCCCTCTCCCCCCAAAGAGAATCTTAAGCTTTCTCCACACTCAGCGCAGAGCCTGACACAGCGCTCAATCCCATGGCCCTGGGATCATGACTAGAGGTGAAATGAAGAGTCAGACGCTCAATTGACGGAGCCGCCATGTGCCCTGAGCTAGTACATTTTTCTACAGTGGGCAAGCAGCAAGAGGGTCGCCAGCGTGGGACGGTTAGGTTGTGCATGGTGTCTCATGGCAGCTTCTGGTGTCTGTAGAGAAGCTTCAAGATGCTGGGAGTTGCCCAGGAGAAATGTGGCTGCCACAAGAGACATTAGAAGCTCTGAGACCAGCTCTACCCACCTCTCAATCCTGCCAGGGTGAAGCCAACAGAAATGCCCCATGATCCACAATAACCTTAGGGTTGATGCCAAGATATGTTTGCATCTTGTCGAGGGAAAGTCAAATCCAAGCACGTGAATGAATCTCAAGTACTCTTAGGCAATGGCCCAGGTTTGCTGATCTTCATGCTCAGGTAGCCTCCTGACTGTCTAGCATACAGCACGTGAGGTACCAGTAATAATTACTTCTCTACTGGCAGGCATCTGGTTTCTCCAAAATGATTGTGAGGTCTGAAAGAGGAAGCCTCCATCTTTGCCTCCCCCCTCCCCTCACTACAGCCTGCAAAGGGGGTTTGATGTATTGGAGCCCCTGTAATGGCCTCTGACCCCTGTCTGCTAGTCATCAAAGACAGGCTTTTCTTTTTTTTTTTAATGTTTTATTTATTTCTAGGAGAGAGAGAGACAGCGTGAGCAGGGGAGGGTCAGAAAGAGAGGGATCACAGACTGAAACAGGCTCCAGGCTCTGAGCTGGCAGTCAGCACAGAGCCCAATGCGGAGCTCGAACCCACGAACCGCGAGATCATGACCTAAGCAAAAGTCGGACGCTTAACCGACTAAGCCACTCAGGCACCCCAAGACAGGCTTTTGTTGAACTTTCTGAAGACAAGGCTGGCTGTTACCCTCGTTCAGTGTCAGGCCATTTTCTAGCCACGTTCACTCAGCTTTCTTGCAGCTTAGATACCAGTGTGATGTGTCAGGGGCCAAAACTGCCCCCTCCCCCCCAGAGCTGTCTGGCCCTCCTGAGAGACAGGTGAGGCTATGGCTTGTCTTCCCAACAGAGAATGACCAGAGGTCAGACCATTGTCTGAAAACAGCTAAGGGATCCTGATGCATCTTGATCTTGCCTGTGACAGCTCCTCCCTGCCCCACCTGGCTGGAAACATACAGCCACTCCAAGCGACTGACATCGTGAAAGGAGAAGGGAAGGAAGGGAAGCTAGGAGGAGAGGATGGGCAACACAATATACTTGCCACGGAGTAACTGAATCAGAAAAGCCCAAAGCCTAATATTGGGGCTTCAGGAGGCTTACATCAACCAGTCTGAGTGTCACCACTGAAAAAAACGGAGGCCAGGCAAGTGGGGGAAACTCCTCACAAAGCAAAATGTCTACCACCCAGAGAGGATCTCCAGAGATCTGGGATGCGTCATAGCAAAGGTTATAGTATTGTCATAGAAATCGACTTCTCTGCCTTATGATGAGTGGCTGAAACATTCTTCTTCCCCCTTAAATTGTGCTATGACACCAACCCAATGGATGAATACAGACACAAAAGGTTTATGGAAGGTTCTGGATACTTTTCCCAATCAAGCCAAACTTAGCGGTACTCAGATGAGCCTCCCTTGGGAGCACGTGCCTTGGCACATAGGGCCCCAGGGGGAGTCTTGTGGATACCTTCCAACATGATAATCATTAACGACAAAATACACTTTAAGTCCTATCAACTAGGAAGAACACCCTTCAGGACAATTTCGATTATTGTTGAAGGAGCGTGATGGTGTAAGGAAGAAAGCCCACACCATGTGTTATTACCACAGCAACACGTGATGCTCTACTCCCACGTGCTAGCTCTTACAAGCCAGCTAGGTCCCAAATCCTTTTTCATTAAAAAAAATATAGTTTGGCTTCTATTTCTATTATTGGCAATTTTATCACTGGGCTTTCCTTGCTGTGCGTGTCAGGCTCAAATTCCAACAATGGGCTAATAGCCCCCAAACTCTAGCATCATTCCAGACCCAATAAGCATTATTTTGACCTTTTAATAGCATTACAGATGCAGTCATCAGACATATATCTTTAAATATTTGAACAGAGTCCTCCACACAGGCAGAGCCCATAGATCAATATGACACTAAATGGCTAGTATATTGAGGTGATATTGGTTATTAACATGCATAGTCTGGATACTATTTTATTCTCTTAGCAAAGGTTCTGATTTGTCTTCCAGTCAAGCTATTAAAATGGCTTTCTGCAGTCGGCCAAGATATTTCCTGAAGTCCCATCAGCAGAAATTGAGACCTTTGTGTAAATGTGTATGCCCCTCTCGAAGCTCCTCTTTCAATATACAGAACCCTGAGGAAGGAGTAACATCATGTCCGAGTCCTAACACTCAACTTTATCTTCTGCTTAAAACTAACTACTGTTGACTGGCCTCTATCTCCCATCAGACTCTACATTTCTTGAGAACAGAGACTATTTTTGTTTCATTCATGAGTATCTCTAGGGCTTAGCATGGGCTTAGCATTTGTGTTTCATTCATGAGTGTCTCTGTGGCTCTGCACACAGGAAGCATGCAATAACTATTGAATGAATAACACACCAACCCACTATACCAGATCCTTTTCCCTAGACTAGAAGTATAATGACCTCCTTTAAAAAAATAATAATAAAACCCACAGACCCCCTCCCCCACCCACATAACAGGTTAGACTTTTCACATCTATTGGTTAAGAAAATGCACAATGACCAAAGTTATGTCGCATTCAGTAGGTCATGAAAATAAATTTCTATTTCCTCAATCAGAAGAGCACCCACATATATTCAAAGGCTTGGTGTGCATGTGGATTTTCAGGCCTTTGCAGCCTCTGAGCCTTCCCACATCTGCGGCCTAGAAGGGATGATGTACTGAAGGCAGGAGAGAACTTTCAAAAGCCAGGGACTCAGGTTCTCCTAATTCACAATTTTGCCAGAAGAAAGTCCTGTTCCTAATGTTTGGTGGAAAGAATGAAGCTCAAAAGGGGGTTAACAATGCAATCAATATCCGCAAAGGAAATGAACCCCCCTGAACACAACAGTTCTCATTCTAGGGGCTGGTCACCATTAAAGTCTAGTGCTGATGCATGGAAACAATCCCTGTCTTGGTGTATTCCAACTCTGGGGAGAAGAGGGAGGCCGGGAGCACAGGTGGGGATGTGGGCTGCAGGCCGAGGTCTCAGAGTCTGCAGCTCCCACGACTGGTGTTCAGATCTGTGGATCCTGGTTTTCTCTTCACTTTTGGTGCCCATCCCCACAAGCACATTTCAAGGCAGCTCGGAATGGGAGTTGGGCTGGCTGCTGTGGTCCTCTTGAAGCAGAGATCCCAAGAGACACCCATAAATGTCTATCCAACCGTGACACCAGCTCTTTTGGCCCCATCACGGCCATCCCTCAAGTGGGCTTCACCAGAGCCTCAAAACTTCCTCTCTGAACCTTCCCTGCACCCTTCTCCCCCCTAAGTGATCCTGTCTTGGGAAAATTAACACCATTCAAAAGCTTCCTAGGGTGAAAACAAAAATGAACAAAAAACACAAGAAAAACAAAAAACCCCAAAAGCTTCCCAGTGCTATTGGGACAAAGACGACCCCGCCCGCCCCAGCGTTTGCTCCCGAGTCTCATAGGGTAAGCATCCTGCCTAGCTGGTGTTCTCATCGTGTATCTTTTTCCACTGGATTTTCTCCAAGTGTTGCAGAATCTGGTCTAGATCACCCAGCAGAAGAACCAAGTGACACTCAGAGATCTTGGAAGGGAGGAGGTTTATTTTACACAAGTGGGCTCAGAGGTGATCTTTCTCCATAGGTCTGAGCCCAGAGCATTAGCCAAGGGAACAATTTATAGTCAGTTACTTCCGCATTCCTCAATCAGGGACAGGTGTTTCCTATTAGTCTTGTCGGCCTTCTTACAGCAAATTTTCCCTGTCATTCCCCACTTTGATGCCCCTTTAAAAAGATCTAGTCTGTATTAGAGGGCGTCATCTTTAGCTTCTTCCACTGAAGGTGTCCTGCTCTTACTGGCTCCAAATGGGGCCCAGGTTAGAGGCAATCAATACCAACAGAACATCCTATTCATAAGAGGAAGAGGAGTGAAAACAGGAACCGCTCGCTGTTTCCCCAGGTTTCTGGGGTAACCTCTGCCAACCCGATGGCAAAGAGTAATGACAGTCAATCTTATCAGAACAGCGATTCTTCAAGCTTCTGCCGAGCATAGACCAATCAGCTTCTGGGGTGTGGCTGAAGCAGGGCTGAAGATCCTAAGCATCTAGGACTCTCTGAAAGGATACTTTGAGTGGGTTTGTCAGAATTGGGTCAGTCTTCCCAGTTTTGGGTCTCCTCAAGATTGGCCCTCTTGGGCAAACCATGAGAGACTCTTGAATGCTGACAAAAACTGAGGACTGATGGATGTGGGGGGAGGGGGGTGGGCATAGAGCAGGACACTTATGGGGATGAGCACTGAGTGTTATGTGGAAACTAATTTGACAAGTTTTGGTGGAAAATAATTTGACAATAAACTATTTTTAAAAAAAAAAAAAAAAAAAGATTGGCCCTCTTGACTCTGGAGTCGTGAACCCATGATATCGGTGACCCTGAGGGCAGTAGGGGTGGTCATAATAACAGTGGGAAGCCCAGTCCACTGTAGTTTGAAAGGGTCTCTCTTCCATTCTTTGACTCAGATGGAGTCCCCTGGTGAGAGAGTGTACAGGGGATCCTAAAGAGACTGGGACCCTCTCTATGGTATATTGTAGTAACTTATTCAGGGTGGCCCCTAACGCTTGAAGTTGCTCTTATTCCCTTACCCCCTATGTGGTGTGGGTTCCCTGGGTGGGGCTCCCTAGACATGGAGGGGGCCTCCCATATATTAGTTCAAAGGGGGAGAAACCTTGAGTCCCTGGTGTGCAATGGGCACGGAGGAGGGCCAGGGCAACAGCTCTGGCCATGGAAGTCTGTTTCCTGACAGAACTTGGCTACCTTTCCCTTGAGGGTACAATTCATTCGCTCCACTTTCCCTGATCTTTGAGGCCGGTAAGCAGTGTGAAGCTTCCAAGTGATGTTGAGGGAGTTGGTTAAAGTTGGTATAATGTCCATCACCCAAATGCACATCCATTATTACTGTGGATGGTGGCCGGCAGACCAAACCAGGGGACCATCTCTTTTAGGATGACTTTAGCTACCTCCCAGCTCCATTCTGTCCTGGTAGGGAAAGCTTCAACCCATCCAGATTATGTACAGACTATTACCAGGAGGTATCTAAATCCTCGATTTGGCTGGACATCTGTTAAGTCTATTTCTAGATCTTCAAAGGGGGTAGCTCCTACCCTCTGGACACCTGGCAGGGGTCGCAGCAAGGATCGGGTGTTATTCCTGGCATAAGACACACAACGTCCGCTTATTGCTCAACATAATGCTGGCAGCTGGCTGGTGTATTGCTTTTTGAGGAGGGCCTCTAATGCAGTGTTTCCTAGATGGGGGAGTTGATGGTATTAGCCAACTAGATGCCCTCCAAGGGCCACTGGGACTAAGATGCACCCATCTAGCAGTTTCCACCATCCTTCCTTGGTCTGAGTGGCCCCCTCCATTTCAGCCCATCTAATGAAAGTCAAAGTTTGGCCCCCTACTTTCATTTTGATGTGGACTCATGGGGGCCAAGAAGGGAGCCCAGTCCTCCTCAATCTGAATCTATTCCTGCTAGCCCTAGGAGGTCTTTTCCGCAGGATTCTTTAACATATCGGCTGGGTTTCTGAGACATTCCCTGGTTGAGCCATTTTTCCAATGTCCTTTCTCCTTGCAGCAGGCGCATGGATCCCTTGCTAAGGGGGTCCTGGGCTTCCCCGCCTTTGGTGGTGGGGCCTCCTCCATCCTTTATAGTTCTTTTCCCTTAAAGCAGCGGCGAGGAGGCGGACCTTTTCCCCTCATCTTTTTCTGGGCTTCCTTCAGCAGGGTCCTCCCTGTTCATGTAGACCTTGTTAGCAACCTCGATCTGGAAGTGGACTGCGTGAACCCCACCCATTTACCTCTTCACGCCCTCTTGAGCTCTCTTCAACTGCGTGATGTTCATCCCACCGAAACCCTTAAGTTTTGGGGGCTTCCTTCGGATATCTGAGGCGGCTTGGGCCACGAAAGAGGGGTTTACCAGCTGTTGACTTTCTTGTGCCTCGGGATCAAACGGGGTGTGAATGCAGTAAGCCTCGCATAGCCGCGCATAATAATCCCCAGGGGATTCCCCTTGCTGCTGGGGGATTGAGGAGATCTCCATCATATTCAGAGGCTTCTAACCTCTGCTTGGATCCTCGGAGGAGAGCCTCTTGGTACCGGCAGATGTGGACTTATTCTTCTGTAGTGAAGTCCCACGTGGGACATTCTTCAGGTGCGGCAGTTCTAGCCCAGGCGCCAGGATCGGCAACCCCGGCAGGTGCGTGTTCCTCAAGGTATTGCCGAGCTCCTCTCAGAATTCTCCGTCTCTCTTCAGTGTTAAACAAAGTGCAGACCAGCTGTTGGCCGTCTTCCCAAGTTGGTCGGTGGGTCTGGAAGAGGGACTCCATTAGGTCTATCATTGCCTGAGGTTTTTCAGAATATGATGGCGTGTTAGGTTTCCAATTGAGGAGATCTGTAGTGGAGAAAGGCTGGTAATACATCATGGAGTGGCCAGGCTGGAAGGTTCCTTTTNTCACCCCAGCTGCCAGTAGGGGAGGGTGTTTGTGGGATGTAGGCCTTGGGGAAGAGACTGCCATACATCACCAGTTAGAAGAAGGTGTAAGTGTTAACTTATTTGTTCCTTAACTCTAAATTAGGCTCTTTGTCTTGGGGCCAGGCTCAATTGTCTTTGACATGCAAGGCCCATAGGAAGAGGCTTTTTACAATCCCCCACAGAGCTTTTATCTAAAATCTCTTTTGCAGGGGCGCCTGGGTGGCTTAGTCGGTTAAGCGTCCGACTTTCGCTTAGGTCATGATCTCGCGGTTCGTGGGTTCGAGCCCCGCGTCGGGCTCTGTGCTGACTGCCAGCTCGGAGCCTGGAGCCTGTTTCAGTCTGTGACTCCCTCTCTCTCTGACCCTCCCCTGCTCACGCTGTCTCTCTCTCTCTCCTAGAAATAAATAAAAACATTTAAAAAAATAAAATAAAATCTCTTTTGCAAAGGCAGGAATATGCTTTTCCTTATGAGGTATCTGTGTTTGGCATATTGATCTGATATGGAATATTGTGAGGCCTGGTCAAAACCAGCAGGCTTATTTCCAACATGAGCCAGTAGCAGCAGAAAGTGATACCAGTTTTCGTTTCTTATGGCAGGAGCTGCAAACACTGCCATTTCCTTGCTGTGACTGCCATCCAGAGAGGCCGGTGCGGCTCCCAGGAGGAAGGTTCCATTTTCATCACGTCTCTCAGGTTTCCCTCATTCCAGCGTCCCGGCCAGCACACCAGTCTCTCATACCGGCATCTGGAGTGCACCTGCACCTAGCTGAGGGCGCAGTCTGGCTGCTGGTCTGGAGGAGAGAGGGTCTGTCGAGTCCGGAAGTGTCAGAGTATCGGGAGCCGGAGGGTCAGATGCCGACTGTCTCAGGGGAGCATATGGCGATGGCAAAACGGCTCTTCCTCCGGATCACCGGTGGGAATTTGCAGAGGTCAGGACCTCTGTACCCTAGCCGGTCCCTGTTCTTTGCAGGTAAATCGGACCCCAGGTGGGAGGTTTTGGGCAATCTCTAACCAGGAGTTGGTATACGGGAACTGATCAGGGTAACCTGGCTTTCTGGTAACATGCCAGATGCAGCTTGGACCACTGGAACATCTAAGGTTCCCTCCGAAGGCCATCCTCACTGACAGGAAGTGAAGTCATTCCAGCTCACATAGGGTCCTTAATTTGCTGGTGGTCATCTTAATTCCATAGTCTCCTGAAAACCCCTACTCAAAATTCTTAATCATAGTTTCAAGAACCGTGGGTTTTTTCTGTCTCAACCCTATAATGTTCCTGTGAGGCGGTGTCGCAAAGACAGACAAAGGGGTGGGGGTGCCCCCTCTAATGAGGAGGCCAGTCAGATGCCTGTCTGGCCGTGTCCTGAAGGAACTTAGGTGACACTTAGCCATAGCAGTCTCAGCTTTGTGACTTACGATCGGAAACTATCCCAATGCAACCATAGACTGTAGGCCGTTTACCATGGAATTGCAGATGGGCCCACCCAGACTCCGTAGGCTTTTGGGGACCTTAAGGGCGCCCACCCATGGAGTCACATAATCGAACCCGGCAGGCAAGCCAGACCGAGTCTCATATTCACACTCACGTACACACCAGAGGTTATTACATTCCCTCCCACAGAATTCCTACGGATGAGACCACTGGGGTGTCTGGGGAGGGATCAGCTCCCCCTTCCAGCACTACGGGTGGATAGGACAGGACAGACTTAGGGCCCAGGCCTTACCAGTTTCCGACGTCATTTCCAGGTCCTCACTTGCCAAGTCTCCTCAAGTCCGTCAGGAACGGCGGAGCGGGCCGGCCCGAGGCCACCGAGCTGGAGACTGCCGAAATTCAGGCAGGGCGCACTTTCTCCTTCGCGATTCTTCATTCCGACACTGCCTCGCCGCTTTTCCAAACCGGTGGCAACAACGGGCCAGCGCGGTTGGGTTTCCCAGTCAGGGAACCAGATGTTGCAGAATCTGGCCTGGATCACCCGGCGGAAGAACCAAGGGGCACTCGGAGATCTTGGAAGGCAGGAGGTTTATTTTACACCGGCAAGCTCAGAGGAGATCATTCTCCAGAAGTCTCCACCCAGAGCATCAGCAGAGGGAACAATTTATAGCCTGTTACTTCCGCATTCGTCATCAATCGGGGACAGGTGTTTCCTATTAGTCGGGTCCGCCATCTTGCAACAGATTTTCCCTATCACAACCACATGCGCTCACCTTCTGGTCCCTCAGATGTTCCTACACGCTGTCCCCTGTATCTGGTATTTTTCCAGTCCCTGAGATTGCCTAGACAATTCCTATGCCTCCTTCAGCGGCTCATGCCAAACATGGCTTCCTGGACGAAACTTTTCATGGCCCCACTATGAGGTCAGGCCCCCCATTAGATCCCCCTAACACCCCTGACACTTACACTGCAAGCGCGCTGAGCTGTCTGCCTCCCTTGGATCAAGTTAAAGGTCCCCTAACTCCAGCTCTGACTGGCCCCCAGACTGCTGAGGGTCAAAGCCCCCTGCTTCCAATTGGAGTTCACCTCTGCTGGTGCTTGTAGCTTCACCGCGACCGCTAACATCAAGCCAACTGGCCTTTGTCTATACAGAGATCCTATTTTTTGACGTCTCGCTGCATCTGTGTTCTCAGCTTTGGTCGGGAGACCCTGTCTTCCTGCATCTGTTGCCTCGTTCAAGTCCTTGGAGCTCTGCTTCCAATCCTTCAAGCAATTAAAGAACAGCAAGGTAAAATCCAGAAGGCAAAATCCCGCCACCCCCCACCTCCCTACTCCTAGCCCACTCCCCACAGACCCACCACCAATTAAACTCTTTGTACCTTTTATAAAAGAAAAGAAAAGGTAAACTGTGTCCACCAAATACATACATATACAATATGCACATAAGTATTTATTCAGATCCTTTTTATTCATACCAAATGTATTCTGATATATTTTGGACTTGGGAGGCATGGCATTAGTCATCATCCTTACCCCAATTGCTNAACCATGAGAGACTCTTGAATACTGAGAACAAACTGAGGGCTGATGGGGGTGGGGGAGAAAGGGAGGGGGGAGATGGGCATGGAGGAGGGCACTGCTTGGGAGGAGCACTGGGTGTTATATGGAAACCAACTTGACAATCAACCATAGAAGAAAAAGAAAGATGTCTGCACAATATTACGTGATATAGCTATAATATTATGTTATTATATCACAGGGCTCCATTATTTACTTACCCAGTCTACCATAGATAATTAGTTTGCTTCAATATTTTGCTCTTACAAACAGTGCTGCAATGAATATTTTTCTATACATGTTTTCGTGTACTTTTGTGAATATATCTGTACAGTAAATTTGCAGTAACACAATTACTGGGCCAAGAGGGAGGTACTTCCAATTTTAACAGATACTGTCAAATTACCCTTTATAAAGTAGGCCATTAACACTTCCAGCAACAGTGTTTGAGAGTTGGATGTTGACCAGCTTTTTAATTTTTTACTTAGGGGCTCACTGAGAATTGATACTTCATCTACATTCTACAATCAGGAGTGAAGTTACTCATGTTTTCATGGGCTTATTTTTCCTGTAAACTCCATGTTCATATCCCTTCCTAATCTTCATGTTGAATAATTCAATCTTCAATGATTTAGAGGAATGCTCTGTAAACGGAAGAAATGGAACCATATTCTGTACTGCTTTTTTTTGTCTTTTATTATTTTAATCATCTCATGTTAGAAATTCTTGATCTCAGGCTTTGTGTACTGCTAAGAATGCATTGCCGGGCCCCAGATTATATACATTTTTATAAATTTTTACAAGCCAGACAATTGCTGCAGGTTGTTGTAAAGGTTCAACGTAGGGTCTAGCACTCCTCAGCCCCCTTGGGACACCACAGCTTCGCTGGAATGCTGACAGCTGATCTTCCTTTTGATGGTGCTAGCTGGGATTTTTCCCCTACTCACAAATTCAGCCAAAATAAGTCAGTCAGAGAAACACAGATATATGTTTTCACTCATATGTGGAATTTGAAAAACTTAACAGAAGACCATGGGGGAAGGGAAGGGGAAAAAATAGTTACAAGCAGAGAGGGAGGCAAACCATAAGAGACTCTTAAATACAGAGAACAAATGGAGGGTTGATGGGGGGTGCGGGGGAAAGGGGGAAATGAGTGATGGGCACTGAGGAGGGCACTTGCTGGGATGAGCACTGGGTGTTGTATGTAAGTGATGAATCACGGGAGTCTACCCCCAAAACCAAGAGCACACTGTATACACTGTGTGTTAGCCAACTTGACAATAAATTATATTTTTAAAATACATAAGTGAAAGTAAAAAAAAAATAGCCAATATACATGAGATTAAGTCAACTGATTTTTTTTTTTTTGCATTCCAAACTCTCACCTAGGTTATTGATTACTTTCTCTTGCTCTTTACACAACCTGGATTGATGATACGATGAATCCTAAAGGCATCCTGATATCAGAGATGCTAAAACATGAGGGAGAAAAGTGTGCTTCAATAGACAAAATGCAATTGTGTTGCAAAAATATGATAGCTTCGCAACCTATACTTTTCATTCAATGCTCTCCCCTCAACATACTTCATGTCAAGAAGTATCCATATCAACACTCTTAAAAATAACCTTGGCTTCCATTTATTTCCTTGTGTTCCATTGACTGAATTTATTATTCACCAAAACACTATTTTGAAGTAAGTCAGGGGCTTTCTTTTTTTCAGAATTATTAACAATGATGCAAAGACCATCTTTACTGATAATTGCACACAGCTTTAATTTTTAAAAGACTTTGATACACACTGTGTTATTAATTTTTACTTTGCTACCAAGAAAAATGGGTGGACATATTCCTTGCTTCTGAGATCTTAAGTGTTACATGGTGACCTTGCTCATTTTTATGGTGGGAATCACAAATTTTGTTATGTCTCTTGACAAACAGTTTCTCTTTAGTTACAATTGCTCAATTTAGCCAAAAAAAAAAGAAAGAACAAAACAAAAAAACAAGCACAAGATACCCACATTTTAACATTTTAAGTCAAATTTGAATTTCAAATAAATAATGTTTTGGCTTCTCTGTCTCCCTCTCTCTCTGTCCCGCCTGCCACTCACACTCTGTCTCTCTCTCAAAAATAAACACTAAAAACTTTTAAGTTATTTGCTATGCAGAAGCATGAAAACAAAATAGAAGGACCCAAATATCATTTTTTGTAGACCAAAAAATTTCTTTTTGTCACGGAGAAACAATCAGTTACATACTTTCTCGCAAAGCAAAAACCACCAAGTGCTTTACAGAACCCAGAAAGGAAGACACTCAGAAGTAGATGAAGGGGTGTGATATTTTGTTGTATTTTGCTTCTGAGAGAGGTGCACAACGATTGCCTATCCCGGGCCAAGTAAGCCAATGGAGGGCAACTAATTGGTTTCTGGGCCAGTTGACCGGGGACAGGGAAGGCTGGGGCAGAGCTAGGGAGGAGAGCCCAGCCCGGCTCTGGGCACTGTGGCTGCCACGGCTGTCCTGTGGACTTCTGATCCTGTCCAGGCTGGGATCCAGGAAGCTAGAGAAGGCAGGGAGAGATTGAGGAGGCTCCACACGGTGTCTGGGACTCCCGGGCTGTCCCTCCTAAAGGCCATAGGAGCTCTCTGAGCAACAGGAGGAGGAAGTACTGTGGTTGTAAAGGTATCAGCAGACAAGTACGGTGCCCTCACCTGATTAGTATTTCTTCTATCGTCTGGAACTTGTCCTGGTCACTCGGGAGACTCAGGCAGAGGGGAATCCTCGGGGCTCAGGCCAACACCGAGCTTTGCCCTCTAGGCTGGCTCCAAACCTCAGACCCAAGGGTCTTTTCCTTAGCAAAGTGAGGAAGGCAATTTGCAGCAACTGGTGTCTAGGTCCCAGCTGCAGAGAAGGCAGGAGCCATTAAGGAACAGGCCTGTGGTCTCCCATGAGGATAAACCAATTCAATCCCCCGCCCCGCCTCCCCCAAGCCAACAGAGTGTCTTTCTCCTCTCAAGTCTTCTTGTAACACCTGCTTAATAACAGTAATAATATTTATCAACCGCATACCAAGTATTTTGTGTACATCAACGCATTTAATCCTTGCCGTAGTCCGGGACGGTAGGTGTTGTTATCTGAACTTCACAGATTAGGAAATTTAGGCTCAAGTTCACTCACCGAGGAAAGGGCAGAAACAGGATTGAAATGTCAGGTTCTGTNTGCTTGTACATTTCTCAGAACAAAGGCTCCTTTCCAGCTCCTCTACTGTCATTTTACTCCTGCTCCTTGGGCCTGTCCCCGCCCTCCCCTTCCCTCTCACTTACATACCAATCGGGCTATGAAAGAGCTACCTCCCAATCCTCCCATTATGCCCTGTGCCCACAGCGGCTGCTCAGCCCTGTGTGATCCCCACAAAGCCCTGTGCCTCCCAGGATCCCTTGTGCTCACATCAGGAGCACTCGAGTGGCCCTGTGTTACCCACAATCCCCCGTGCCTCCCATCACCCCCTGTGCTTAAGAACTCAGTCTCGGGTGTCACCCACAATCCCCTGTTCCTCCCATCATCCCCTGTGTTCATCATCATCATCAGGCCTCTGTGTGTTACCCACAATCCCCCGTGCTTCCCATCACCCCCTGTGCTCATCTTCAGGAACATGGCCTTGTGGGTCCCCCACAATCCCCTGTGCCTCCCATCATCCCCTGTGTTCATCATCAGGAACTCAGCCTTGTGTGTCACCCACAATCACGTGTCCCCCACAATCCCCTGTGCCCACCATTAGCAGATAACGTCTCCTAAGTGCTACCTTGGGTCCCGCAGCCCCCACGGCTGGCTGAATGAAGCCGTCCCCGCAGCCTGACGGCTGAGCAATGCGCGGATCTGTGCTTGTGAACCGCACGACCTGCCTAAGCGCAGAACCAGGCGTTATGACCGCCTTCCTCCCGCGGAGGGCTGGCTGCGCCTTGGTCGGAGACCACTGCTCTGTCCCCGGAGCCCCATCTCTACCATTCTCGGCGGGGTTTGTGAGCATGTCCCCTCAAGCAGAATGAGTCAGCAGTTCTCAAGCCCTGTCTCTTGAACTCACCAGTGGGCTGCTTGAGGCCTTGCCCCGTTTCCGATGTGAGCACTCACAGGCGGTCTGTCTGCTGTGCTCAGGGGTCCGCTCCGGGCCCAGGACGGGGGCTCAGCGTAAACCCTCCTGGACCGAATTGACCGAATTTGTGTTGTAACCACACGGAGGCCCTGGCCTGACACTTCGACCTCAGGAGGTGATGGGGGAGAGCAGGAGGGAATGAAGGGGACAGCGTGATGGCCTCCCAGGAGTCCAGGTGCGACAACAGGACCTAGTTCTGGCACCTGGCCGAGGGAGTTCTGGCAGCTGTTGCTCTGTGGTACAGGACAGACATGCCGATTCTCCGCTCCGTCCCCGCGGCGGGTGCGGCAGGGCAGTCGCGGCCGAGACCGAAGGCAAATCAACTACGTACATTTTAAAACAACAAAACGATCACGTTAAACTCCGTTTTCATTTAGAGTAATTCTTGGGTTGATTCTATCAAAACCTAAGTGTGCCAGGCGGGGCTGGGGGGATGGTGGAAGAGGAAAGAGAGTAGAGGATGTTTTGTTGGGGGGCGCTGTGGACAGACCTCAGGGGAGGCCCAAAGTTGGAGGCCAAAGCTCGCGAAGGCCACGCTGTGCCAGCAAAGGGGGGAAGGCCCTGGCGGTGGGCAGCAAGGAGGGGAGAAGAGCGAGACAGTGACTTGCACAAAAAGATGTGCGTGTGTGTGTGCGCGCGTGCGTGTGTGGTGGGGGGAGGTGGTCCTCAGAGAACTCTCCCTCAAAGCGAGGTCTCTGAGAAACACACTCAGGGGTGAGCACGAAGGCCCCGGTGCATAAGAGGAACACATACCCAGGATCCTGACCCAAATTTCTCAGCCTGACACGGGACGTTGAGGGAGGCAGCAGGCATGTTACCACAGTGACCAAATGGCTCAGAATTTCCTGCCAGGTGTCAGTTTCAAGGAAACCATGCAAGTACATACATTGCTTTGTGAACTGGCTTTGACCTTCAAGAAGTTGTAGCAGAGACTCCGAACCTGGAGTGCATTTGAGATTGTCCAAACCGTGTGGCTAAGACGCTGGCCGTAAGTTGACAATGTGCGCGGGTGCGTTTTGTGGGGGGGGGGGGAGATCCCCACCACCAGGCAATTCTCAGACACCTGGTGGATGTCCTACAATTCAGTCCTAACACTGTCCACCCGGAGACGAGTCAGACCCCGCAGGTTAAGGGATGTGTGACGCTCCCCTCTCCCTGCCACGCTGGCTGTGGGAATCTCCCTCCTGCCATGAGACACATCCAAGCACACAGGGCCCTCTGCTCTTCTCCCAGGTGTCCCCAGGGTTCGCTTTTTAAAACAATTTTTTTCTTAATGTTTGTTTATTTTTGAGACAGAGACAGAGGGAGGGAGACACAGAATCCGAAGCAGGCTCTGAGCTGTCAGCACAGAGCCGACGTGGGGCTCGAACCCACAAACCGTGACATCATGACCTGAGCCAAAGTCGGGCACTTAACCCACCAAGCTACCCAGGCGCCCCTCGGGGTTCACTTCCGAATCTCCTGCTCTCTACTCAAACCCCAGCTCAGATATCACACTATGGTAACCTGAGTCTTGCCCTCAAACTCACTATCTCCTTCTCTACCTTCCTTTAGTGATTTCGTTTATTGCTTGTCTCCTTCTGGATGTAAACTCCACAGGGAAGACATTTCAGGGGAGTTTGGTTGGTTGTTTGGTTTTTTCTGCTGTGTATCCGTCTCTAGAATATTTGGCATTATTCCGGATAGTGCTGAGAACATGTGGCCTTCAACAGATCTTTCTTTGATGGATAAATGAATGAGGTCTCATTAGAGATTCTTGTTTGATGTTTAAAGATTTACTTAGAGAGTATTTGCTCATTTTCATGAGAGGGAGGGAAGCCAGGCTTACAGATTTTTTTAATGTTCATTTATTTTGAGAGAGAGCAAGAGCAGGAGAGAGGGAGAGAGAGAATCCACAGACAGTGTGGAGCCTGACATGGGGCTCAACCTCACAAACTGTGAGATCACAATCTGAACTGAAATCAAGAGTCAGACGCCCAATGGACTGAGTCACCCAGGTCCCCTAAAATTTTTTTTTAAATTTTTTTTAATGTTTTTTATTTATTTCTAGGAGAGAGAGAGAGAGAGACAGCGTGAGCAGGGGAGGGTCAGAGGGAGAGGGAGTCACAGACTCTGAAACAGGCTCCAGGCTCTGAGCTGGCAGTCAGCACAGAGCCCAACACGGGGCCTGAACCCACGAACCGTGAGATCATGACCTAAGCAAAAGTTGGACGCTTAACCGACTAAGCCACCCAGGCGCCCCCCTAAAGTTTTAAAAAAAGGTTTAAAGGGCCTGCCCCTGGGCTTCTCTCATTAAGAGTCCCAGAGGAGTGGTGGCCAATGTCTGGAAAACCTATAATGGAAACATTTGACAGTGGCTAAGGAGCCTCTAGATTAGTTTTCTCATTTAAACAGTGGGGGTGGGGGATACAAGGCATGAATCTTGATGGGATCGTAGTTTTCAAAAAAGAAAGAAGAAAAGAAGAAGCTCTAAAAAAAGAGTTTGGAGATAATTGGGAAATTTGAAAATGAGCTAAATATGAGATGCTATTAGGGAATTACTGTTCATTTAGCCT
>NW_027532203.1:8032927-8035304 GCF_008692635.1 Crocuta crocuta | reverse complement strand
CCAGGCTTCCGCCCCTGCTGGAGGTCTGAGCCTGTTTCCAGCACGAGAACAGGACCTTTAGTGGGAGAAGGTGACCTGCGCAGGACTAGATGATAAAACCAGTACCTGCTGTCAGAACTGTGTGTTTTCACTGGGACCTGGACTGCGACCTTGGTTTGAACGTGATTTTGATTCCCTCGATAGTAAATCTGAGGCTGTGACATTCAACATCCTTCCTGTCCCTCTGTGCTTGGTCCCTCTTTCCCACACGTGGTGAATTCGAATTCCTTCAGTCTCTTAGTCCAACAGCTCAGGCCCTTTGCCATCAGTCTACCCATCTTTGTTCTTCTCTATTCATTAATAGAAACCAATTCCTCTCATGTTTCACCTAAGGTTTCAGAGCGAATGACAAGCAAGTGTTCCCAGCTTTGCTATGCAGAGAGGAAAAACTAGCATCTCAGAAATATAGTGTCTTGTCCAAAGGCAACAATCCACATGGCAAAAAATCTCCAAAAAGACCCAGGATTCCCAGTTCCCAAACTTCCGCCTCCCTCCGGGCAAAATTCCGCATTCTTCACTGATACAGAAGGCTGTTTTCCATTTCAAAAAGTCTGCGGCTCCTGGCGGCACTCGCAGGGGGCGGGGTCTGCCTTTCCAGCTGCCATCAGTGGAAACCTACCTGATTTTGTTTTTCACTGTTCCAGAAGCCGTTTTGTAGCCTGTATCCGAGTACAAACATTAGGGATGCAGACATGCCAAGTTGAACTTCAACCTTACAGGATTCACTCTATCTTATGTTAAAAGAATCCAACCCCCTTTTTTAAAAAAAGTCAATTTTAAAGGCAGCTGAGGTAGAGATTGCGTGACTTGCTGAAAGAAGTTTGTTAAAAGATTATAAATAGGACATCATTTGTCCTTTCTTTGAAGTCCAGAATGCTTGCAAATATCGTGTCTGGGAATTGAAAGGAAATCATCTAAAAGTTGAACATTTGTCTTCATCATGGTTTTCCAAACAAAGGGAAAACCGTCCCGGCAAAAATGCAACTTTCATACACCAGAGAAGCTGGTGAAAAGGACCCAGAGGTTTCTGCGGTGAAGCCAGGGGGGAGAGAGGGATTTGTCCTGCCCTTAGACATGGGAGGCCCTGGGGGAATCCATTTCACTTTAAAGGAGAAAAACCAACAGTGATTCTGGAAAGAAATACGATTGTTGCAACTGGGAGAACAATTTGAAAACCATGAAGCAAGTTAAGCACAGGCAGTGCCAGGAACACCACGCCTCCGCCATAGCCAGGGAACAAAGCTGGAGAGCACAGGGTTCCAGAAGATTCCCTCAGGGCTCCGGAAGCTCCCACAGAGTTCCAGAAGCTCCCCATTTCAGGATTAGTATTTGGGCTTTTACCATAGGAATGTGCGGCCTTTAGAAGGTCACAGCCAATCCCTCAGCCCTCCAGGAGAAGACTGGTCTTTTCTAGGGGAGACCCCCGGGGGTCTCCGGCCACCTGAGGAGGGGTCCCCACAGGCATTTAGGGAGCACCAGCAGGACCAAGCAGCAGGCAGATCTTAGAGAAGAGACCACAGCATCTTTGCTCTCACCTGGAAAGAAACCGGGTAACTAAGAGTTAGGGCAGAGCAAAGTGACAACACTTGGTAGTTAAGGCCACAAAGTGCCTCCTATCGCCTGGCGCTTAGACCAGGATAACCAGACCTCATTTTACCTTGGGTTTATTACCAGGGAGGGTGACAAATAGCTCCCTTTCTAAGCTCAAGAAAGCAAAATGACAAAGCGTCCTGAGGAGGAAAAGAAACGATCAGAGGTATTAAAAATAATAGCAGCGATGCGCCGAATTGTTGAATCACTATATTGTGCACCTGAAGCGGATACAACACTATACGGTCATTATCCCGGAACAAAAAACAAATTTTAAAAACAAAAATAGGAGCAGCTCACAGACTACACTGAGGACCGACGGCAGCCCCCCGTGGTTGAATTGACTTCCCTACCAGACTATAAACTCGATCAGTCCCGCTCACCACTGCGTTACCAGAGCTTAGCAGATAAGGAGGAGCTTAATCAATAATTGTTGGCCTGAATAAATGGATGGTAACTACGTCAGAAATGATCAGTTCAGGAGGAGAATGAGACCGGCTGCCAAATATTGGTCAAGAGCTTGGAGTAGGATGAGTCAAGAATACATTTTACTTAATTGAATAGGTTCCTATAACCAAGTGGCTTCTCTGACTCCAGAAATCTGAGGAGACGACAATGTAATAAACTTCAGTCTTTCTGTAAGGAAAGAGTAAAACCCTGGGGGTTCTGGGGGGAAGGCCTGTGTTCCCCAGGAGCAACGGCCGGCTTTCCCCGACGGCCTCCATTTCCGCCTGCATCGCAGGCCACC
>NW_027532203.1:8019622-8032765 GCF_008692635.1 Crocuta crocuta | reverse complement strand
ATTTCCCCCCTGCCCCGCGGCCCCCCGGCCGGCAGAGGGGGGCGCTGGCCTTTCCAGTCCAGCTTAGTGTGCTTGACCAAAGGTGACGATGACTTAGTGGGCTAAGGTCATGCTCTCCCTGCCTCCCAATCAATAATTTAATGTGACTTATCAGAAAGAGAAAGAACTGTTTACTTTAAAACCCTGGATCCCATAAAGGGAGAGGGAAAGACCTAAAGCCGACAGAAGCTCGGGGCTGGTGCCCACGGCCGCCCAGCACAGCCCAGGAGGAATGGGGAGGGTGGAAGGTGCCGTCCACTGGCCAGAGAAAGGCCTGGGCCCCGAGAAGACAGCTGCGGACTGGCAGGTACGTGCCCCCTCCCCGAGCACCTTCCATCTCCCCCTGTGTGAACCAGGCTGGTCTTTGGGGTGGCCACGGGCTCTGAGAAGCAGGCGTGTGCCGAGGCCCAGATGTTTCCAAAGCCCCCGCACAGCACCTGAGCAGCGTGAGGTGTTAACCACAGCCTATCTGAGTTTGCCTGCAGTGATTATTCTGTTTCTTCAGAAAGCCTGAGGAAGCCGGAGAGCTTCCTGGAGGTTCCAGGGGAGAAAAGGGCAGCTATGGGGGGCAGGGGGGGTGAGTTGGGGGCCTAGAGGCGGCCTGACCTCAGAGTGGTGGTACATGGAGCCATTTCCTGCTTGATGGTGGTCTGATTTAATGATAACACCAAGGCTTTCAAACAAGACCCCACCAGCAGAATCATTGGAATTAGGGGGTTTTTTTGGCCAGGAATCCCTCCCCTTCCCCACGCTTTGGGGCTAGCACGCCTGCAGGGCTCCCTGTGTTTCCTTCTGGAACTTCTGTAACGCCAGCCTCACAGTCGTTTTTCTGTCCAGCGCATTATTTCCTTGACAGCCTTGAGAACAGCTGGACGCTTGCACAGAAACAAAACCGGTTCCGAGGAATTCCCAAGCGTCAGCAATAATCTTTAGAAAGAGTCTGTTGTGATCCCAGCTTGCCTGAGAATTTTCCCGATGATCCTTCCTTCACCCCTAGTTGGCAATAAACATGGGTAATAAATGCAGGCATAAGGAGCTTTCCAGATTTCTCCCCTTGTAGACGGATTGCAATTAAAAAAAAGAAAAGAAAAGAAATGGGTCTTTGCTCTCTGTTGACAAGAACATTCTATTTTAAAATTTCCATGTGCCTTCAAAATGACAAGGCTCAGGTATATGCTACTCACTTCCTTTGCCACTATCTAGCCTATAACAGCCTAAAAGAATCAGATTGATGCCTTTAATGCATCTGTTTGAAATGACAGTAAATGTGAATTTAGAATTCAGAAAAAGCATCTCCATTTACCTTTTGCTCTTAAAGAAATGTTTGGGTTTTGTGCCGATGGCTTAGGTTTGCAGCGAGGTGACACTTCACAGGCCCTGGGAGCACTCAGTCCTCTGGGGTTGGCTCTAGAACATTCTCAGCCCCCAGGAAAACAAAATCTGAAAGAAAAGACAAGCTGCTGGCGTCCAGATCTGTTGTGAGAAAGAATGGGGAGCTTTGTGGCCTCTTTGGTACTTTGGTACCTAAGACAATTTGCAAGGAACTGCGAGGCATACAGAATAGTTACAGGTGGATGAATCTGCTAGAGGATTGGGCTTGCAGAGGCCTCCTTCTTAATAAACTCTCCCTCCCCATTTATGAAAAGAAATCCATTACATATAAAAGGGAGTGAAGCCAGGCCAGCCTGGGACTCATACCCACCTAAAAATGGACAACAGCACCTAAAAATGTCTAGAGATTCAGTCCAGGTTGGGATGGTGAGGGACGGGCAATGGGGACACTGCACACAAGTTTAGTCTTAATAGACAGCCAATTAGGAATGCCTCGCACTTGACCTCTCTCCTGAAGTAAGGCAGAGGATCCTTCAAGGTCATTTTTTAAATGCTTTTTATTTATTTTCGAGAGAGAGAGAGAGAGAGACAGAGACAGAATGCAAGTAGGGAGGGGCAGAGAGAGAGGGAGACACAGAATCTGATGCAGGCTCCAGTCTCTGAGCTGTCAGCACAGAGCCTGATGCGGGGCTCCAACCCATGAACTGTGAGATCATGACCTGAGCTGCAGTCAGAATCTTAACCAACAGAGCCACCCAGGCACCACCCTCAAAGCCTTTTAAGCTGCAGAAAACTGCACTGGCATTTGCACACATTACCCTGAATAGCATCTAATGAATGTCTTTGCCTCATGCATTACTTTCTTTTACAGGAAGTAACAGGTGTAATTATTTCCCAACCAGCTTCTAAACATCCTGTTCTTTATTGACTGGTACTATTTAAGTGCAATTGTTAAATTTGAAAACACTGGAAAAAAAGATTTTTTCAAGCTGCCCCATAAGAAATGTCTTTGAAATTAAAAAAAAAAAAAAGATCCAAGTAGATCCTGGCATTCTAATTTTTTTTAAATTAGTGGTATATTATTGCATGGCATTTGAAAAACACTGAACATTCTACTCGCTTGTTTACATTACTTTCCTAGTTGACAGTTTAACCATAATGAAAGATGAGGGCTATTCTAACTATGTTTAAAAATTGTTCCAAGGCTGAGAATATGAGGCACAACACATATGTGTTGATGGATGCAATAAGACAATAAAATTGTTGTTCTGCATAATAAAGTATTTCACTAATAATTTGCTAGGAAATTCGCCTGAGGTTCATTGCTCTACACACAGCACTAACTTTGAAAGCTTGTCCCCAAAGAACTGTAAGCTCTAACCTCCCAATTTCAGAAGAGTGTTTTGCAAGAAGGAATTTTTATTATAGAATCCACCAAAAAAAAAAAAAAGAAAAAGAAACCATTAAAAATTGTTTAAGTTCTAATTATTTTTCTCATTATGAAAGTGCTACGTTAATTGCAGAAATGAACAAATGCAGAGAAGCAAAAGGCGGGGGGAGGGGAACCAAACTATAATTCCATCACTCAAAGATAACAATGGAGGGGCGCCTGGGTGGCTCAATCAGTTAAGCGTCCGACTTCGGATCAGGTCATGATCTCATGGTTCATGGGTTCGAGCCCTGCGTCGGGCTCTGTGCTGACAGCTCAGAGCCTGGAGCCTGTTTCAGATCCTGTGTCTCCCTCTCTCTCTGACCCTCCCCTGCTCACGCTGTCTCTCTCTCTCAGAAATAAATAGAACATTTTAATAATAATTTTAAATTTTAAAAATAATTGATGTTTTTGCCCCAAGTGGGTATGTACTTTTCACAGAAAGGAGCTCATACTGTATATGTAGTTTTGTAAACTACTTCTTCATTCAATAAAATACCTCGAATCTCTTTCCAAGTCAACAACCATTTTTCTACAATGGCACCTTGAGTGACTAGATTATATTATAAATATATTACCTTTTTCCTATTATTGGCCTTTGGGGTTGTTTGCAATTTTTGCTGTTATATTCAGTGCCTCTGTGGACCACTTTATAGGTGAATCTGTATACAAATTGGGAGATAAAATCTTTTCTACAAATTCAAGGACTTTTCCTTAAGATAAATTTCTTGGACCAAAGAAATAGAGATTTTGGTAAATAGAAAGAAAGGAGTTTGGTAAGCTTTACCTAAACCGCACTAACTTCCCTCTCTCTTCTTCCCGGTTTACTCTTGCTTCCCATTTCTGTCCTTTGCAGATTGTTGCGATGCCTCAGGCATTCAGAGGCCATCTGGGGAAGTGGAGGCGTGCTCAGATCCTGCTGGAAGATCCTGAGAGGTGAAATGGGTCCTAGCCTTTGCCTGATGGAGAGTTCTCCACGCATGGAGACCTTTCTAACTAGTGAATTGTTCACCTCCCAGTGCCTCTTCCCAATTGAGGCCAGGATGTTTCTGGAGTCTCTTGTCATGGTCAGCAACGTTCCATGAAGGACCAGGAAGCGGGGGTTTCCGTTCTCCATTCTAAGTCCCTCAGGCAAAGACAAAGCAGATGAGCCTGGTTATGGGGAAGAACCAGAGATAGTTCATGACAAGAGTGTGTCCACCATGGCTGTGCCCAGGGTGCCAAGAGTTGGCGTGACTGGGGCGATCTGGAATTCTAGAGTTTGTATTCGGTGTGAGTCATGGCAAAGCCCTCTGAGCAGAGCAGGCCTCCAATGGGCCATGTGGCACATTCCTGCTGCCTTGAAATGACCCGCACCCGGTCAGGGCAAGTGAGGGCAGTGGACTGGAACCAGAGGAAGTCAGTCACTTCATAGGAGAAGTGACTCAACACTCAACACTCAAAATGTAAGGGGGAAAAGGGGAGGGGGGCGGTCAACATCCAATCCCGCAGAGACTGACAGACTTTTGTAATGTGCTAACAACCTGCATTGTGGGTTCAAGAGGGTGGTTTCATGGTCTACATACGAATAAGAGCCATTTTTACTAAAAAGCAAAAGGGTGCATATTCAGTTGTTAAAAAGGAGCCAATTTTATGGCCAAAGCAAGGCTCTGGCCAAATGGTAACCACTCAGTTATCCTGGGGAAAAAATAAGCTGACCCCCAACCTTTGCCTTTCCTAGCATTTGGGGGAAAATCAAGGATTAGGTAAAATGATTTATTTCCTCCTATTCTCCATCATGGGCAGGAGTTTAAATAGTAGTTAGAAACCATTTATAACAGGAAACCCAGGAAAACAGGGGGATTTATTCGTAGGAGGCTCCCTTTTGCCAGAAAATGAGTATTATTAACAAAAAATTAAACAGTTCCTCTTTCTTCATTTCCCTCCTCTCCTTACCTCCTCTCATCTCCCACCCACTGCTACGGTGGAAAATGACTATGGCGAGTAAGATTTAAAATCTGAGCACCACTGGATGCCTTCATATCCAATATATGTTCCTGAGAGTAAATTACAGCACATTCAAATGCTACATCCCCATGCAAAATAATGTTAAACTTCTTAGACTGCAGGATTTACTGACAATGGATTGGGATAGATGAGGAGGTAAGAGTTGAGGGAGACCCATTGATCTGGTCATGTTATTACAGTTTTTGATATGGTCTCTCACTGAGTCTTTGTTTCTTAAAATCAGTTGCCTCTAGGGATTCTTTCTCTCTTAACCTTCTTAGAAAATTGATGCAAACAGACTTCCCATCCATTTCCATAGGATGCTTCCTTCCTGGTGGTGGGAGGCTTTTGTGGGGTGGTCCCCAACACAAGACAATGGGTCCTTTTGCTCAACTGTCCTGGACACAGAAACCTGACATCTTTCTCTTTCTGTTGCTCAAGACACACCCCACTGGTGATCCCTGTTTTCTCTGCTCAAGTCACTATATGGAACTGGCAGCGATGGTGATCAGTGGCCTTGGTGGAATGAGGAGGTGACGCTAGCACCTTCACGGCTGCAGATTTTCCTTAGCAGAGCTGTGGAGTGTGACAATGGTGTTTGTGTCCAAACTATCAAACGCCATTATCACACTAAATAGCTACTGTTAGGCAATCCTTCCGCTCGATAAATGCCTTGGCATCTGTTTGGTATGGCCAAGAAGGTCCATCTTCTAGCGGTGTGTGTTCCCAGGCCGGAATCACTGAATAAATTCATACCCGTTTGTGCTCATAACCAGTATGTCATCTGAACTTTGCCTCTCACATGCCATTGTTCAATACTTTAGCTGATGATGAATTTTCTTGTTTCCTGGAGTCAATAAACAATATGGCGGCGTTCCCCAGAGCACCCAGCGCAAGGGCCGGCATGTGGTAATCATTCAACCCATGCTGATTGAGCTGAATAGTTAGGGGAGGTGTGAGATACAGAAAGAAAAAGCGGGTTAAATCTAGGTTATATAAACCACAGGATTATAGGAGCGTAATTGAGGTGTGTGGGTCCTCACTTTTCATCACCAGAAAGCAATCTTTCTAATAAACTTTCACATGGCTTCACTGACCTTTCAGAAATTCTAGGACATGTTTGATTTCTACTGATTTTCACCACTTACGAGCCTGATTACCTAATTCGTATGCAAGGTTCCTTTTCCTTATATTTCAATGAATTACCATCAGGAAATTGCACATGAACTACGTGTGAATTGCTGTAGCAGATCTGAACATTTAAAACCCAAGCAGCTTCCGGGAAAATTGGACCAGCTGGGTGTTCTTGTTTGAAATGCATTTTTTTTTTCTTTGAGAGGCCTTTTAAATAAGGAGTGGGTTCTGTTTGTGCTGGGGTAAAGCTTCTTTCCGTGACGTGGCTACATGAACTCCTATATGTTTAATCAAATTGCAGGGTTTGAAGCAACCATCAGAAACAAGTTCATTCAATCATTCAGCTGTTCATTTATCAAGCAAATATGTGTTAAGAGGCTATCATGTGATGGGNCAGAGCCCGACATGGAGCTCGAACCCACAAACCGTGAGATCATGACCTGAGCCGAAGTCAGACGCCCAACCAGCTGAGCCACCCAAGCACCCCTGCTGCAGATACTTTTAAATGAAATGTGTCTGATACCATTTCCAGCAATGAGCCCACCTTTTACAAAACAACCCTAAGCCCCTTGCTGGAGGGCACCATGTGAGTGCAGTCCCTGTGAATGTACACCTCGAGAAACTTCTGTCCAGAGAGGAGGTCTGCTTCTTCTTGCCTCCTGGCAGCGTTCACTGCCAGGAGGAGAACTCGCCTCCATCACCCTGAAATAATTAATACACTGACATTCTTTCATCTGTTCTTCTGGAAAGAGCACTAATTGAAGGAGTGGTGATAGAGGGCTCTGCGGTATACAAGTCACCCCCATGCACCCTATTTCGTCCGATCCATGCAACACAAGGCAAAGATGACACACAGGCTTGGGGTTCATTCCACAGATGACAAGCTGAGACTGAGAGTAGCCCTGGAATTTTCTATAAAGGCAACGCAGCTCCACATGGGTCTCCTAAATCCGAAGTTCTGTCCCTTACCTGTGGCCTTCCTCCTACTGCTCATTATTCCACAGACCCTCCTGCTTCAGAGCCCAGGCTAGGAAGAAGCTGGCCCTCTGTCTGCTTTGTCAAGGGGCTCTGAGGGAGACCCTGTCGACTGAGAGATGACTCATATGACAGTGTTTCCTTGTGAGTGTTCATAATGCAGAGAAAGTCAAATACAGCAAAACACCATCATCACGAAGTGAAAGGGAGGGAACATCTCAGTGGTAGCGTCGGGATTCGGAAGGGGATGGCCAAACTGCCCAGATGTGGAGTGACCGGTCAACTGATGTGGCACTCCCCGACCCGGAGCTGCAGGCTGTGGGCCGTTCCCAGGCTCAGGGACAACGCAGACACAGCCTCACGCATTCCTGTCCCTCATTCCCACTGCCCCAAGATTTTGTTCAGACAAAATTAAACAGGAAGCAAACGGAAGGACATTCTATATCTTTTCTCCTAGGTTGGCTCATAACTGGCTCATTATGGTTCCTGCCTGGGTTAGTTGTGCATCTGAGATCGGGGGCCCGTTTCCTATAGATCTCTAAGGAGCACACAGAAGGCAAACCCACTCCCCATTTTATTTATTTTTTAAGCTTATTTATTTCTTATGAGAGAAAGAGAGCTTGAGTGCATGAGCAAGGAACGAGCAGAGAGAGGGAGAGAGAGAATCCCAAGCACTGTTAGCTCAGAGCCTGACATGGGGCTGGATCTCAGGAACAGTGAGATCATGACCTGGGCCTCGGTTGAGTCAGACGGTTAACTGACTGAGCCTCCAGGCATCCCCCCAACTCCCCGTTTGAGAGCCCCGTCTCCTTCCGCCCCACTGCCCCAGATCTCTGATGATGGCATCCTTTTCCGGCTCTGCTCTCATGCCCCTACTGCCCGTGACGTGATTCCCGCCAGGGTTCCCCAATAAAGCATTCCCGGGGACACTTCCTGACTCCCAGTATGGTCTGTGCGAGAAAATGGTCCACGTGGAAGTCTAGGTAAGATCACACTTGAGCTGAGAGGCCACAGAACACCGAGGCGGCTGCACTGAGAGGTTTCCTTCCCGGGACACAGGCCTCACCTTGCACTGTGAGCCATGCCAGTGAGGTTCATCTCAGTCCGACACGGCCCGAGAATGTGACAGTTGCCACTTAGAGCCTGTCCAACGTCCCATCCATCCCCAGAGGAAGTTTTGCGAACTGGCTGTTCTACGTATTTGTTCCCCTGAACTCTTCTTAAATCTGTATTGTCCACTTCGTGTATTTTTTGAATCATAAGATACTAGGATATTAAACTGGACACTAGCTTAGGCTTTGTTCCAATGAGGACACTGAAGCCCAGAATGGATCAGGGATGTGGCTGAGGCTATTCAACTAGTCCGTGGGTGAGCTGGACCCAGGCTTTGCCACTTCATGCCTGTGGGGGTCTGGGCTGCTTGCTGCCCGCCGAGAATAAGCACAGAGAAAGGTCAAGCAGTACCTGCCGAATGAGGGACTGGAGGCCCTGCAAAGTCCCCTTTCCTTTTATTCATCTGCAAACCATCTCCTTCAGGTTTCAAAGGGACACTCCTTGCTGTGATATTCTAGAATACGGTAGAAGGGTCCACCTTCATGCTTCCCCTTCCCTACGTCATCTGCCGTTCACTGGAAAGACATGGCTTGACTAGTTACTTTGTATCTGGTGATGTACCGAGCTCTGGGGACACAAAGGAGGCCGGGTCCCTTCTCTGCTCTCAATCTAGGAGCTGAACGGTGGTCTAAACAAAGACCTTTAGGCCTCAGCGTACTAGACACCATCCCAGGACCACAGACAGGGACTTCAAGCGAACAGGGTCTTCCTTTCTTTTCAGGTGAAGACACGCTGAATCTTTGACATTATAGTCTTTTGGGGAAAATAATCACTCATCTTTATTTTGACGGTACAGTCGCCAACAGGCTATAGATACAGGGCACTTTGTTACACTGGGTGGCTGTGCTGTACGTAAAGATCTTTGGCTTTGACTTTGCAACTGGGCAGCCTGGCAAACGGCATAGGGGTGCTGACGGGGCCCTAGCAGGGACTAGGGGATGGGTTAGAGCACTTTCTATTGTGTGAGGGAAGAATTTGTATTTCTAGAAGGAGCTGGGCAGTCTGTGAGCTGGTTGTCCTTCACAGTGCAGCCGGCATTCATTTTCACACCACCAGGCCATTAGTCTGTTTCCTCCATTGCACCTTGCTTCCCCATCATGGAAAGCCTCGTCCCAGCCCACTGGAGAATGCCCGCTGCCTCTCAGTCTCCCCTCCCTGGGGACAGCCTTGAAGAAGCGGTTGGGTACAAATCCACACACCCAAGGCACACCATTTCTTCTATTTGATATCCAGGTTTCCTTCCAAGCTTTCTGAAGGAAAAAGAAAGGTGCTCAAACACATCCAGGTTTACAAAGAAGTCGATGGCCTCCGAAAATTCCAAAGCGCTTGGTCACAAGACAGCCTGCTTTAGACGGCAGGGTCACCACATGCGTCCTGAAAAACAGGTGGATGTAACACAAACTTTTTATCGTGTGCTTAGAATACTTAGACACCGTGCGTGGGATGCGCAGAGGAGTAAGACTTTCATGCACTCATTTACTCACTCATTCAAGCAACGTTCAGCCCTGTGTTCTTCCTATGCATCAGGCATCACGCTAGTCACTAAGAATTTAAAAATAAGATGTTTCCGGGGTGTGTGGGTGGCTCAGTCGGTTAAGTGTCCAACTCCAGCTCAGGTTTGTGGGTTTGAGCCCTGCGTCAAGCTCTGTGCTGACCGCTAGCTCAGAGCCTGAGCTTGCTTCAGATTCTGTGTCTCTCTCTCTTTGCCCCACTCATGCTCTGTTTCTCTCTGTCTCAATAATAAATAAACATAAAAAAAACCTTAAAAATAAGATGCTTCCTTCAAAATACAGGGTTGGCAACCTCGTGGGGACACAGATAGGCAAATGGGTAATAGCAGTGCTGAGTCTCAGAGTCTTTGAAGTATGTGTGGGGTGTCAGAGGGGCCTTTAGGAAGGAAATATCATCTGTGGCAGATGAGAAAGGCTCGCTCCAGAAGGAGCCAAGCTCTCCAGTACAGGAGCACGCTGGTGATCCAGACGGTACCCCAATTAAAGAGAGACTTGTCCCTCGGCCAGTGAAGGAGAGAAGTTTTCAGCATGACAAGTTTCCACCTTGAGTTACCTTCAAGTTTTCAAACCATTCCCCAGCAATCCCCGCCCTACTCCTGAGAGCAATTGAACCATGAACCTGGGATTCATATGGTGGGGATTTCCGCTCTCAAAAGTGCAGCCGTCCATCCCCGGGAAAAGACCACCTTTTAAATAAAAGAAGCACATCGTACTACTTGGCAAGTGAGTGGGGCAGGCGCCATGTGCATATAGGTATGTTTGTAGGACATGCGTTTGTAAAGAGTTTTAATTTTTCCAGTGAGCTGAGTAAAATGCCTTTAAAGTCTCATTCAACTCAGAATTTTTTTTTTTTTGTAATCAGGGAAAAGCTAGGGCTCTGATCTCCAACTTGGGCTGAAGTGAACATCTGTTTGCCAGCCCCTTGAGCCTGGGGCCATGCTCCACTTGGGATACTGCCCCCTTGTGGTAGGATACGCCCCTGCACTCAATGCCAGGGGTTCAAGTTTGCTCCCTCCGTGTTCCAACTTGACTCCATTCGGAGCTTCCCCGACAGCAGAATTCCGCTTTAATTTTTAAAGTCAGTTTTCAAAGGCTTGATGCGGAGGGAGAGAGAAGTGGAAGACATTCTTCTATTGAGTGTCCGCTGGCCTGTTAACTAGATCAGACAAGAACTAATCTTGTTCTACCTAGATAGAAAACAAGTCCCTTCCTTTTCACTTTTCTGGCACGTTTAGCCCGGACAAAAACTAATTACAGCCCTTCCTGTTTCTTAAGGCTGCTCTTCTGAGCAGCACATTCTGTCTTGCTTCTCCACTTGGCTTCCAATTCCAACTGTGTGCAAAGAAGTCAGAGATTACCTCCCACTATTTGGATGCTCTCACCGAGGACGCACACCCTATGCCTGAGAACTCCCTGGCCTCTCCTACATCTCTGCATGAGCCTAGGGCATCTCAGCAATTAGAGTGAGTGATAATGCGGGATTGGGTAAAACAGGCAAAGGGCTGCTCTACGTGAACCAAAAGGAGGTGGCGACAGATAACTACCCCCAAATGTAGGTGGTGCGTTAGGAAACGTTGATTGCAAGAAGCAATTTTATCTTAGACTCTCTCAAGCACTTCATTCTTACAGCAGTGTTTCTGAAGCACCTGCTATATATAAGGCACTGAGTTGCCAAAAGCTTTTTGGGAGGGGCCACACAGCAGTAAAGGTATAGGAATCACACAGAAGCTCCCGGTCACCAGGTTAGGCCTCGTAGAAAGTGCCAGAGAGGCAGGGTTCATGAGTGCTCCAGTGACGGGGCATCTGGTCACCCCCAAGGCTCTAGAAATAAATTAAGCCTCTGGGGCACCCGGGTGGCTCAGTCAGATCAGCGTCCAACTTGGCTCAGGTCCTGATCTTGCGGTCCATGAGTTCAAGCCCCGTGTCAGGCTCTATCCTGACAATGTGAAGCCTGGAGCCTGTTTCAGGTTCTGTGTCTCCCTCCTCCTCCCCACCCCTCAAAAATAAATAAATATTTAAAAAAATTTTTAGAAGTAAATTAAGCCTCTACCACTAAGGCGATTCATTTATTCCCCTTTTCTGTCCTTCTTGCTATCATATCTCTGTCCACCCTTACCTACAATTTCTGCTGACCTAGAACTACTTTGTCATAACTTCTGCTAATTCTGGGGTCTCAATGGCCCCTGCTGCTTAACAGCCTCCACTTGCCTGCCACGCTTGGTGTCGTTTTAGTTTCTCTATGTGCCACCAAGTAACTTCTCCATCCCTGTATCTCCAGTTTGGATCCCTGAGCCACACAATTGATTGACTCAGTTAAGCGGCTTGTTCCCCTTGGGGTGGAGCTTGCGCCCTGAGCCGTGACAGGCTGCTGGTCAACCCTTGGGGCGGGACAAAACAAAGGGGGTAAGTATGAGGAAGTCTAATGCAGAAATGAATATGTAGACTTTCATCTGAGCGGAAGCTATCCATTCTCCAGATGGAAAGGTAAGGGAAGAATTCGCAGGGAAGGGAGTTGACGTGTATTTAGTCCGAGTGAGATAGAGTTTGGAACAGCCAAAGAACGTGAAGCTGACGGATGTTTTGGGAGCATGATGAGGAAGACAGAGATTAGGCTGGAGGGGGATTGGGGGGCTGGCCTCCTTGACAGCAGGAGGGAGGAGGGCAGATGAGGAGGGCAGGCATGATGGTCACCGATATTTCATGGCCGTGCAATTTCCTGATGGGTCATCAAGACCAAGGGCTGACAACCTCCAGCCTGTGGATCCAAATTCAGATGGCTGCTTGCTTTTATAGGGACGAAGCATGATTTTTATATTTTTCAATTACTGAAAAAAAGTCAAAAGAAGAGTACTCTTTCATGACATGTGGAATTTATATGCAATTCAAATTTCAGTGTCCATAAATAAAGTTTTATTGGAATTGACAACTGATCCCATTTGCCCAGACTATCCTGGTTTGGCACCAACCCTTAGTTCCAAGAGAATCGGATGGTCGTCGCCTGGAATGTGGCCAGGCTTTCATTTACGTGTGGTCTATGGCTGCTTTCATGCTCCAATGAGAAACTTGAGTAGTTATGACAGAGGCCATACGGTTCAAAAAGCCTAAACTATTTCTGTCTGGCCAGTTATAGAAAAAGCTTGCTGACCTCTGATCAAGACCAATGAAAAAGTAGATCATTTATCTGATAAGACAAGGGAATGTAACTGATTGTTACTTTAATGAGAGTGTTGACTCTGCCTACTTATTTTCTCCATCAGAAGCTGATTCATTTTTAAAACCTAAATTAGAGTCTGTCACTCCCACTCAAGGTCTTTCAGTGACTTCCCATCCTACTGGGAATAAGATCCCATACATCCTTCTCAGACAGACCTCATCTTTTTCCTTCTCTTCCTCTTGCTCATTCCACACCATTCCTACCCCCATGCTGTTCCCCAAATGTGCCAAATGTAATCCTGTCTCAGGACCTTTGCATTTACTGCTCCCTCAATCCAGACCCTGTCTTCCAGATATATGCCTACTTTGTTCCTTTACCTCATTTCCTATTTCAATTCAAAGTTGTTTTTTCAGTGTAGCCTTTTCCTCCAGCAGAACACTCTTTACTTCTTCTTTTTTACTTTTTTTTTT
>NW_027532203.1:8010348-8019613 GCF_008692635.1 Crocuta crocuta | reverse complement strand
CTCTCTCTCTCTCTCTCTCTCCTAGAAATAAATAAAACATTAAAAAAAAAAGAGTCTCTCATGGTTTGCCTCTCTCCCCCTTCCCCACTATTTCCTCCCTTCTTCTCCCCCACGATCCTCCATTAAGTTCCTCCTAATCCTCCTATACGTAACACTCTTCACTTCTTGACATTATTTATTTATGTTCTATGTCTATACTAGGTCTGGCACGTGGGGACAGAGACCTTACTGTATCTTTGCCCACAGAACAGTGCCGATCACATGGTGGTGGGTTTGTGATAAATATTTGTTAGATAAATAAGTGGTTGGTAAAGTTAAGAATCATATGCATGAGGGCGCCCGGGTGGCTCAGTTGGTTAAGTGTCAGCTCTTGGTTTCGGCTCAGGTCATGATCCCACAGTTTGGTGTGATGGAGACCCGCACTGGGCTCTGTGCCGACCGCGTGGAGCCTGCTTGGGATTCTCTCTCTCTCCCTCTCTCTCTCCAAATAAATAGACTAAAAAAAAAAAATCTTATGCCTGTCTCCAGGGCCATGTCCCCACTCATTGGACCATATTTCCACTAATCGATATTTTGTTTTAGCCAATATTGGTCCTGTTACAATTACATAGATGTAATTACGTACAATTACATAGATGTAATTATGTAGCTGTCTCTGGCATCTACTGGCCTCTTTTCCGGCCAAATACCTTGTATTTAATCATCTGAACATCTGCCCTGTGGATGCCTTGTGCCAGATGCCAACCTGAAATGCTGCCATTTCTCACGTCCTAAGGATGGATCCTGGGCCCAGCGGTGAATTGGGGGGATTCTTCAACCGTGAGGCTGGCAATGACATTTGATGCACAGATGCCCTTTGCTAGGACGCACTATAATCTGCTCATCAAGGGCGCCATCCACCCTTGGAAGACTGAGGGGCTCTGATTTGAAGCCACAGTGGTCCATTTGCTTCACTGTGAGCCCCGCTCCCTCATCTGCGACAGGCCCTTCTGCGGGGCGCCCTCCACTCTCCGTACCTCGCGGTGATCGATGCTCAGGCTCTTAGTACTCAAGCTGGTTCTGCAGGGATGCTCACTGCTTCTGGAAGGTTCTTCCCTTCTGCCACATTCTGGAACATGGTGAGCAAATCCCCGGGCTCCGGTACAGCCAGAGTCCCCCCCAACTCTGCCCCGGTTTCTGCTCTGCACCAGCTGTCTTCTTCAGGGCAATGGAAAGTGCCAGACCAAGCCTCCTGCGTGGCCTCACGCAGCAAACCCTCCTGGGAAGAGGCTGGCCAGGCGCTGGCAGATGGGCTGAAAATGCACTTCTCTGAGCCTGGGGCTCACCTTCTGCCGAGTGTCTGTGCCGTGGGATTCGTGTCCTGGTCCTGCGAAGGTTCCCTGCTGGTTTCTCAGGGGACCTGGGAGTCCAGGTGCCGGCGTGCTGACAGCGAGGCCCTGGGAGGCCGCGACGGGCACAGGGCAGCTGGCGGAGGGCGCCTCGGCTCCGCCGTGTCCCCAGACGTCAGGGTCCCCTTTCCAGGAGGAGAAGTGTCCAAGCAGCTCGCCACCGGACCCCAGCCAGCCGGGCGGGCGCTGCCGGGCACACCATGTCCTCCACATTCTGGGCCTGGGAAGGGAAGCGCGCCCCCGGGGTCGCTCAGACTCAGCAGAAGCAGGACATTCAGGCTGGAGAATTCTTTGTCACTGGCAGCTGTCCTGAGCACCCTGGGGTGTTTAGCCAGTGCCCTGAGACTCCCCCCTGTTGTGACAACCAAAAACGTGTCCAGACACGGACAGATATCCCATGGGGACTAACTCCCACCCAGCTGAGAACCACTGCCCCAAGCGGCTGTATTTCCGGGCTGGGGACTTCGGGGATGAGAGGCTGGAGAGGACATTGGGGGGGGGGGGCTGTCGGGAAGACCAACCTTGCAGAGTCAGTCAGGTGACAGCAAACGGCCCACACAGCGGAGTATGTCCGGAGGGCGAGCAAGACAAGCAAGGGCAGAGGTGGGCTTGGAGTCAGAGACCACGAGGAGGGACAGGCCCTAAGCTTGGGGGGAAGGTCTCAAGGGAGGGGTGAACAGAGGGCCGGATGGAGCTTGGCAGGGACGTCTTCGGGCCACAAGGGACACACTGGGGCCTCTGCCTGCTCTGGCTTCAGCTGGGATCAGTCGAAGCTCCTCCTTGCTGTTTTCAGAGGCCCAGCCTGCCTGAAGCCGCCCTCCTCCCTTCGTGCGGGAACAAAACTTACTGAATGCCCACCGCGGGCCCCGGGATGTGGAGAGAAGACCTATTTCTGTCTTTAGGAGAATAGAGATTCCATGAAGCCATTGCACCCAAGTACAAGGAGATAGAGGTATCGGGGCTCCGAGGGCATAGACGTGGGGCTCCAAGGAAGACTTCCTGGAGGAGGTGACATATAAGTGGAAATGGAGGTTTTTCAGACAAATGAGGGAGAGTGTTGGCATAAGTTTCTAGGCTGCTACCACCTAAAGGTCTTTTGAAAGGAGACAAATTTTTCGTTCAGCTTTCAATAGAGCCGGAAGAATAAAGCAAATCAGAGAACACTTGGGGCCTGGTGGGGGTGCAGAACCAGAAAAGGTCACAAAAAGAACAAAAGGATGAGGTGTAGGGACAAAAGAAACCACATCTCAAGTTGTGACCCTTGACCTGTGACGTCAGCGCTACCTGGGACCTTGCTGGACATGCAGAATCTCTAACCCACCCCAGACCCCTTAAAGCAGAAGCTCTGGGGGTGGGGCCTGCAGCCTGTGTGCCTGNCTGAGCTACCGGCCTGGCCCACTGTGGCGCTTATTAGTGTTTAATGAGCCAGCAACAGGAGAATCAATCCACCAATTCCTCTTGCCTTGGAAGAGAGAACAGCAGAATGTTCTCAACCTTGGCTGCACATTACAATCACCCTGAGGGTTTTATTTAAATCCCCATTGCTTAGGCCAAGTTCCAGAACAATTACACAGGAGTCCTGAGGGGGACCCCACCACAGACATTTCTAAAGCACCCTAGGTGCCTCTGATGTGCTGCCGAAAGTGAGCACTGCTGTTGTAAGAGAAGGTATTAACAGGATCCTCGACTTTGAACGACTAAGAATTTGTTTTTAAACAGGAGCGACTTGCATAAAGGTATGTATCAAGTAACAAGTGATTTAGACAAACTGGAATTTTATTTTTCTGTCCTTTAAGAATAAAAAATCGGGAGGCCGGAGCACATGTGTGGCTCAGTCAGTTGATTGGAGTCAGATCATGATCTCACGGTTCATGAGTTTGAGCCCTGCATCAGGCTTTGGATCCTCTGTTCCGCCCCCTCTCTTCAATGCTCCTCCCCTGCTTGCTCTCGCTCTCTCAAAAATAAACAAACATTTTGAAAAACAATCAGGAGGCCAAGAGCCTAGGACTAGGGCAGTGACTCTACAATGTCTTTAGCAATTTGGGTTCTCTGGATGGCTGTGACAGCCTGTCCTCATGGTCACAAAATGATTGCTAGAGCTCTAGCTATCAACTTCATTCTCTAGGAAGGAAAACGTAAAGGCTGAAGGACAAAAAGGGTAGTTACTCACCAACTCAATCCCCTTATTATTTAATTTCAGTTTTAATTTTAATTCCCGTATAGTTAACATACTGTGTTATGTTAGTTTCAGGTGTACTACGTAATGATTTGACAATTCTATACGTTACTCAGTGCTCGGCATAATAAGTATGCTCTTAAGCTCCTTGACCTATTTCATCCATTCTCCCCCCTTCCCCCCCAACTTCCTCCCTGGTAACCATCAGTATGTTCTGTATAGGTAAGAGTCTGTTTCTTGGTTTGTCTCTTTTTTTTCTTTGTTTGCTTTGTTTCTCTGACTTAATTTCACTTAGCTTCACTTACACTCTCTAGCTCCATCCATATTGTTGCAAATGGCAAGGTTTCATTCTTTCTCATGGCTGAGTAATATTCCATTGTGTGTATGTACCACATCTTCTTTATCTATTCAACTAGCAACAGACATTTGAGTTGCTTCCATAACTGGGCTATTGTAGGTAACACCGCAATAAACAGGGATGCATATATCCTTTCAAATTAGTGTTTTTGTTTTCTTTGAGTACAATAGGGGCAGTAGTGGACCATATGGTAATTCTATTTTTAACTTTTTGAGGAACCTCCGTACTGTTTTCCACAGGGTCTGCACCAGTTTGCATTCCCACCAATGATGCACGTCTTCCTTTCTCTCCACATCCTCACCTACACTTGTGTTTTTGATTTTAGCCACGTTGACGGGTGCGAAGTGACATCTCATTGTGGTTTTGATTTGCATTTCCCTGAAGATGGGCGGTACATCTTTTCATATGTTTGTAGCCATCTGTATGTCTTCTTCGGAGACGTGTGTGTTTGTGTCTTCTGCCCGTTTTTAAATAGGATTGTGTTTTGGGTGTTACGTTTGATAAGTTCTTTATAGGTTTTGGATACTAGCCCTTAATGGGACATGTCATCTGTAAATACCTTCTCCCATTCAGTAGGTTGCCTTTTAGTTTCATCGACGGTTTCTTTCCGTGTGCAGAAGCCTTTTATTTCGATGTAGTCGCAACAGTAGTCATTCAGTGCCCCGCAGTGGGAGGTCCCCTGTTCACCAGAACCCGGCACTTCCGGGGTGTCCTGTGTTGTGTGTGTGATGCGTGTGCCCTACTGTTGTGGCTGAGCTCCATTTGCCTTCATTCCAGTCGTCGGCAATGGCTCTCTTCGCCTGTTGTGGGCAGGGTCCGGTCCCTGTGTTCCTAGGGAGCCAGTCTGGGGCCGCCTGGGGTCCGAGATGAGTGAGACCAGGTGTTGGCCAGAGAAGCAGTAGCCTGGCCTTGCAGGGCACTTCCCTTGCGCTGTCCCCCGGCGGTGGGCGGGGCCTGCGGTCAGTCTGTCCCCAGCCCCCTGCTGGGGTGTGTGGTCATCTTCCCCTCTACCCTGAAAAGGAGTCACTTTGGAGTGATGCTGTCTGTCTGGGTGCTCCCACACTGCCACGCTTGGGGCAAGGCTTTGGATGGGCTCCGGCCAAGGGCGTAGTAGAGGGGGCGGGTCCACAGGAGAAGCTGAGGGCAGGGCAGGCGTGCCAGCAAGGTCCAAGCAGGAGAAAGTGGTGCGGGGACGCGCACTTTTAGCAACTTTGTGGAGTCTGTTCCCGCCGCCCGAGATGGTTCCCCACAGGTGTCCCAGGCTGGGCGCAGGGGAGGGAAACGGCACCGCCAGCTCTTTTGTGCTTGGAAAAGTCTCCTGAAGATCCCTGTGTCTCCGGTCTCCAGCGCGTGCTCAGCGATTAGCAAGTAAATCTTAGTAAGTAAATCTCCTTCCAGAAGGCTCCAGGTGGTTTTCAAACCACTGCTTCTCTGCCCTATCTCTGTAGGGTTGTTTGCTCTGCCGTCTCTTTAAGAGGGAGGACTCAGTTTCCTCCCAGCCTCCAGCTCTCTCCAGAAGCTGCTGGTTTTTAAAATTCCAGGTGTTAAAGCCCTACTTCTTGTTAGGCTCCTCTGGTTTTCAANTCCTGCTCTTCTCTCCTCTGGGAGCCCAGCACATCCCTCGCTCCTGTGGATAGTCCCTCAGGCCTCTGCCCTTCCCAGCCTCTTCAGTGTGGCCTCTTCTCTATATTTATCTGTGGAGAGTGTGTCCTCCTGGGGTCATTTTCTGGGTTATTGACACTGAGTGGATGCTATGTAGGAGGGCTACTCCGCCACCTTCCCAGGAAGTCTAGCTGAATCCCCTTTAAAGAACATTCCTGGAAGCCCCTCCCACAGACTCCTGCTTAGATTCCATTGATCAGAACTGTGGCAGGCAGTGAACCCCCAGAACTGCAGGAAGAATATGAAAATGAAAGTCCCCCCCCACCCGGACCCCAATACCGGCTAAGTAAGAGGACTGTCTGATAGGCGTGCCCAGCACCCAGCTTTATTCAGAATGAGGGAAGTGATGACTCAGAACCTGGGGAGAAAGCAGAGGGATCTGCGACTCGCCCACTCACATGCGATGCATTTAGGACTGACTGCGCGCTGTGTGTGTGTCTCTAGGTGCTATAAATACAAACATATATTTATATGACCCGTGGCAATTCCCTTCAGCTGTTATGCAATAAAGATAAAAGGATAAAAATAGCGCACACTGAGGTTATTTGGTGGAACCTCTCATAAGCACCCTGGAAAATGTAATGCTGGTGAATGGGGTGACCCGCCCAAGGGAGGTCTCTGTGTCTCACCCTCAGTGTGAAGGCAATAAATATGCCTGAAGCACAGAGGCCAGTGACGTCAGAGGCCAGCTTGAGGGTCGTNTTTTAGGCTTACCTTTGGGGCACGTCACCAAAAACACCTGCCTGGAGGGGGGAGAGATTTCAGGTGCTGTTCAGCTGCTGAGTCACGAAGGAGCCCCCCTAACTCGCTGAACGTCTCCTCCACACTCAGCTGTCATCTTGAGAAAGGAGGCATCAGATGCCTGAATGGCTCTCCTCCTGCACTGTCACCAAGCTGAGATGGCGCAGTCCACACTTTCAAGGATTGACAGCTGTATACAGAAGGGGAATGGCGTTATTGTGCTTCCTTATCAGGCTCCCATCTCCTCCTCTGCATCTGTGTCCAGCCCCTCGGGGGGCTGAGCTTTCCCAGTAATGCATGGAAGGAGAGGGCCCAGGTGATTCCCCCAGGCAAGGGGGACTTTCCGGACAAAGAGTTTTGTGACAGGTGAGCATTTGGTGCCCTGGTCTCCAATCACACAGGCAGCAACTTATTGGGCAGGGCTGGACCTGCATGGAGGATGCTCTCTCACTTTTAGAAAGCGCTGCTTAAATTTCTTGGTACCACTCGTGGTTCAGTGGAAGCAGAGATTTCAGAAAAACAAGCTTGAGCGTAAGCTTCTTCCTGGAATGTTCTCTACCTAAGTAACTGCCTTCTTTCTGGACCTGGCGTGCCTCCTTGATGACGTGGCTGAAGGAAGCACTCAGAGGTGCCCCCTGGGTGTCGTACTGGTCACTTATGCTGTCATATCTCAGGGGACATTGCAGGGATGGGGACAGTGCTCCCACTAAGCTTTGTGCACAGCTATGTGCAACTTTGTGATACTGTGATTTAGAGTAAGAAATAGATATTTGGTCTTTGTCCCTGCTTCTGTCTCTGTTAGGCATAGAAATCCTCAAACCCTTGGAATTTCCTAAGAGATGGGAGCCCCAGTGGTATCTTGTTATTTTAATGAGACAATTTTTGGAAAGCCCAAAGGTACTCTAAGGATGGGGTGGTTTCCAGGGAAACGAGCCTTGTAAGTAAAGGGCTGGGATTTTCTACCCCGTCCCTAACCTCTGGGAGGGGAGAGGGGCTAGAGGTTGAATCAATCACCAGCGGTCAATGATTTAATCATGTAATGCCTATATGATGGAGCCTCCATAAAAACCCAAAATGATGGGTTTAGGAGAACTTCCAGGTTGGTGACCCTGGAGGAGAAGGGCACCCTGGAAAGGGCATGGGAAGTGCACCCCCATCTCCCCATACCTCGCTCTATGCGTCTCTTCCATCTAGCTATTCCTAAGCTATAGCCTCTTATAATAAACTGGTGATCCAGTAAGTAAAATGTTTCTCTGCGTTCAGGGAGCCGCTCTAGCAAATTAATGGAACCCAAGGGGGTGGGGGTCTTTAGAACCTCCAATTAATGGCCCGTTCCTTGCTCAGAAGCACAGGTGATAATGTGGACTTGGTGATTGACATCTGACATGGGGGTGGGGCGGTCTTATGGGGTCCCCTTAACCCGTGGGATCTGAAGCTGTCTCCATGCAGACCGAGTCAGAATTTAGTTACATTGTGGGACATCCAGCAGAATTGCTTGGTGGTGTTGGAAAAACACATTGAACCTTGAATGTAAGCAAGGGGGCCGTGTGGGCCAGTCTCCTGTGCAGGGTTGCATCAAATCCTACCACCCCAAATAATTAAAAGTGAGTCCAGAAATCCCCCTGCATGGGCTGCACCCCAGAATAATTCAACCAGAAGGTCTGGGGCGGGTGGGGTGGAACCTAGCGTCTGTATTTTCTGAAGCCCCTGATACTACAGTGCTCAGCCAAGGCCGAGAACCTCCTTGTTGAGTTAAGGACAATGCTCTGAGACAATGACTCTTGAGTAAAGATCAAAAAGATAAGGAGAGAGCCGAGAGAAGTTTTTTTTTTTTTTTAAAAACATCCAATGAAAGGTAAAAGCGGAAGGGATTGTTCCAGTAGTTCAGAGAAAAATCCCTTGTTTGCCTTTTAAAAATGATTATACTTTAACCCTAGCCTCAGACAGTGGCCAGTGTCCCCAGATGTCAGGGCGGGCTGGAGCCTCAAACTTCAAACCAGTTAGGTGAGTTTTTGTAAGGAGAGCATCCTCCCTCCTCTCAGGATGGTTAAAATAGGACTCGATGGAAAAGAACTTTGCTTGAATGAGGGTTTCAGGCCTCCACCTCCACGTAAAGTGGATGTCCAGGGACACTCAAGGAGGAAAAAGGGTGAGGGCCGAGGGCCAGAGAGCAGGGGCCCTCGGGGTCATCTACTTCTGTTCTCTGGGGTGGGTGGTCTTTCTTCCTTACCAAGCCTGTCACAGGAGGGTGGGCAGGGAGGTGGTTCACCGGTACAGGACCACGTCTAATTTGGACGCTCAGTCCGGTGCGGTGGGAGGTCTATTTGATTTATTGGTTTTCTGTAACGCAGACATGGAAACAATGGTAAAGGCGGTATTGACCTTCAAGATCATATCACCAGGCACTGTTACAAAGCAGGACAGCCCCCTGAGGAGCCACAGCCCCACCAAGCGAATCAGTAAGCAAGGGTGAACTTCTCTGTGGCCTATTGATTCTGAGAAGTAGCTGGGGCTCCCCCTAAACAGTGGCTCCCACTGGTGAAATTCACCTGCGCAGCAGAGGCTGCCCCTAAGTCCCCCAGCTCAGCCAGTCGCTACCCATCCCGCTCTCCTGCGGGGCTCAGGTGACCTGTGTGAGGACTGGGCTCCAGGGAAACTGCCTGGAGAAGGAAGTCTCCAGATGCAGGAATGGAATAAGCTAGTATGGTTTCTGCCTTACTCTTGCTTCTGAGTCTTTCTGAGGCCCCGGTGCCTTCTGCGTGCTGGCCCAGAGCTGCCTCACACGGTAAGGGGGTCCACTCTCCTCCTCTCCTGCCTCCCTTCTGGGCAAGCACTACCCTCAGCTGTTCAGGCTGTGTCCCCAGCCATGCCTCCAGGGCTTTGCAAAGCCTCAAAAAGAAGCGCAGATTCCTGACCTTGCCTCTCTTTCCGCACCATCCC
>NW_027532203.1:8009921-8010287 GCF_008692635.1 Crocuta crocuta | reverse complement strand
CTGCTTCTCCTTTCCCCTCACTCAGTGGCATAGCTCCTGTGTTTCTAGGCTAGTTTGCTCGGTGTCGCCCAAGGCTGGTATTCTCCGTGCTTCTGAACTTGGGCTCTCGAGACTCCCCCCTTGGGGGCTCCCCTCCTTTCTCCTCTCTGCTGATCCATCACCTCCTTTTATGTCCTGCTCAAAATTCACCTCTTCCAGAAAGATGGAAGATGAAAGAGAACGTAGGAGCTGACACAGCCCTTGATCAAAGCCACGCGCATCTAAAAATAGCATGAAGATGATGCAGGCGGGCTTGTGGGTAATGCCTGGACTGTTTCCAGTCAGCAGGGGCGCCTTGATGCTTGAGAGTGAGAGTTTTTTGAAGAC
>NW_027532203.1:8000589-8009893 GCF_008692635.1 Crocuta crocuta | reverse complement strand
TAGCACGGGACTGATAAAACAGTGTGACATGACTTGTAAAAACTGAACTCTGAAAAAACCCGACGTAAATCCATCGTGTGGCCTATGATTTCTTCTCATTTTCCTCTTAATATCAACAATAGGGGGACATAGAGTTCATTTCCAGCTGTGGGTCATTTTAGATGATGTATCGTGCTATTTTCTCCTAGTGAACAGTAAAATGGTTCATAAAATTCATTTTTCTCTTATGCCTGAGACAGATACTTATAGGTAAATAGTTGTTCTGAGCTAAAAATATATGTAAAAGCTTAGTAGTTATAATAATGATTCATGTTTATTGAATGCCACTCTAGGTCAGTTATTTCTTCTACATAAATTAATGTTCACATCCCTGAAGGGAAGGTATTATTGTAATTATTTATCAAATGGAAGCTGGGGTTCAGAGAGACGAAGTCACTCTCCAAACTCACACAGCGACGAAGCGTTAGAGCCCAGACTGGACCCCAGTCTGTTTGATCCGGAGATAAGATGTCTTACTGCCCAGCATGAAGCCTTCCTGCTTTGGGATCACTTCGACTCTGCCAGTCTCATGCCAAGGTCTCAAAGGAAGCTGGAGATTTTAGTCAGATCAAGTTCACAACAGTAAGGATGTCCCGCCTCTCTGTCAGAGGAGAACAGCCACAGGGATGGGTCGGAGATATTCGCGCAGTGAACAAATGTTTCTCAGAGGGTCTTTTCTGTACCAGACATCTTCTAGCTATTGGCATGCAGTAATGAGTAAACCAGAAAAAAAAAAAAAAAGAAAAATCCTGCCCTCTGTAAACTTATATTCTGGTGCGAGGGAGAGAAGCAGGTTTAAAACAAGTAAAATGTATATTATGTCACACGGTGATAAAAGGTACAGAAATGAAGCCCTGAAGGGGGACAAGGAAATGAGGGAGGGGAAGTCATTTAAACTCAGGTGGCCAGGAAAGGACTCCCCTGAGAAGGTCACTTTTGAACAAAAGACCTGAAGAAGGTGGTGGGTATCAGGAGAGGAACATTCCAGACAGAGGGATCAGCAAGGGCAAAGGCCCTGAGGCAGGAGTGTTCAAAGAAGAACAACTCCAGGGGTGTCCGGGTGGCTCAGTCGGTTAAGCGTCCAACTTCGGCTCAGGTCATGATCTCACAGTTCGTGGGTTCGAGCCCCGTGTCAGGCTCTGTGCTGCCAGCTCAGAGCCTGGAGCCTGCTTCCGATTCTGTATCTCCATCTCTCTGACCCTCCCCTGCTCAGGCTGTCTCTCTCTCTCTCTCAGAAATTTAAAAAAAAAAAAAAATTAAGAAAACAAACAAAGAAAGAATAACAACTCCAGTGTTGCTGTACCTGAATGAAAAAGTGCTGGGATGGGGTGAGAGGGGGCTTTGGGGGAGAGTGCGGGGTCTTGTTGGCTTCTGCGACAAATTGGACCTTTACTCTGAAGAAGATGGGAAGCTGTGGGGATTTCGGAATGTCCGAAAAAGACAGCATCTTAGGATCCTGGTTTTCATGGGCTCACTCTGGCTGCTTTGCTGTGGGTGGCCTGAGTGGGTGTGAGGGCAGAATTAGGGAGACAGGCCAAGAGGCCGCTGCAGAAAGCCAGATGGGCGATGACGGGGCTTCGGGCGGAGAAGGTGGCGATAGAGGGAATTCTGGATACACTTAAGGGAATGGGATTTGGTGATGGGGGAGGTATGGTGCACGAGGGAGGGAGAAGAGACCAGAATAACTGGCCGTGTTCAGTGTTGGGCAGACTAGGCTCGAGACTCCAGGTGGAAATTCAGATGCGGATGCTGAACAGGCGAGTGGATAGCTGTGTCTGGAGTTCAGAGAGAGGCGAATTTTGGAGTCAAGTGTGTATAGGTGTGACTGTTCTAATGTGCACAGCTGGCCTGCGGCACAGCTCCGGGGACAACGTTCCCATTTCTCCTGGGTGAACGGAGGTCCCTGGAATTGGGCAAGGAGGTGGCCCTGCCCAGATTAATTCCAACTTGCTGTGCCCCTGGATCCCTAGGAATTCTGGAATCAGGGGAACAGGGAGACAGGATCAAGGCTGGGGTTTTGTGGGTCACTTACAGACCCACCAAAAGAGGGTGTCAGGAGAATGAGGGCTGGGAGACGCCGCCGGCAGACACAGGAGACTGCAAGTGAGGTGAGCGCTCTACCTGGTGAGCCTCCTGTGCAGAGAGCCAGCTGGAGCTGGAGCAGAGGCTCAAAGGCTAAGAGAGGGGGGTGGCTTCAGGGTGTTGCAAGGCAGAAGAGGGTGGGCAGGTGAGCTAACATGTTTTTAATGGGGCTAGTGGGGGGAGGAGAAAAGAGGGTTTTCCCTAATCCTCATCCTCCAATTTACAGAAATGAACAAAAAGAATAAAGCGTATGGAAGTGTATCTGATGCACAGAGAAGCCAGAAAGCAGCTACAATCCAAATCACAGTCTGAAAACAGCATCCACTGTGAACATCTGGGCATGAAGGGACACAATGATTGACTTAGCAAGTATTTATTAAGCATCTACTATGTTCCAGGCACTTCTGGGTGTTAGGAATCCCACAGTAAACAGAGGAGATAAAGATTTCTATCTTCACAGAGCTTACACTCTAGTGGGAGAGATAAACAATGAATAAAATAAATGAGTCAACCACGTAGCGCATCAGAACGTGGGCACAGGGGATATCCAGAAAGGACCGAATGAGAACTGTAAGGTGGGGTATGGTTTGACATCAATGAGCCACCAGGAGGCACTGGGGATGGTTTGCTCAGTTAGGACACGGGGGTCACGCTGTGGGGGTGCCGGGGCAGGGAGAGCCCCTTGGGCCTTGGGATTCAGTGGCAGTCTATGGTGATGCTTACTGTTCCAGCTTTTGAGAAGGAGAGAGATTCCTCTAAGACTGTAGAAGAGGAAACTGAGGCAACTAAATGAAGATGTTTCTCTGGGAATGAAGAGAGCTGGAGGTGTGGATGGGCTTCAAGAGAACCAGGAAAGTTCCTGGGGGCCTGATCCCCACCGTGAGGTCAGGGGAGGCCCTGTGTGCACTGTGTTTATTCCTGCCAGGAATGTGGGATGTGAAATCCATTCAATCCACTGAATAGGTTGAACTGTCTCCCCCAAAACTCCTATGTTGAAGTCCTGACCTATGGGACCTCAGAATGTGACCCTATTTGGAGATAGTGCCTTTATTTTTTAAGTTTCTTATTTACTTAAGTCATCTCTACACCCCATGTGGGGCTCGAACTCATCACCCCAAGATCACGAGTCACATACTCCTCTAAATGGGCCAGCCAGGTACCCCTGGAGATAGAGTCTTAACCAATTTAAAATGAAGACATCAAGGTGGGCCCTAACACAATACAACTGCTGTCCTTATAAAAGGGAGAAATTCGGACACAGACATGCATGTGGGGAGAGCATCACATGAAGACCAGAGTCATGTGGCCACAGGCGAGGCCAGGGGCAAAGCCTTCCTCAGCACCTCTTGAGATTGGGGCCCTTCATCTAGGACTCTGGGCTCCAGAACTAGGAGACAATACATTTCTGTTGTTTGAGCCACGTGGTCTGTGGCCCCTTGTTAGGACAGCCCCACAAGACTGACACAGACACCAGAGAAAATACCGTGGGTTACTTACCAGTGGGAAACAGCCATTGCCTTCTCATTCCTCCTGGATGTAGGCAGAGAAAGAGGAAGTGATGTGATGGAGAGGAAGATGGAGGTGAGATATCCATCAGAATTGCTTCTGATACTAAGATGGAAACTTCCTTCCCTAAAACCGAAGTGGACAGACTGGTTTTCTTGGTCCAATCTGATCAAGAACATGTGATTTTTTATAAAAAAAATCTCTGAGATAATTTCTATCCAGAACCACTGGGGCCTCTCGTGAGAAGCAGAATTTAAATCATTCTTATCTGGTGCTACAGTGAGCGCTTGTGACTATTTGTTCATCGCATCACAAAGTGGGAGCCTGTGCTCACGTGACCATGCAGAGAAACATGGCGCCCGTCTTGCTGGAGGCTTTTACCAAACAGTTTTAGCATGAGCAGGCTTTCGGATTGCAGAGTTGCTATAGGAAAGAGTTGGAAAACAGACCCTGTGCTGGGAGGCAGAAGAGGTTTTGTGTCTCTTTGATTTTTGTGTTTAAATTATTTAAGTCCAAGTGGCACCTGCAGATCTAAGTGGGAGAGAAAATGCCAATCTGATCACTCTTGCACCCGACGTCCAGCGGAACAGAGCATACATGAAGGGACTGAGCCCGCACCGGGCTGTGGCCGGCTCCTCCCATCTGCATCCAGCCAAATGCATGCCCAGCACACACACAAAACACTGCGGATACTTACAAAAGAGAGCACTTGATAACTAGAAAATAACTGTTGCTTCTTTTGGCATCCTTTTAACTGTGAATGTATTGAAACCCTTCACTAATAGGGGGCTTACCAGAAGCGTGGCTGGGGAGGCACCAATACACATGAAGTATTGACACAAGCCAGCACATCCCAAAACAGACCTTTCCAGAACTTGATGCCCAGTGGCAAGAAGGCATCACATCTCTGCCCTTCTCCCTAGCGGTAAACCTGCTATTGAAAACAAAAGCTCATTTCAATGAGATGCTCATTTATTTTTGTCATTTGCCCATCACAGAGCTCCAGTGTTGAGCCCTTTAGGAAACGGGGACACTTAATGTATATGAATCGCCTGTAGGCACCGAGTAGGAAATCCCCAGCTGGACCCACTAGGCTCAGTGCCTTGGTTGAGTGCTGTGTTATGGACCTAACACTGCACACTTAGGAAGACAAATAGGAAAATCGATAGAAATTCAACTGCTGCAAACTGAGCTAAAACAATGGCAATGAGTGCGGGCATTTCTGAGACCCCCAGAATGGTGTCTTTGGTGTTAAGAGAGACCCATAGCACGCTCACCTTATTTGTGCAAGGAAAACAGTCTTTCATCTTAGAACAGAAGGTCAGGGTTTAGGTGGCAGACAGATGGCCACCCCACAAAGACAGTCCACGGGGGCCCTGGATCCCCTTCTGTCCCTGGTCCTCCGAATGTTTTCAAACAGATGAAATCAGATTATAATAAACAATAAAGGCATGGGGGGGGGGTGGAATCTAAGCATCCGTGAAAGGAGGACAGGACAGCACGATCCGAGAGAGCCATCCCACGAGCAGACTGTCACCTGCAAAATCAGGGAGTATAAAATTCTTTCCCCTTGGCTGTCTCTCCAAATTCAACTTCAAAACCAGCCAGGGGGGAAGAGGGTTACATGGTGACTTTGACTTTTCATTTGGTACCTTTCTAGAATTTTTTTTTTATTACTTATGCTGATATTATTTTTATAACTACAAATTATTACTAAAGAAAGTACCCTGGTTGGGGCATCTGGGGGGTTCAGTAAGTTAGGTGTCCGGCTTCAGCTCAGGTCATCATCTCATAGTTTGTGAGTTCAAGGCCCGCGTCAGGCTCTGTGCTGACAGCCTGGAGCCTGCTTCGGATCCTATGTCTTCCTCTCCCTGCCCCTCCCCACTCATGCTCTATCTCTCTCAAAAATAAATAAACATTAAAAAAATTTTTTTAAAAGTACCCTGGTCTCTTAAGAGGGCTCTGGTCAAACCCACACTCAGGTGGGTATGTGTGTATGTATATACACTCTCATTCCGATCAAAAGGCAGCCTGTGCCTTTTTGCTACCGTAGAACTTTCTAGAACTCCTCTGCTAGACAGATCTGTAGTATCTGTACGGGGAAAGCAGGCCGCAAGCTGCCTCATAGTAAAATACGCATTTTAGGATCTGTAGCCAGGGAATCACTTCGGAAGGACGGCTGGCACTGGCAGATTTTCTGAAGGGATGAGAAGTGGCGGGCTGAAGGGTGTTCTCCTTCAAATGCCTTTTCAAAACAAAACTCCCGTGTATGCTCTCTTTTGTCTCAAAAGCCTGTGCACGGAAGAAGCAGCCAGGAGTCTTCCGTTGAGGCCCACGGCCCCTGGAGGGAGGCCGTGGAAACCCACCAGGGTGCTCACGGGGCCTGGAGCGGGCGCCCCCTGGCGGTTTCTTTCTCGTGGCCAAGCAGCTCGTTCACAAATCAGCACCGCCGAGCCGCCACAAGTGCTCCCCCCAGGGCACTGTGGTTTGAATTCTAGGAAGTCTAGCCCCTCGACATTTCAGGGCCCTCCTACCTGTGGTATAGACACTCTCTCCAAGTGTGAGCCCTGGCTAGATGGGGAGCCCCTGTGAGTGTGCTAGAAATGCAGAATCTTGGCCCCGCCCTCCACATGTACTGAATGAGAACCCACATTTTCACAAGAGCCTGGGTGACCCATGTGAAGTTTCAATTTGAGAAGTATCGATCACACTGCTCAGAGGTGACCTAATGATACGGTCCGGGAGTCGTGGAAATCGCCTTAAAACCCAACCATCTAAGAGGGCTGTGTGCTGTGGGATTCCAACTACTGTAGATGACATTCTGGGAAAAGCAAAACTATGGAAATGGTGAAAGACCNTAAAAAAAAAAAAGATGGACTGTCTTTGGGAGTGACAGCTGATTCCGTCTCTCCGTACGTCTGGTCACAAATCCTGCTCTGAGATCATCTCAGGGAGGACAGCAGGTGATGAGTTTGGAAGCAGCGTCGGGCACGGGCAGCCAGAAATAGGACTGTCACTGCTTCTCTGTGGGCTACGTGTTCTCTCTTGAGTGTTTCCAGACTCCGTGTGTCCACAAGACTATGCGCTGCTGGGTGCTGGCCCTTAGCTCACATGGGACGCGAGGTTTTCTTTTCCGCTGGGCTCCCGGGCGCCATCTTCTTTACAGCTGTGGAGTTTGGCTGAACTCTGCTTTTACTGACAGTTGGCTTCTTCTGTTTCTGGCTGTTGTTTTGAAGTGACTTCAGCCCCAGCATTTTACAATACTTGTTACACTGGTGCAGTGCTTTAAACTGATCGATGAAGGTCATGGAACAGTTGCCTTTGAATCCTTTGTACCTGTGGGTTTGGGGAGAAGGACACACACTTCTTACAAACAGGACACCTCACCAGCTTTGACAGAGGAAACTAACGGTAGGTGAAAAGTACGTTGATTCCTCCAGAGGCAAGGGTGGCCGAATGTTTGCCCCAACTATGCACAGGAAAAACTAAGCCTGTGGGATTAGGTAAAGACAAAGGTCCCCTGGCATGCACACATTAGATCAAAGGCCTGTGATTATTCGAATGTTCTAGATGCTTACGGTTCCAATGAAACAGCACACTCTTGGCCTTTTTCTTTTAGTCATAGTGACTAGTGCTGGACCATCGTGATAAAAATTAGATCTCTTGGTAGTCTGAAAGCCACTCCAACCTGCCCATAGGTTCTGAATAAAACAACACTATAACGTTGGGGCTGGAAGACATTATTTAGTTTAGACCTTTTTTTATTGTTCTTATTTATTTTTGAGAGAGAGACAGAGAAGCAGAGGACCTAAAGCAGGCTCTGCACTGACAGCAGGAAGCCCGATGCGGGACTTGAACTCATGATGCCTGAGATCATGCCCTGAGCTGGAGTTGGACGCTTAACCGACTGAGCCACCCAGGTGCCCCTAGTTCAGACCTTTCAATTTAGAGTGTAAGGAATTTAGGCCGAGAGGTTCTGTCACCAGCCGAGAAAACAAAGCAAGTTGGTGCAAGAGCCAAGATTAGGATGCAATCCCCTGAGTCTTTCTCCTAGAGAAGAGCTCCCCAGCAGGAGGAGAATGTGGGCCTTTGTCACTGGGGGGCTAACCTGCCTGGGGGTGGTCTCAGCATTGGGACATTTAACCCTCAAACTGTAAGTGACTGTTTTCACATCCCAATCATGGAAGGTTATAGTGTCTTCCTTGACAGGCCGGGTCTCCAGGTGCCCAATCCCCCCATCCACCTGCAGATGAACAAGACCCACCACAGAAGCTAATAGGCTGCTCAGAGGATGAATCTCGGGCTTCACGCACCTCGACGCACCCAGCTCAGCGCATGACATGAGGTATGATTCAGTTAACATGGGCCAAGTTACTGTCATGACCAGTATCATCACGGCCATCCTGTGGAAGGGATGTGGAAGCCGAGACTGAAGGATGAGGAGGGGAAATGGGATGGCGAGGGGGAGGCTGGCACACAGAACCATCGGCATAATTTGTGAGGCCCCTGGATAAAATGAAACCATGGGCTTCTCATTCAAAAATCATGGAGACTTTTCCCGCGTCGGGCTCTNCCACGGCTGCTTCATGGGACAAACAAGAGATCCAGCCTCTTTCATTTGCTGGGAGAAACCACAAAGGTCAAGGAAACGTGGAGTGAATGGGGACGGAGACTGTGCACCTTTCCCCATGAAATCCGCGCTGGGGTTGAAGCTCTTAGGGGAGTGGAATTCTCCTTTCATCTCCCGAACCACAGCATCCGGCTGCAGCTCTGTCTTGACAAGTTCCTTACAAATCCAGCCTGCTCCCTCCTCCTCCTCCTCCTCCTCCTCCTCCCTGAGGGGCTGCTCTTCCCAGACCCCCTCTGGAAGCCCACAGTCCATTTGCTTGTGCAAACTGCCTGGGTTTCTAAAAGCCGAGCTCCCTCCCTAAAGAAGAAGTCAGCTCAAGACAGGAGTTGAATCCAGCAGGGTAGGAAAAGTTTCCGCTGCCAACCACGTCATCTTTACGTCTCTGTCTTCTGTAGGATGCTGCCGGAAAGGCTGAAATGTCAGCCCCGCTGCGTTTCTCTGGTGCCTGAGTGCTCTGGGCGGGACGCGAGGTCGCGTGGGCCTGGGCTTCTCAGACTCGATGGAAAGCCCAACCCCGTCCTTCCGGTGGAGGGAGGCCTCGCTCCTCAGACAAACTAGGAAGGTCACGGCCAGGGGCAGCCTCCCTGTTGAAGCACCCTGCAACATCACAGTCATGTGTCTCAGGCTGCCTTGAGGCTTTTAAACATTCAGACAACATCTAGTCTCTACAGGGAAAAAATCACTAATTCACGCTGGGACCTCCCAGAAAATTCGATTGTTGCTTCTTAAGCACTGCCTGGCAGCCGACAAGCATGTAATGCCGGTACGAAGTGAGCCCTTTTATGATGGTTCCCATGCTCTGTGGACAAAGAAGGCAGACTTCCCGGCAGCCCAGCAGGGTCTGCCCTCTTCGCTAGCCCCTGAGAGCCCAGACCTCTTCCCGGAAATCTGGCACCTTCTTTTCCTCTATGTCCCTTTCTTTAGAGTCATGGAAAGCCAGAGTAGGGCAGCAGGCACTGGGGCTGGATCTCACAACAGCTGCCCCGGGCAATGGTGAGGCTCTAGAGGGAAGGCTGCTCTGCTCAGTGGAGGAAGCCTTTCTCAGCC
>NW_027532203.1:7972961-8000584 GCF_008692635.1 Crocuta crocuta | reverse complement strand
CCTGAAAGCCCCGGCTCAAGTGCATTTGTGTGGAGCCCTCCCTGACCCTGCCCCCACCACGAGAAGACAAACCTCCAATCTCTTCCCTCTATCTTTAGGAGAACTACACCCACTTCTCAGAATCCAGGGTGTGCCTCACCTCTCCGCACCACTGTGATGTCTCCCAGGATACCGCCTGATTCCCCACATGCCTGTCCAGGGGAGGCTTTTCAATAAAGGCCAAGGAAACAAATGGATACCAGCCCCACCCTCAGAGCTACCTCGCCCTGGCCCACCCAGATCACCTTTCTGGACATCGCGGATTTGTCTGGCAGAGGGGCAAGCACCACAAAGGTTCAGAGGATGTCCTAAGTGGGGGCAGGGGTTCTGAGGAGAGATGAGGCCAGAGGACTCTTCTGGAAGGCCTCATGAGCCATGCTATGTAATTTTTCCCGCAGTTTGGCATTTCCCCAAATACTCCCATGAGAGGCTTTGAAACCAAAAACACTCCTGGGGCGTAAGTGCTGTGATGAACGCATATATAATCTTCCTACCTGCCCTTTGGGCCTTCACATCACGCACTGGCTCTTTAAACATCCCACGAAGCCTCACGCTAAAGAAACCTCCGACACTTATTCAACCAGGGTCTCCCAGGATTAAAAACAACACAAACATCCCTTCAAAAAACGCTTCCGTAAGACTCACTGAGCTCCTCGGGGTGGGGGCGCTGTCATAATGTAACCAAACCTGTGTTTTCCATACAAGTCGTATTCTGAGGTTGACTTGTGCGAGCTGACCTTCCTCCCTTTGGAGAGGCCATCTTTGCAGCCCTCCACCCCCAAACACCATGGAAACCGTGGTCCGGCCACCACCCCTATGGCTGTGGCCTCCCCGTGGCNTCCCCCCACGGCCCCCAGGGTAAGTCAGAGCCTCAGCCACACATCACTCAAGTGGCTCCATATCCCTGAGAACCACCCCCCTCCCCCGTGCCTTCCCTTGGCTCACAGCCCGCACTGCCCACTCTCCGCCCTGATGCCTCCTCTCCTCTGGCCCAGCCCCACCCCCCGTTTGAGCTACAGCAGGGGCTGCCTCCATGGAAACAGGCACTTCTCCAACTTCTGCCCAGGCTGACAAAAAGTGGAATCATGTAGAGAGGAGGACAAAAGCAGCCCACGAGTCCGGTTCTCTGGTTCTGCTGGAAGGAACATTCTAGAAGGCCTGCACGCTTGCACGGCTCCCGCTGTCTTGCTTCTGAAGGTGCGCCCACACTGTGAGGGGCTCTGTGCTATGAGCCCCGAGGAAGAGAGAGCAGGGCCAGGGCCCTGGGGAGGTCAGGGGGAGCCGAGGTCTGTCTGGAGACCAGGAGTCTCGTCCCCACGGAGGAGGAGGAAGCAGGAAACCGGGACACAGAGGCCAAGGAGGTGATGCTGGAGACAAGACAGCCGTAGAACAGGCGGTCTGAGTCGCTCATCCTCCTAAGGCCCAGAGCTGGGCTTCCCAACGCCCGTCCCCCATTTTAGCCGCAGAGGGAGGAGCCCCTTAGGTCACGGGCTGGGCAGTTAAGGCAAAAGGGTGTCAAGGTTTCACCATCAGATGCCTGGGGCAGGAGGAGGGGGACGCGGAGGTCACATTTTCAGTGTGCTCAGGGTGGGGCAGCACTGACTGAGGGGCCTTCTTTGTGACAAGCCCGGAAACTTCTGTCTGGGCTACACACACACACACACACACACACACACACACACACACCACTCCTTTTTCTAGCTACCTTCTAGATGCTTCCGTGTCTTCCATTAACAACCTGGAGTCCGCGGCATCTTTGTCCACGCCCCCTCTTCAGTCCCGGTCACCCAGCTCCGCCATACTTTGCTCGGACCTTCCGAGCACAGATAGCTCCTTTCTGGACAGTTCTGGTCTTCCTCCAGCCCTAGCGTCTCGGACTCTGGCGAACCCTCACCCTCTCGGCCCTCACCGCTTCCTCACCTTCCATTTCCCTCCTACTGTCTCCCAGGTTTGTCCTGCTGATCTCAGATCCAGCAATTTCTCCAGATGGTCTTTCGGTTCAGACTTGCCTCTGAGGCTGGATGACAAAGGACAAGGAGCCTGGCTGTGGGTCCCCAGGTCTGGGGGTGACTGGGCAGGGTGGGGTGGGGGTGGGGCTCATGCTGAGGCATGGGAAGAAACCCCCAGCTCCAACTGTACTGTCATTTGGAAGACTTTGGGCCAAGACCAAGAGGCTGCCTCACTATTCCCACTCCACGGAATGGGTATGTCCTTGCTGACTCCTGGGTCCAGGAGACTCTGAACGCACACCGAGAATGTTGCAAGTAGCACCAGCCTTGCCAAAATTGTGAGGAAAAAAGGTAAATGTTCCCTTCATGGGCCCCCAGACCTCCTTGACGGCCAAGACAGGCCAAGCAAACCAGCCGCTGGCCAACCAGACGTACCCGCATGATGGCTTGATTGGATTAAAATGGAGTACAGACTGCTTTCCAGGGTAGATGACATGGGCGGCAATGGAGGAAAGTGGATATTTAGGGGGTAAAGTGCCTTTCTCAGGTCCCTTAGACCTGACAGACTGCCCTCTGAAGCCTGCACGGGCCAGCCAGCCAGAACGTGTGGGATCTGCAAGCACGGCCCTGCTGTGAGAAGCCCTTACGTGATGTTGGAAAATTCTGTTCCCGAGTCCCTTTGCTTCCTCCTCCCCTGGCAGATTCACGTGCTGCAATAGCTAGTCCGCCTGGAGTCACCGCACACACGCACGCGCACGCACACCAGGCACATGTGCACACGAGCCAGCTGTAGGGCTGGTACACCTTGACTACAGATCCTATTTCTTTCCACCTACGAGTTTGTGGTGCCCCTTTCTCTCCAGGTACGGTGGGGTCCCAGCCTTGTGACGACTGCCGCAGGCACACGGTGGGCAGTGCGGGCAGAGCCTTTTTTCTGGAACTCAGCCCGACTGTCTGTTTTCATCTTCCCTCTTTTCATGGCTTGCAGGATGAGAGGGGATCCCAGTGACATCCGTGGAGCCTGCTTTCTCCAGGCAACGGTCCTTCCCATGCTCCTGCCTGGGGATTTAAGTCCTTACCGCCTCATGTGTGGCCTTCTGCAGGGGAACAAGCCATTGGTCATTGTGTCCAGGGTCTCCTGAATTCGGCTTCCACGTCAGGGACACTGGACATCGGCACACATTTCGGGATAGCTAACTGGTGGTCACCCTGAGGAGTGTCCTTTGTCCTTTGTGACTTCGCACATCAAACCGATTTTGGTCCGATGCGCACTGACTGGGAAGAAATCTGCTCAGGGTGCTCTTTGTTTTACTTCAATCTGGCAACATAAAATGAGCTTGCTTTCTTTTCAGACTTTTATAAAGGGTTGAAAACGTGTTGGCTCTGGCGCCCTCTGGTGGCTAATCAGAATCATGGCATCTCCCCAGAAACGCAGCCCGGGCTGGCTGGGGAGGGGGGTGTGTGTGTGCCGGACCCACCCTGACATGCACAGGTCTGCTCCCCTGCACACGCTGGTTGACGCTGGTTTTGATGTGGTTACGTTACATTTGTAAAGTCTCCAGTTACAGAATTAGGCGCTGTCCTAATTTCCCCCTTCGCAAAACTCTACATGACTAAGCAATTTCAAGTGGGAAAAATGTTCAACTGTCCAGTGTCGGGGGTCTGTCTAGAAGATGGGTTACTAGGTGCCGTGACAGTGCCATCTGCCACGCCTTATAACGTGAGGTTCTCGCACTCGCCACGGCTGAAAGGTTATGGGCACTGAGGTCCAGGTGATGTGTTTCAGACATATTCCCATCGCTGGCTCCCAGGAGGGATGGGACATACTTCTGCCTTAACGATCATACTACCAGGCAAGGTTCCGTTAAAATAAGTAAGTCATGGGGCACCGGCGTGGCTCAGGTGGTTGAGCGTCAGACTTCCGTTCAGATCACTGTCTCCCAATTTTTGAGTTGGAGCCGCGCATCGGGCTCTGTGCTGACAGCTCAGAGCCTGGAGCCTGCTTCGGATTCTGTGTCTCCCTCTCCCTCTGTCCCTCCCCTGCTTACAATCTGCCCCCCCCAAAAAACAAATAAACATTTAAAAAAAGTTTTTTTAAGAATCAAGAAAAGTGTGTACTGAGCCACCATCCGTCTCTCCTGCTCTCTGGGGGCCCCGCTGGCATCCGCGGTGCTCCCCAACCTCCTCTTCCTCCATTCGCTACCGCTTCCCACCTGGGTCCTTCTCAGCCTGTCTTCGAGCTGCTTACAAATCGGAACCCTTGCCAAGTCTCCCCGCTCTGAGCTCCATTTTGCAGCTCTGGTTTCCACTGGAGCGGTTCTTCAATTGAATCTCAGCCCCAGACGTGGAGGGTCTGACCCTCTTCCTCAGGGCGCCTGACTTCCCGGAGGGCCAGGCCTGCGAGCAGCCCGCCCCTCCCGCACCCGCTGCTCCTCGCTCAGAGGTAAGGAGGCTGGGCATGGCTGTTTGTTCTCAATCCACAGCACCGGGGTTCCCAGGGGCCCCCAAAGAGAACTCCCAACCACTCCCTACACTCCGATGGAGGGTCTCCCTTGGACCAGTTTCTGAAACTGGGCTTCTAAGAAACGTTTCCTTGGGGAAAAAGAAACTGTAGCCTAGGAAACGTTTAAGGAAAAGTTTGAGGAAAAACAATGACGTAACATCCCTTCTAAAGCTCTCAGACACTTTCAGAATTCTCTTCTCTCCCACCTCCTCCTCCATGACCCCCGGTTGGGAGGGATAAGTAGGTAACACCGTATAGACATCATTTTTTCCCCTGGGCTCCAGCCATCAGGTCTTCAAATGGGTCTTGGGCGGGTCTCCCAGGCCAGATCAGTCACATTAGAGCACAAAGCCAACGGATCACATTGCTTTTTAAATTAGGAGAGGGGGGCCCAGGTGGCTTAGTGGGTTAAGCGTCTGACTTTCACTCAGGTCATGATCTCGCGGTTGGCGGGTTCAAGCCCCGTGTTGGGCTCTGTGCTGACTGCCAGCTCAGAGCCTGGAGCCTGTTTCAGAGTCTGTCACTCCCTCTCTCTCTGACCCTCCCCTGCTCATGCTGTCTCTCTCTCTCCTAGAAATAAATGAAACATTTTTAAAAAAAAAATAAAAAAATAAATTAGGAGAGAAATGTGCAGTGAGTTCCTGGAAACTGCTGAGATGCTTTTAAAAGATGTCTTAAATAATCATGCTCTTAAGCTGGTCTTTGTTTTGGAAACTTCTTTGTTTTGGTAGAAAGTCGTTCTAAAGATTGTTATGAAATTTGCCTACGCCGCTGTCAGGCTGGGGCAGGAGAGGGAAAGGAAACCATCGTTTATCACCGAGGTTTATCACNTGATCCTCAAGACAACCCTCTGTGTCCCCATTCTGTAGATCAGTGGCTTCCAGAATTTAAAGTCACGTGACCACAGAGCTGGTAAGATGAGAAGTCAGGATTTGAACCAGGTGAGCCTGACGCTGAATTTGCAGCGTCCCCCCCTGAGAACATGGGATCTGCTCTACGTGGGAAATGCTTCAGAGGTCCAGAGAAATCCTTCCTAAATAGCAACGCCGTATAATTTATTTCTAAATGGGGAAGACTGCCCAGGAGACGTGACTAGCTAGGCAGGTGCCAGGACAGCTGGCATCAAGATGGCACCATCCGATGAGTCCCCTCATCCCAAGGGCCAGACGATGCCTATAATACAAGAAGCAACGCTACCGCTGGGAGAGTCAGAAGGAAATGGCATGAGCACGATTTGAACCCAAGTCTCTCTCCAAAACCCCTGTTCCCACCACCTCTTCTTCTGGGGTCGCACACCTGCCCTGTATTAGCACCTAGCTGTCTAACTAGAGCAACCTCACCATACCTGAGCAATCATAAAACCTAAGGCGTCCATCCCTTCTAGAAGCCATTTGCCCCTCTATTGCCTCATCACAGCCGGTGTTGGTGCGTGGGAACAGCAGGCGTGAGCCCAAACAGTGGCAGCTCCAACCCACAACTGTATTTTCACCAGGAACCGTAAAGAGTCTGCTTTCTCCTCAGTGGTGGTCATGCGAAGCAGACAGAAGGCACGGTCGTTGGAGAGATGACCCAGTAAAATGCCACAGGGCCGTCCAGGCATATCCCACACCAGACAGAGCGATACCCTGCACTAAACTCATTACGCAGTCAAACTATCTCGTCACAGCTGTCCCCTAGCCATGTGCTCCAGAAACACCGCCAGGAAAGTGTGGGAGTCGTCTGGAGGACTTTGGGGATATGAGGGGATGGGAATATATTAAAAATATGCAAATTGAATTCACTGCACTCAATCGCAAAACAAAAATTTTTTTACGAGGCTTCTGATAGTGAAGATATCAAAGGTAGAAAAATGGAATATTTATCATTGAAAGAAATCCCAATAATGCTGGCCTGTTCCTCCCCCATGACGGTCCTGTTAGTAATCAATCTCAAAGTGCATTTCCAGAACTCTTGTTTGTTTCAAAGTTAGGAAACAAATGTGTTTCCCTGCGAGAACAGAGTTCATAAATATTTTATGCAAGTGACAGAAACGAATTGAATTCATCCCAAGAACGTTCGTCATCCACTGTTAGGACAAGAAATCTACTTGCCCACATCAGCTTCCCAGCGTGGGTGCCTGGAAGGTGTTTGGAAGCCTGGGGTTGAAGGGCACGGGCTTGGTTTTATTCTACTCACCCTTTAGCCAGTGTTGCTATGCCAACGTCAGTTAGCTTCATTCCCACACCTGTAGGAAGAAAGAGCAGAGATGGAATTTGTGTTACACGGGGCTCCTCAGAAAGGACCAGCCATCTCTTCAGGGGCAACGGGGAGTGACAGCCTCACTGTCAAGTTCTTTGCTACATAAACACACTTTCCTCCTCGTTTCTATCAGTAGAGGTGGCTTTCTGTCGAGGCTGACAGCCTTTCGGACATACATCCGGCTTTGTGGGATAAGTTGTGTCTCATGGGAACCGAGGGTGGTATCTACGGCCCCAGACAACCTGAGCCCCTTTGTAGCTGGTGGAGTGATGTCGTCTGTCTGCCTGGCTCACACCCTCTGCTGGAGGAGGGAGACCGGTAGCGGTCTGGGTGACTCCGGCTTGTCATTTTTCCCAGGAGCTCTCCCCCCAGAAGTGCTCAGACGGGGGCTGCGGTCCGCTCCACTGCTTCACTGAAAGTGGAAGCCCGTACACAATGGCAGGTGGCGTGGGCATGGGCCGGGGTGGGTGAGGTCGGCGCTGAGAAAGTTCAAGGTGGTATTTGTTCAGTTCGAAGCCCAGCTCCAGACTCTCCATTTCCCATCTCTGTAAAGATGGTCTCCCAGCTGAGGACGGAAGGTTTTCTGGGTTGGCTTTTGGGCGAGGAAACGCTCCTGAGCTACGTGTAGACTTTTAACCACTGGTTTGGAGATGATGACGCATGTCACCCCTGGTCTAACCCTTTGACACTTATCCTAACCTCTTCCATTCAGCCATTTTTGGTGGGGGCGGGGGGGGAAAGGGGCTGCCAGCCCCAAACAACCCGAACAGCTACCTGGGCTTCCCGTCCGGGTTCGCCAAAGAGCCACCCTATCCCTGGTGGAATCCCCACCACCCGGAAGTCTCTTCGCTTCTGTTTCCAGCAGGAGCAGTTGACACAGTGGCTAAGGAACCAGGGAGGCAAAGAAAATGGAAAATCCGACCGTCTTGCAGGGCGGGGAAGGGCAAAGGTTGCCATCACCTGGGGCAGCGGAGAAGAGCTGCTCTCTCGTCCTGCTGTCCGGCTGAATCTGCGTCCTTCACCTCTTCCAGGTCTGGAGGAAGACACCCCCTTCTGGTGCCCAGAGTGTGGACGGCCTCTGGCCTTTCCCGACTCTCCCCGCCAGACTGGGGACCAACTCAGCCGCACAAAAACCGGTCTGGGCTGTGGCCCAAGGAACAAGCCAGCATCTTCTCTGAAGCCAACCCCGAGGTTAGAGGTGACGGCCACCTAGCTCCCTGGGTCTCAGCTCCTACAAGCGCTGTTTCCTGAGGTCCTGGAAGGGAAACCTAATGGGTTACTGCTCGGACGCAGTAGCATCTGCCTGGAGCGTGGCAAAAATACGGGCCGTGCTGCTTTTCAGGCGGGTTCGCCAGACAGAAGGAATGAGTTTTTTTCTGCGGTGCACCTGTGAGCTAAATCAGACACGGCGCTTTGGGGGAGCCAGCGAGCAATTTAAAAGGCTCTTTCACAGTTAGCGACTAATTCAGCTCATTCTTTCAAAGCTGTTAACAACTAGGACATATGCAGAAATGCTTCCCATAGCCTTTATTACAGGGACTGTGCTTTAAAAAAAAATAAATAAGTAAAGACATCTAATTGTAAAAACCCTCTTTGGACTTCTTGTTTTTGCGGAAAGCTGTATTTCAAAATCACAGCTCCGGGCTGCACGGTGGGCCAATTTTAAAGTCATTTGGCAAAAGGTCCTTGAACTTGGGCATGGGGTTTCCTGCCTCTTACAATCACCAGCTGTCACTTACAGTTTAGAAAAATCAAATATAATTTTGAAAAGGAAGCCTCTCTTTTGGTTTAATAATTTGCCACCAGTGTGTCTACAGGAAAATAATTTGAAGGCTAGTGTGCGGCTATTAAGTGGAGGTGGGGATAATAGGCATCTCCAGGTTGTTTCTGGTGGAAGGAAGGAAGTGGGCAGCCTCAGGAATTTGCTCTCCAGAACTTGAGTTCTTGGGTCTCTGGCAGTTGGTCCCAGCAGTGTGCAGATCTCAGGACCAAATCACAGGCGGGACTGTCACTCCCAAGCTTGCAGGACCCACCACAATCCTGGCAAGAAGCACGCGACACCAGGCAGGAGGTGGCCTTTAAGAGTCTAAAAGGTAACAGCTGAGTTTGGGTTTGTTTGGTTGTTTTTTTCCATCCTAATTCCAGCGTCTCAATAAAATTATAAAACGCACAGGTTATTGAGAAAATGGATGTGCTGTCTTGTGCACAATGATGACGATGACGACAATAAAGAGATTTTCCCCAGAAGCAGAGAGTAAATAAACACTGTTATGATACACTGTGCCAACACATTAAACCACACATGTCACTTACAGAGAAATGTAACATTTCACTACACTTGTTTACCAGCGCCTGGAAGCGAAACTAGCTGTGCATGAAGCTCCAGGGTGTTGCTTTTCGGTAGAAGAGCTCTATTTATTGCAAAATTAACTCTGAAGGAGGAAAGATGGAGAGGCCATCCGGAATTGCACAGCCAGTGTCTAATTAGAATAGATAGCTGAGTATTAAGACCCTGTGTGGGCGTGTGGCAATGAAGCGTCTACACAAAGTGAGCAGATACCACTGCCTTCGATATGCAGATTGGCCCCATCTGCAACACTGTAACATTGCATTTCCCAGCTGGCCTTTAAGAAGTTCCTCCCTGGTAGCTTTAACATCAGGAGACCCTTGGAAATCGCTTGCAAATTGGCAAATTTGTGGTTTAGTGGAAAGGGCTTGGGTTTTGGAGTCGGAAATCACAGGGGTTGAGTCGTGGACCCCTCTGCTTCTTAGTTGAGTGACAGCAGGCAACTAAAGCCCTGTCTCTGAGCCTCTGTTTTCTCGTCTGCAAAATGGAATCATAATGTACCTTGCAGGGTCATTATGAAGATGATACAAAAATCAGCGGAAAGAAAGAGAACATACAAAAACTGCTGAGATCCAAGTAAGGTACGTAGTCTGGTTAATTATATTATGCCGGTGTGAGTCTCCTGGTTTTGACAGTGAACCTGAGTCATGGAAGACGTTAACAGCAGGTGAAGCGGGGACACGGGGAACTCTGAGCATTTTTGCAACTTCTTATGTCTCTGGTTATTTCAAAATAAAAAGTTTTAAAAAAATGGGGAACACTTATAACGCGGCAGTGCTGTGCCAAATGTTTACTATTCTATTTAATGCTCACAAAACCCCACATGTAAAGCGCTAAGGCACAGGGAGAGGTAGGTAATCTGCCCAAGGCTAAGAGCGAGAGAGCGATGGGAACAGAACCCAGAGGCCGTCTCGCTCTTCAGCCCCTGCTCCAGACAGAGCTTGAGATCTCGTAGGTGACCATGGCTGACCTACAGCGGACATGCAATTATAATTCAGATTCTTTTTCACAGCAATATTATTTGAAAAGGAAGAGGAAAAGGAAACCCCCTGTGGTAGAAGCCGTGTGTGCTCCACCCATTGCCCTCACCCTAACCGTTTCCGTGCACACCGGCCCCACCTCCCTGAGCCACCAGCGTTTCTTGGCCTGAGAACTTTCTCTGATCACAGGAGCTTGCTTTGCTCAACTCTGCTTGTCCATGCGCAGGGGTAAGGGCAGAGGAATGAACACCCCTACCAGGACTAGCTACAGGTAGTGGTAGGGTAGCTACAGGCAGTGGGTGTATAAATACCCCCGCTCCCTCATTCCTTGGGTGCGATAATTCTGAAAGCGTGCTCTGCACAGGCTCCCAGTGTCTTCGAGCAGGCATAAGCCTCCGTACCCCACAGCGGGGACTGGCTGTATTATAAGGTACCCTACTGGCCACCTTCCCACAGCTGCCTGTCACATGCCTGCTCTCTCCTAGGTGTTTCCTGGGATCCCTTCCCAAACATTAGTATCTGAACATTGGTGTGCAGTGAAGGATTAATCTTACATAAAGGTCCAATCCTTGCCCAACTCCTGAGAGGTAACCCCTAAAAATATGGCACCCCTCTTGGGGGGCCCCAAACTGCAACTAGGCTCAAGGCTGTCTCTATGGGTAAACTGATTGTGATACCCGATTTCATACGACGAATGCACTCCCATCAATTTGCATATAAATTGAAAATGCTGTAAATAGCCAGGGGAGCTTGAAATCCAGAGCAGCCATGAAAGACCTTTTCACCTACTAAGAATAAATTATCAGGCTCCTGGGTGGCTCAGTCGGTTAAGCCTCCAATTCCTGACTTCGGCTCAGGTCATGATCTCACAGCTCAGGAGTTCGAGCCCTGCATGGGGGCTCTTCCCTAACAGGGCACAACTTGCTTGGGATTCTGTCTCCCTTCCTCTCTGCCCCTCCCCCACTCGCTGTCTATCTGTCTCAAAATAAAGATTTTAAATATTTTTAAAAAGGAACGAATTATGACATCTTAATATATCTTTCAGAACAGCTAGATTTTCATTTATATTTCTGAACTGCACCTGTTGAGGACATAACAAGACCAATCTTCAGTTACCTGTGCTGATAGGAGAGCATTATTGGCATGAATTAAAATGTACTCTGTTGCTACATTTGGCTGGTAGACTCCCTTGTCAGACTCCCTTGTCAGACCTTGTTGTTGGGTTTTTTTTAATGTTTATTTTGAGAGACAAGTGAGGGAGGGGCAGAGAGAGAGGGAGACAGAGGATCTGAAGCAGGCTCAAGGCTCTGAGCTGTCAGCACAGAGCCTGATGTGGGGCTTGAACTCACAGACTGCGAGATCATAACCTGAGCTGAAGTCGGATGATGAACCAACTGAGCCACCCAGGAGCTGACACCCACCNCCGCGAGATCATGACCTAAGCGAAAGTCGGACGCTTAACCGACTAAGCCACCCAGGCGCCCCCAGACCTCGTTTCTGATGAGACATTAGTAACACCCTCTGCTGGTGAAGATGCTTAAAGGCATCCAGCAGACACCCACCCCACCCCGCACCCCCATCCACATCCCCGGAACATCCCAGGCCCCCAGCATCCCCCGAGCCCGGGGCAGGCTGCTGTCCTCACCCTGCATGTCTGTGACCAAGAGGCAGCCGCTCGTCCTCTGGTACACCCAGTGCTGGAAGGTGCAACACTTCTGGCCGGCCTCGGATTCTCTTCTCAGGAAGTTTATTTCCTTCCCGTCCCTGATGGAATACTTCACAAATTCTCCAATCAGTTCCTCCTCCACCGTGGCGTAAGGGATGTTGTTCTCCGGTCGGTGGATAAGAAAAATAGGGATTATCCTGGAAGGGGAGACAGCATGGGCTCACGTCACGTTCTCAGATGGGAAGAGACACAGGGCGTCCTGTCTTCACTGGGGGGAGCAGATTGCTGCAGAACCGACCCCGGACTAGACGTAGGCGACCCCTCACCACAATGATCATCCAACAAAGGTAGATTTCTGTTTCTCACTTGTTCCTATAGTTGGTCAGAAACGCCTCTTTGGGGTGGAGTTTAATCGCCCCTGGACAGCTGAGCGCTTTCATCACAGCCACATCTCAGCGTCCCAGCGGCCATGTGTCCCTCCGTCACAGCTCCTGTTTCCTTCCTCCCTTCCATTCAGTGAGCAAGTACTTATTCAGTGGTTTCTAGGTCAGACAGTCTTCCAGATGCTGTTCCAGAAGACAGTGAAGAACCCAGAGGCTCTGCTCTCAAGGATCTTACACTTACATGAAGGAGACAGACAGCAAACAAGGAAATGTAGAGTGTTATGTGCTATGTGAAAAAACAAAGCAGCGAAAAAGCACTGGGTAGCGCAGGGGTCAGGGAGAGGCTGCTATTTGACTGAGGGAGATCAGAGAAGCCTTGGTAAGAAAGACCGTTTGAGGAGGGGGCCACTTGTGGGGATGAGCANAGAAACCAACTTGAAAAAAAAATATTTTTAAAAAAAAAAAAAAAAAGACCATTTGAACAGAGACTTGTAGGAAGGGAGCTAGGGAGCCCTGAGGGTATCTATGGGAAGAGCATTCTAGGTAGAAGGAACAATAAAGGGAAAAGGCGCTGGGGCAGGAGCATTCTGGGTGTGTTCCAAGAACAGCAAGGGGCCAGCGTGTGGCTGGAATAGAGTGAGCGAGGGGAGGTGGTAGTGGGTGAGAGGGGACAGGGAGGGAATAGGAATCTGAAGCAGACCTTGTGGGGTCTGGACGGCCATTTGAAAAACACTCCCCTTTGTATTGCTTTGGATGAGGAGCGCCTGGAGGGTTTTGGACAAAAGACTGCCATTGTCACCCATCTGTGTTGCAGATGACCCTGCCACTCCGTGTAGACGGGACTGTGCAGGATCAAGGGCGGAAGCCGGGAGGCCGGTGAGGAGGCTGCGCAGACCTGATGGCAGCTTCGGCGGGGGAGTGAGCAGATCCTGAACTGTGGTTGGCAGCGCAGTCTGTTCACTGCCACCCCACTGCCACCCGCCCCCCACCATGACGGTTTCACACCTGCTCTCCTCTCCCCCACCTGCCCGCACGCCCCCCCAACCCCACTTCCAGCTGATGACCTTCCTTCCTGTTTTATTGTGCAGACTGCACCGGCAGATTGCTGCTGAGAGCTGCATGGCTCCACCTTCCGGGGCTGGGCCCGTATGGTCCTTGGGTCCCCTCACCGCCCCCACTGCGGACGAAGCCTCATTGCTCACACCCGAACGGCTTCTTCCGCTGGTGTCCTGGATCTGCCCACCCCCTCTGGTGCTCCAGGGTATTGCTCTAAGCATTCCCCACCCTCGTCCCTCACGTTTTCCTCCACAGGGTCACTGCCAGTGGCTTAGCAGCGTGCGGAGGCGTATGTAGAGCCCATGACCTATTCAACTATGGACTCACAGTTTACATCAAAACCCAGATCAGTTGCAGACTTGCCGTCTGCCACCCGTCCCCTCCCTTTCCCTCTTGAGCCCTCTCAGACGCTTTCCCACTAAGGAAGCTTCCGTCAAGGCCACCAAGCAGCAGCATCTCTTCTCAGCCCTCCTCTGACTTGCTCTCGGTGGCTCTGAACACAGCTGATCTCTCAAAGTCCCTTCCCACGGCTTCCAGAAACTCCCTTTCTCTTGGTTTTCTTCCTGCTTCACTGCTTACTGTTTCCCTGTCTCCTTCGCTGGCTCCTCGCTTCTCCCCAACCTCTGGGCTCCCCTGGGACAGCTCTTCTCTCCCTGTCCTCACTGGCTAGTGGCCTCCTTGCTTGAAATGCGATCTAGATGGCGACAATTTCCACAGTGAAGTCTCCATCCAGACCTCTCGCCTGAGTTCCCGGCTCACACTTCCAGCCTCCTCCTCTCTGTCTCCAATCCATGTCTAACAGGTATCTCAGATCTAACACAGCCCACACGGAACTTCTCATGTGCCCCCAAACTCCTCCCTCGGTGGCTGGAGACTTAGCCTCCCTTTCTTTTTATTTGACAAACATCTACTACCGAACAGCTTGTGCCGGAATCTCAAAAAACTCACCAGGAGAGCGAACATGAAAGAGACACAGTCCCTGCTTTGCAAGGCCAACCGGTGGTGCGCAGCGGAGAAGCATCCCGTCCCCAACTCTTAACTAATGAAGACAGGCGGCAAGCTTTCCAGGAGCGGAGTGGCGGAGTGGCGGGACCCGAGTTGTAAAGACTCAGTAGAAATAAGCCGATAGGAGGCGAAGGGGAGGAGCCTTCCTGTCCCCCGCATCTCAGTAACTCCGTGTCCCTCCTGCTCACTCACACACGCACACAAGCCGATCTGAGTAACCCCTCCTGGTCCCCCCCTTCACCCCACCCTGCCTGAGCTGAAGCTTCCCTGCCCCTTCTCCCTGATTCCACCCCAGGGATGCACAGCGGGCCCCTGACGCGCCCCCAACACAGCTACTCTGCGCTGAGCAGGATGTGAAGTCACAGCTGGCCATTCCCATTCATCACCGAGCAAGGAATAAATGGTATCGGAGTTTGTGGGAGGATGTGCCTGAATTCGCCTCTGCTCCTACTCACTGCAGAGTGGCTGTGTGCACCACAGGGTCCACAAACCATTGCCTGGGGCCCAAATCCGGTCCGATGCCTGTTTACAGCCCACAAGCCAAGAATGGTTTTCACACGTGAATATTTGCAATTGATTGGATCAGAGGGGAACACTAACTCTGAACCCCAAGTGTAAGCAAAGTTACTTTAAAAATTTAGCAAAATGGGGCACCTGGGTGGCTCTATTGGTTAGGCATCCGACTTTTGCTCAGGTCACAATCTCGCGGTTTATGGGTTCAAGCCCCGCATGGGGCTCTGCTGCCAGCTTAGACCTTAGAGCCTGCTTCGGGTCCTGTGTCTCCCTCTCTCTCTGCCCCTCCCCTGCGCTCTCTCTCTCTCTCTCTCAAAATAAGTAAACATAAAATTTTTTTTAAGTTAGCAAAATGTTACTTAAAAAAAGAATCCCAGAGGTGTGTGGGTGGCTAGGCTTCTGACTCCAGCTCAGGTCATGATCTCATGGTTGGTGAGTTCGAGCCCCACATCAGGTTCTGTGCTGAAAGCTCAGAGCCAGGAGCCTCCTTTGGATTCTGTCTCCTCTCTCTCTATCCTTCCCCCACCTATCCTCTGTCTCTCTCTCAAAACAAAATAAACATTAAAAAAATTTTAAAAAAGAGTTTCATTCTTCTCATTAGTAAACTTATATACTAAGAAATTGTATTCAGTTATTGTATTTTGAAAATTATCAACAAAGATTTGTAGATATTGGTTTTCTTTCTTGTTACGCAAGTGTCTACATAATGGCTTCTATTTTGACTACTGGCCCACAAAGCCTAAAATAGTTATTATCTGGCTCTTTACAGAGAACATCTGCCAATACTGAGTCTCAAGTTTTGTCTTCTATTGGTTGCTATCACCTTAACTCTTCATTTCCTTTCTCTGCCCCAAGGCTACGAACATGGTCACATCTCCTCATCTTAAAAACTACCATCATTGCCTTCCATTGATGGGTCTTGGCCCTCACATTTCATTTCCCTTCCCTGACTTCCTTCATTTCTGTCACCGCTTGAACGAGTGGACTCCATTTGTATCCATGGCCCCAATTCCAATGAACTCTTTGACCCATCACCCCTCATTTTACAAAAGTCCTGCCTGCTATGGTCACTCATTCTGATGGCTTTTAGTTTTCCAAATTAAAAATCTTGGATTTAATATTCAACCTCCTCTCTCTTCTTGTTCCCTATATCAAGTTTTGTTTAATTGCACCTACTTACAGAATATCCCAAGAGCCCGTTGTCTCCTCTCAACCTTCATCATGGCCAGTGGTCAAGTTCTACTACCACTGCCCCTTCCTGGGCTGTAGCAACACCTATCCGACTGGCCTCACCACATCCAGCCTCCGGACCTCCTCTTCCATGGGCCTCTTCTTCTGGGGACTAACCCTGATGTCTCTGCCATTGTCCTGTCCCCCGTGTTCACTGCCACCACCAGGTAGAACCATCTTGGTGGTCCCTGCACACTGGAGCATCATGAGGCTGATAAGCGTCTGAATCCTCCCGCCTCAACACATACACAACCACACTCACTGTCCCATCTCCTCTAACATCTGCTTGCGTTCATCTTTTCTAATATGGTTTCAAGTGTAGAGGCCTTTGAGAAGGCAGTGAGTGTGTGTGTGTCTGTGCGTGCGTGCGTGTGTGTGTGTGTGTGTGTGTGTGTGTGTGTTCTGGCATTGAATTGTCCGATTTGGATTCAATGAACACGGAGCCAGGAGCACATGCCTCTGTGAGGACCCCGATCCTTCCATATGTTGTTAATATTCATGGGTTCATAAAATTCTTCCACTGTATGAAAGGGAAAGGACACAACTGTATGAAAGGGAAAGGACATATGAAAGGGATTAGGACATAACAAAATGTTCTAATCTATCTTCAGGCCAATGGCACATTTGTGGGGGTACCGATGATGCCAATTAGCCTCTGTGTCCCTCACATGTGCAGGCCCTTCCTAAGTCCCTACACCAGCCTTTATTGTTCATAATTTTGTGTTGTTTTCTTTAGAAAGCCTCCAAACTGTGCGGTCAAGCCATGCAAAACCAGAGGACTCTGTGCATTGTGGACAGCTCACTCAGTTGACCTTGAGAAGAATTCTGGGGTTATAGACTATAAAAGGGGGCTGGAGAAGACAGAATGCACACGCTCCTATAACACAAAACTATAACTCACTCCAGATTGCTGTCTGAGTGGATTTAACAGAAAAGCAGTTGTGGATTTTCTTCGCATTATGTTCATTTTTCTTGAATTTGCTGAGAAATGTTTGCGTGCTAAGTAAGCATGTTAAGCATCTCTTGGCAAAGAGCAGAAAGCATTAGACTTTATACATGATATGCCCAAAGCACCACCTCAGGGAGAATATTTTCGCCCGTTTTGAGTTCACAGGGTCAATGCAAGCAACGATTTCCACCTTCTTTCCTCTCCCAGTTTCTACTGATAGATAAATGACTGTCTTGTCTGAAATTTCCATTGTGCCCTGGCATAGCTCTTTCTTTTCCCACTTAAACATGCACACATGATCTCAACCAGATAAACACACAAGTAACCACAAGCACTAGACACCCAGAAATCTGCATGAGTCAGTAAATATTTAGCCAATGAGTGGATAAAAGCAATCACTGTAATTTATCTCTGTAGGGTTCCAGGAAATGGGCACTACATTCCTACACTCCTGATGCCCAGTTCACACTTCACGGACACAGCGCCATATTTTATTTTCATCATAGGATAATTGTTTTGTGATATTCTTGTGTTCCATGAAGAAGATACTCTTTCTTTTGTATTTAACATGATACATTTATCAAATTCATTTTCTATTTATATCGAATTCTTGTCTATTTAATATGATACATTGATCAAATTCATCCATCCATCCATCTACCCATCCTTCCATCCATCTGTCCGTCCATCTGTCCATCCATCCATACATTGATTTAAAGATATTTATCAAGTATCTCTCTGTAACCCTCTGGCAACCTAGAGAGGAACAGGATAGCAGCCCAGTGTGTCCTCATAGCTTCCAGACAGAAAGACCAGGTGAAATGCTTGTCCCACTAATCCTTCTCACCCTCTCATCCCTCCAGGGTCTCCAAGTCCCCAACAGACCCGGGTGATAATACAAGAGACAGTAAACACTCACTCTGGCACTTCTCCAAAGCCTTCTAGAGGCTGCGCCTCAGCAGCATAGATCTTGGCATAGTGTCTGGCAGTATTTTGGACATAGCATTCCTACATCACCCAAACACATGGGAAAAGACAAGTGATTAGAAAAATTCAGAGTTGCCAGTAAAGCTAATCAGATTTCCCAATATGGGTCAAGCCAATGGATCCCCAAACCCATCCCCGGGTTGGGGGCACAGAAGCAACAATTATTGCAAACTTGAGTTGTCCACCTGCAGAGAACTCTGAGACCTGAAGGAACTATCCAGGTAAAGCTCAAGTAGGTCTCTAGGACCAGGCATCCTGAACGATAACATTTCTAGAATGTGCATGGCTGAAATTCATCCTGGGCTAAGGGGACTGGCCCCATGGCGGGATGTCAGGTACAGCGTGGGGTGTGCTGAGCTCTCCCATCTGAAGCTCTTCTTCAAAGGTAGAATTAGAGTTGTGGGTAGTGAACATCTCGACAACACTGTTGGCTTTTAGGAAAAGCAAACCGGATTCTACTTTCTACTCAGTAGGGCCTTTCCAAGAGGGGGTGTGGATGCTGGGGGCTTTCCCTGACCATACCAGATGGTACTTGAGATGGAAAAAATATGTAGTGAAAGAAAAGACGAAAGAACAGTTGACTCAGAGGAAGGAATACAGTTGGCAAAACTCTATGCTCAAAAGAGGGGCTGCCTTCATGAGCACCAAGTCCCACCGGACATCACTGCATCTGAGACCATCATGGATGGCTGGTGCATGACTGCACCCAAGAGATTCACTGACGTATAACCTACTCATTTTATGGGTAATAATTTTAGAAGGGTGCCTAGTGTGAAAGAACTAGACCCAGCTGTCCTGAAAGCTAGGCTACTGCTGGTGTTAAGAGCGAAATACACAGACCAAAGGGGGAGACGGGGAGGGAAGCCCATGTTCTCTTCTTGTCTCAAGGTTCTGTGACTCAATAACATAGGGAGGTGGTGCTTAGCTAGAGCCTTGGATCAATCTCTCTTCATAGTTGATAGGCTAACATTGACCCAAACTCAGGAAGGCAAGAAACAGGACAAATGATGCCCCTTCTGAATATAGCCCAGCCCCTTCCATGAACTGAAACAAGAATCCAGAAACTACACCCTTGGGGATGCTTGGGAATCCTGGCACCCCCGTAGCTCGGAACCCCCACCTTCCATATCATCCTGTGTCCAAGAGGACTCAAGCCTTCAAGGACCTCATGGGGCTTCCTAGAAACAGAAATGATCCCAGCCCAGGTCAGAACTGGTGAGGGGCATCCAGACACAGGCTGAGTCCCCTGTGGCTGGCATGAAGGGAAGAAATTACCCCAAGAACCTAGATGTGATTCCCAGCATTGGGGCTTAATCCAGTGGCTCCCTTACAGCCACACCCCAGAGGGAGAGAGACACTCTCTTGGAAGTCTTGGAGACCCTTCCAACAATTCGGAGTCTGACTTTCATCTCAGGTTATCATGGGTCCCCCTCACACCTCACGTGACTGTAGAGCAGGTGGACCCACCTGGGCAGCGAGTTTGTAGTTCCTCTGGATGAGCTCATCGTTGTTTCTGGTCCCGTAGGCAACAGCGTTGTGCACCTTGAGCACGCAGGCGTGGCCGGGCTGGAAGACAGGCATGAGGCCCTGCATCACTTTGCTGCGGAAGGCTTTCCGGTGGACGCCTTCTCCAAAGTGCAGCTCCTCCGTGGCGATCTGACCTCGCAGGTGGTCCCCAAAGTAGCTGTCACTGAGGAAGTCTTCTCTGAAGATGAGTTGGCTGAATTCAATCTCTTCACATCCTAGAACACACCTCACCTTTAGTTGGACAGAATGTCCACCCCACCCCACCCCCATCCTGCTCCTTGGCTCATGGATGTTCCCACACAGGGACAAGAACAGGCTGGCCTGTAGAACCCAGAGGGGGGATCACACGGAATTCCCAACAGAGAGAGGCACAGCTCAAAGATGAGACTGGGGGGAATGAGTCCTCAAGGAGGATGTTGGAAGATCGGTGTGAATCAGTGAATCAGAAGAGAGGGGAGATAACTGGTGAGGGTAAAACTTAGGAGAGACCAGGAAAAGAAGTTTAGACAGATCTGGAAAACACAGACAGAACCACGAAAGGAAACTAAAGGCAAGGTGAGGTATGGAGGAGGAAAGAGAAACCGACGATAAGACATGATAGCTCAGTGTTTCTCAGCATGGCTGCCCTGTGAAAAGAGTCTTTTTTTTTTTTTTTAATTTTTAATGTTTTATTTATTTCTGAAAGAGAGAGAGACAGCATGAGCAGGGGAGGGTCAGAAAGAGAGGGAGACACAGAATCAGAAACAGGCTCCAGGCTCTGAGCTGGCTGTCAGCACAGAGCTCGATGCGGGGCTTGAACCCACGAACCCGTGAGATCACGCACTGAGCTGAAGTCGGATGCTTAACTGACTGAGCCACCCAGGCGCCCCGAAAGGAGTCTTTACATAATCCCACAGAGGTACTGTAAACCTGTTTCTGTACTATGTGTACATCTTTACCTCACATACAATCAGAGTAAGTTTTTTTGCCTCGTCAAGAACCAATTTTTGTCTTCTTGGGGGCAGTACTACTTCCCCATACTGAGGTCTGCGGTAGATATAAGAAATAGGTGGGCAAGGCCAAACAGTTGTAAAGAGCCTCCTCTGAAGAGACACTGAAAAAAAAAAAGGCTAATTATTTTGGATTTATTTGTAAAAGGAAAAGTCAAATTATTTTTTTCTAGCACCAAGATTTTTCATAGCTGATTCTCCATGTTTCAGGTGACCATGGATGCAATCGGAAGGTTCCCTTCTAACCTGGAGATGAACAGGTCAGCCTTCTGATGGGCTGAGAGAAGAGGAGATTGCTTTCAATATAATCAGTTTGTTCAGATTTCTTTAATGCCCTTCAATTCCCAAAGTCGACGGAAGCTGACATCTTTCAGAATGTTTAAAAGAAGAAAGAAATCACGGGTCGTGTGAAAATCTCACTTCACATTTCTATTTAGACTGTTTAGAGAAACAGTTTTCTCCGCTTTTAAAAATATTTTCAGGTCATGTGTTTTAAGAGCAGCCTGTGACTGAAGTTAGCGGCTGAAGGTACACAGAGATTAAAATTATTCTTCAAGAGTATTGATGAACAAATAGGCCTCATTATTGGCAGAAAGAAAGAGAGGGAGGGGGACTCAGAAAAAGTGCTGGGGGTGCCTGGGTGGCTTCGTGGATTGAGTGTCAGACTATTGATTTCTGCTCGGGTCATGATCCCGGGGTCATGGGATTAAGTCCCATCTTGGGCTCTGTGCTGAGTGTAGAGCCTACTTAGGATCCTCTCTCTCTCTCTCTCTCTCTCTCTCTCTCAAAGAAAACATAGAAAAGTGCTGACAGAGCCTGTGGAAAGAGAGCAAGATCCTCCAGGATTTCACAATGGAGAGTGAGCCTCAGGCCAAGTAGCCTGTCCTGGGTTTCTAGAGAGTTCTGTGTAGGAAGCAGGGAACAGGCAGGCAACTGAGACACTGTCTCAGACAAATTTAAAAAAATTTTTTAATGTTTATTTGTTTTTGAGAGAGAGACACAGAGACAGAGACAGAGTGTGAGCAGGGGAGGGGCAGAGAGAGAGGGAGACACAGAATCTGAAGCAGGCTCCAGGCTCCGAGCTGTCAGCACAGAGCCCGATGTGGGGCTTGAACTCACGACCCATGAGATCATGACCTGAGTCGAAGTCAGATCCTTAACTGACTCAGCTCCCCAGGTGCCCCCCACCCCCGGCAACTTTTAAAGAGATTGGTGTATCATAGATTTCATCCTTAGTAACAGAACCAGAAAAAAAATTAATTTACAGTATAGAGTATTTGTTTTTTTTAGTTAAATTTAAAAATTGGATCACTTCAAAGAAGGGATGCTTTTTTATAACCCAAATCTCAATTCTAGTCACACGGTTGATTTCATTTTAACAATTTGGCCCCTAACACCACTTAAAGAATACAGGAAGTGTTTTATGGATACACACCAGAGCCCAATAAATATGAGCTATATTTACCCCTTTCTGTGTTCCTTCAAATTCCCCAAATTTTAAAACTCGCTTATTATTAACAGAGGTTTGTGCACTGAGTGCTTAAAAAATGCATCACATTTACTGCAAAGGTTGTTTCCAACTATGTGCTTAGAAATAAGGGAATTTTTTTGTATAGTACTATATTGGGTACAATTAACAATCTTATCTATAATTTCCAACAGAAATGTCTACTTAACAAAGATAAAACAGTGAAAGAAAAAAAAAATAAGTCTTAGAACTTTCCTTTGAAAGCCCCATGTGTGATCATTAAATTGTGCTAGCTTGTGTTTTATTTGACCCACCATTTCTGGGCTTTCCCACGAGCTGGGTTTTATGCGGTTTTAATTAGAGACCAGCCTGTAAAATGTTATTTGTTCTTCCTCTGGAGAATTCAATTAATAAAATGTTCCATGAGAGAGACTCCTCCAAGTAAGAAAGGTGATAGAAAAGTTATTTGAAGCTTCTTCATCTGAAAGATGAAGAGAACCGGGAGGAGGGAATGGACCCCCCCAGCTGGGGGTGGGGAGTCATTCAAACTGGAACCCCCCCACCACAGGGGATCTGGCATGAGGAGGAGATGTGATTGGGTCTAGACCCTGTCGCCCTCTGGTTGGAGTCACAGAGCTGTAAGTGGCACATTGCTCCCACCAGCTCATGCCCACTGGGGTCTCATTTCTAGCTGGTAAACACCTAGAAACAAGAACTCATGCAAACCTAAAATGCATGAGGTCACAGCAAGTATCTGGGGTGTGAATGTCCAACAAGGCTGAGAAGCTGATGAAACCGAGAAGCCCCTCTTCTGAAAGTCATTTTGTTTTCTCACGTATAAAGAGGAAGGACACTCCTTTGCATATTTAGACTTTTGGGGAGATGTGGGAAAAGGGTCTAAAATTTTACAAGTATACTCCACGCGAAAGACAGGCATGTAGCATTTGAATAGGATTGCAAAGAGTTTGCCTTTGAGGTTTTGGACAAATATCATGATATCTAGTTGCTAAACTATGTCTAAGTCAAGATCACAGCTCCTTGCCTTTAATGCGCTGGCTGTTACTGCATCATAATTGCCTTGATGGTCTGGTTTTCACAAAGATTTTAGGTGTTTGTCTGAAAATCAGCACGTGAAATAAATTTCCTTAAGATGCTGAATCAATCGAGTTGTCAGTCTTACTCATACCTCCTCTCAAACTGGCCAAAGGTCCTTTGAGGTGCTAATTGCTATAGGAACTGGGCGGGACAGGCACGCAGAGGTGGGCTGCGGCCGGCTCGCTCCAGCTACGGAGAGTGGCTCATGGGCATCTCTTCCTGGCTCCAGGCTCTCTCGATGTCACACTGGCAGTTGAAAATTGGCCATGGGGAGAGGATGTATACCACAGAAATTAGCAGATTCTACAAATCGGGGCACACCCCCCCCCCTCGCCGGGGCAGATTGTTAAACATTTTCCAGCAAGCCACTGGGTGGGGACGGGCATGTGTGTGGGGTCAGGAAATTTCCCCTGAACTGTACTCAGTGGGGGGCACAGGGGCAGGTGACTGTTCAGGGCAGTTGTTACGCCTTTGAAACACCGGGGCCAATAATGCCAAAGGAAAGCACCAGAAGCCATCTTTCATTTTCATGAAGATGCAAGGGAACGGAGTTCTTCTCCTAGGGCACCTGGCTGTCCTTGGAATTTGCTCAAACTGAAAAGTGAGTCAAACTGGAAAGTAAACCAGAGCAACAAAACAGGCGGTATGAATGACAGAGGTTGAAAACCCCCGGCAGGGGTGGGCCAGACGCAAGTCTGAGGCGTGGAGGAAGAAGTCTGACCCCAAAGCCCCACCAGCCTGTCCTCAACAACTGCACGCTACAGTCTGATCTTTCATAAATACGACACTTCTGCATATTCGTAGCCTCACGCACTTCTCCAGGCCTTGCCAGTAGCTTGAAATAGCTCATGAACTGTGTCATTCATTTCCCAGTCATTCCTGCGCTCTCCCCTGCTTGGTTAGAAGAGCCGATGGGAATATTGCTTCAACCATCGATGCCAAGAGCCATTTCACGCTTTGTGGAGTGACCCCTGTCAACTCGGGTTAGCTTACCTTTCATATCCTGGTGACTTGCAAGTTGCTTCAGAACTAGAAGACAAAGAAGAGAGTGTCTTCAGTGCATGTGGGCATTCTGAACAGGGGGGAGGGGGCCGGGGAGGCTCGTGGTTTTTCCCTGACACTGAGAGGCTGAGGCTTACCTTCAGCGGTAAGGTTAAACTCAGTGGTCGCTTTGCCGTAACTGTTCTTGATGCAGCAACAATAGACGCCCTCATCCTTCTGACCGGCTTGGGCAATGGCCAAGGACACAGCGGAGTTATCACCAGCACTACAATAGGGGACGTGAATATTTGAGTGCTTTGTCATTCTGAAGGTGCATTTTTCTGACACACTTCGGGAGAAAGAAACAGGTGTTTCCCTGCCCTAATGTTTTGGGCCAGTGGGCTGACGAAAGGACACGATCTCGATAAGCTGTTTACATAATTCATTATCTGTGGGAGATGATGGTGCAATTTTGGTTGAATACACTCACTCCCATAGGCAATAGTCCTCAAAACCATTTGGGAGGTTTGGCTGTGACGGGTAGAGCAAAGGACCAGAAATGTGAATTGTGGGGGCCGTCGTTAACATTTCTGCTCAGAATTCACCTCAGTTAAGTTACTGATCCAGGTGCCCTGCACTTGAAGGGAACCTGAAAACTCTAAACCAAATCTAAACACAGACACAATAAGGGACGAGAGAAAGGGGGTCTTTGCTGTAAATAAGGACCCATGGCTGAGGGCGTTTGTGAGTAAGGTATTCCTCTAGTGAGTATCATTCTTCCATCCGCCCAACCCAACATTAGTAAGTTCCAGGCACTGTGCCATGAACAGCAAAACCAATGGTAGTGGTAGTAAGGGGGGGGGGAGGGGAGGAGGAGGAGGAAAAGAAGAAGAGGTGGATGCAGGCATCCAAGCCAGTGTTGCCAAGACAAAATGAAGCCAACATGGGTAAGACTGTAAAGGCCTGGCCACACGTCACTGGTGAATGGCATGCCTACTACTGTCATGTGCTCCCAACAGGGAGGCTAGTTTTACTACAGACATCTCAAGTGGAAAATGGACCCAAAAGAGTCAAGTGCCAGTTCTGAGCTCCGAGCAAGATTGCAAAAAACCCTACTGGTTAATTATCCTTGGCTGACAGCTACAGCAAATTCTTTAAATGAATAATTAGTGTTTCTTTTTAAAAAGCTCTAGGGAATGGCCTTGAATTTTTTTCTTTTTAAAGCCGAGCCATTTATTCCCCATTATAATTCTCCTTTAGCCATACAGAGACAGGCAGAGTAATGGCAACGTTTTAGTCTGCCCGGCATTATTCCGTCTGTCACAATCCACTGAGATTTTCTGGAGTGATGTTACAGAAAAGAAACTATAGCTCGAATCCGCCATAGCTATGGCGTTTGGGGCATAATTTCCAGACATATGTTCCAGACAGACATATTTGATTTAATTATACTGAAAACTTAGATTTTTTCTTCCTTTTTCAGGCTCCTTGTGATGAAACTAAGGGGATAGGACACCTTCCGTGACTCAGGTTGCTGAACGGGGTCTTGCCTCAGCAGAAAGAAGCATCTGGGGCTTGCCTTAGTTATACTGGTTCCCATAGAACCAGGTGATCTGTTTTGGGATAAGCCACTCCCCTTCAGGTGTGTTCGGTGAAGCCCACGGTCCACAGATCACGTGAACAAGCGTTTATTGCCAGCAAGGCGCTTTAGGAAGCCATTGGTTGGGTTCATTCCACGCGGGTATTCTTGGGAATGATTCTCACTTTCCTCTCCGTCCACCCCCCCCTCCTCTTCCTCTCCTCTTATATCCTAGGGCCCCAGAAATACCTGGCTTTTCTCATCTTAGAAATGGCTGCTTGTGATCTTCAATCCCTGCTACTTTCTATTACTTCACGGATTGTCTTTTTCTTTGGGTTCGCCTTCTTGGCTTTGAAATTGGTCAGGCTAATGGGAATTTATGAAAAAGAAAACACAGCCAAATCCACAAACAGAGGAGAGCTCTATAATCTTGGGGCCACGGAACCTCAGACTAGAGGATATTTGGCATGCTCCCCTGGTTTAAAATGTTTTTATGTTTTATTTTGTATTTGAGAGACAGGCAGAGCGAGCGAGAGCAGGGGAGGGGCAGAGAAATGGAATCCGAAGCAGGCTCCAGGCTCTGAGCTGTCCGCACAGAGCCCCAATCAGGGCTGGAACTCCAGAGCAGTGAGATCATCCTTCGAGCCGAAGTCGGAAACCCAACCGACTGAGCCACCCAGGCTCCCTGTCATTTTCCCCTGATTTTAAAAACATCCTAATACATTTCATGACTTTTTGAGGCCACAGAACTCAGGGGTGGCCAAGCCCAGGTAAGAGGCCTTCCCTGCTTTCCCCGTCCAGACCTCTGTCTTCATTACTTACTTGTCTTGGATACTTTAAGAGTGGGGTTTCCGCTTCAATTTTCCCGTTTACCTTCTATCACTATTTTCTTTTAGAAATATGTTGTGAAATAAGCAACAACCGTGAAAAGTTACAGGGCAAATGCCGCACCTTCTCTGCACTTGGGCTATTGGCTTTGAATCCTTTGTCCACCAGATCGTAGAATCTTCATGAATTTCTGCAAACTGGCAGCTTAATTTTACATTCCCGGAGTGGTCAGGGAACATTTCGGCTTGGATCCTTTTTAGTAATATTGGAGCTGGAAAGGAGAGGTTTTCAGGTCAGCGTTCTTACAATAGTGGCAGAGAGCTTCACATGCAGAGAAGTCTTTCCCATTTTATCATGTTTAATTTTCACATCAGTCCCGAGAAGGGGGATAATAATTATCACCCTCAACTTATGGATGAGGAAACCAAGTGTCTAAGGGGAGATGTGATTTGCCTAAATATTCAGAAAATAAGCAAATCAATCTAATAAAAAAATCTCATTTTTCATTACTTAACACTCCCAACGTGGGGCACCTTGGTGTCTCAGTCGGTGAAGCTTCTGACTTAAGCTCAGGTCATATTCTCATGGCTTGTGAGTTTGAACCTCGCATCGGGCTCTGTGCTAACAGCTCAGAGCCTGGAGCCTCCTTCTGATTCTGTGTCTCCCTCTCTCTGTCCCTTCCTTTCTCTCTCTCTCTCAAAAAATAAACATTTAAAAATATTTTTAAAAAAGATTCCCAAAATGAGATCTAAGTGAAATAGAATGTGAGAGACTTTTTTTTTTTTTTTTAAAGAGGTTTGGGGATTGTGGATACCTAATCTATAAACGTTGGTCTAAGTAGAGCTGCATGTAAATGATCACCAGATGATCCAGGTCAAAATCAGAACTGGGGCTTAGGGCGCAGACGAAATCCAAGTAACTGTGGTTAAGCTCCCAGATGTAAAAGGTAAAGCAACAATAAGTTATTTACTGAATAATACTCCTCCATCTCTCCCCTTTATCGGCTACCTTTGCTGAAGACATCCTAGCGGACTGCAGTGATTTCTTAACTCAGTTTCATGAACAGAAGAGAAGGGTCTTCTGGAATGAAATGGGAGCAATCAGGAAACAACTCCCTGGTGTGTGTGGTGGGCGGGGAGGAGTGCGGAGGAAGGCTGGGCTGAGCTCTTTGAACTTTGCCTTTTAAAACCAGGGACCAGGGCACCGCAGGCCAGCTAAATGTGTCATTACTCGGGCAGCCACTGGGTGGCAGCACAGACATTTGAACAAGACCGGCAGGGCCGGCCCGGCCGGCTGGGCAGGCTGGCTCGT
>NW_027532203.1:7971119-7972626 GCF_008692635.1 Crocuta crocuta | reverse complement strand
CACTGAGACGTCAGTCTTCTACAGGCCAGGCTCCAAAACTCCAAACATCACGTAATCCGCGGCCAAGCCAGAGGTCCTCCACGCCGATGCCCGGTTTCCCCTGCTACCTCACATCCCCCTCCTGGGAAGTGGTCCATGGGTTAAACGTGCCTCTCCTCTCTCTTTGATGCCAACATATTTAAAAGCTTAGTTCCTTCCCAGGAAATAACAATGAGCAGCTCAGGGAACAAATCTCTCAACTAGAGAGCAACTGAAGATACAATATTATGGGAGGGAGAGCAGATCCACCAAGCTGATTGATGGCAAAACCCATTTCAGAGTATTTCGGTCCTCCGGGACTAGCTGTGCTAGGTACTAAAGCCCACCGTCTCAAACTCTCACTTGCCCAAGCTTGCCTCCTCGTCTGGAACTTACATCTTCACAGATGATTTTGTGGATACCCTAATGTTCCTAAAGCTGCCAACCCTGTCCCCCGCCCATTAGAAGTTCTGAACACAAAGTTGGGGGGATAGAGAGAAGGGCATAAAATGAGAAGCAGAGAAAAAGAGCGTCTTGGGAGATAAAGCTGGCTTGGGCAAGAGGCCTCAGGGCTGTAGAAAGGACCCCTGTTTGTGTGGTTGGGGGGGATGGAGAAGAAGGAAAGCCTTCGGTGTGGCTACATTCCTCTTCTATGCATGTTCAGGCCAGGTGTTGATGGGAAAGGATTGAACAGCTCCCCAGTGAATACAGAGCTGTGAACGTCTCCAGGAAAGGCTACTCAGTTTCATTTCTTTGGGTCCTCTGAGTCACCTGCTTCCATCCACCACACACACACACACACACACACACACACACACACACAAACTCCTTTCCCAAGGGGTCTCTGGTGTGAGAGCGCTCCCCTCCCAGAACGCAGTGCACAGGGAGGCCACTCAGTCTCTGAGAGCAAACTCCACCAGCCTCTGCTTACCCAGGTAGTCTTTGTTCCCATAGTAACTCGAATAACCACGGACAAGGATTCCAAATAGACGTTTCCCTTTGGGTTGAAACCACTTTAGAGAGCTTTTAAAATATTGCTTTGTCCTCTTTAAAGAGGTTTAAACCTTTTTTTTTAGTATTTGTTTATTTTTGAGAGAGAGAGAGAAACACACAGAGTGTGAGCAGGGGAGGGGCAGAGAGAGAGGGAGACACAGAATCGGAAGCAGGCTCCAGGACCTGAGCCGTCAGCACAGAGCTGGATGCGGGGCTCCAACTCACAACCGTGAGATCATGACCTGAGCCAAAGTCAGAGGCTTAACCAACTGAGCCACCCAGGCGCCCCCAAATAGGTCTTAAAACCTATGTACCAGAAACGTGGTTGGATTCCCACCCCCAACTCTTCAGAAGGTAGTTTTGTATTTAATCCTGGCCGCAGGGAAGGGTGAGGGCCCATGTGATGTGGGCTGGGATAATGACACCTGTTTGGAGGTCTGAACACTCAGGAAGGAGGAGAAAAGCCCCCCTTCCCCACCCCCACCCCCGGCTTTGG
>NW_027532203.1:7963387-7970847 GCF_008692635.1 Crocuta crocuta | reverse complement strand
TTGGGGTCTAAGGGGACCCCAGCGTTGGGCTCTGGCACACGTAATGGCATTACCTCGCTGCAGGGTCTTCTCTTTTGACTTCTCCCACCCGTGGAAAGGGAAAGAAGAGCTCTGAGATAAAAGAGGCTAAAATCTGGGTTAAAGGATGAAGTTTGGGGTTGACGTGACACCCCAGCAGAGCAAAAGTGGCTAAAATTGGGGCTCCAAGCCTCATGTGGTCTGAAACTTGCAACAGAGATGCCAGGGAGCTTTCAGGTTCAGATGCAGAGGCAGAAAGAAATGTTATGCTCAAATTTGGAAGAAAACCCAAGATTCATTAAAGCTGCTGTTAATGAAAATCACCAATTAAAGAAGAGACTCCCAAATTGTACCTAAATGTTTATTTCTGCAAATCCGGCTTGGTGGGCGGTCTCTTTAATTATATGAATTAGCTGCACTGATTAATGCTTCTGTTCATCTTTTAAAATATTTTTTAAAGGATAATTAAACAGAAAGTCATCTTAATCATGCTCCCTCGATTTAAACCTACCTATGGGCAGCCTATTCTGTGATTCTCTCTCCAGCTCACCTGGGAACTTGTTAGACATGCACTTTCTCGAACCTGCACCTTGAATCAGAAACTCGGGGGGTGGGGGGAGCCCAGCAATCTGCATTTAAACAAGCCTCGAGGCCAGTCGAGTTTGAGAACCACGAGCGTACATGCCATGCCATTTTGTCACTGGCACGACACCACTGCCTATCCAGTGGACCCTCACTTTAATGCAGAGGATTCAGAAGGACTCGGGAACTTGAAATCTGGTTCACAAACCCAAACTTTAACAACAATAGAAAGCAACAGCGTCTCACCTTTCCCTTCTCTTTTGCAAGGTGGCTTTTTGATGTCTCTTTTCTCCTCGGTGCGCGATGCTGGTGTTTCGAGTTTAGGAATCTTCTTAAGAAAGCTTGAACCCTTTAGGACGTTTTCCTTCTCTTCCAATCTCAGCCTCAGGGCGGCCACCCTGGATAGAATTTTCTTCTTTACCCCCTCAGCTAAATGTCCACTCCCTGAGGTTTCTTGCTTCATGAACTGGTCTGAGACACTCACTGCAGTGGGGGCCTTTGGGAATCTGAGGGTCTGGGCTGCCGTGTGATCGAGCTTCTGTTCCCTGATTCTTTGACCACAGCCCACGTTGGAGCCCTGTTGACACAGGTACTGTGGTGTCATCGGAGCTTTCTCTGAGGCACATTCACCTGAAACGGGTGCCAAGGTCACTGCTGGGGACCCAGATGCCCTCACAGGCTTGGTTTCCCGAGTGCGGGGCTCGTCTCTTTGAGGTTCCTGGATAGTGTGGCTTACTGAAAAGTTTGAGATGTTTCCTTCGGGAGATGAGGCAAAGGGCAACGGAGCAAGACCACTAGAAGAGGGGGAGTGTTTCCCACACTCACTCTCAACAGCTCTCCTTTCCTTTGAGTCAGAAAATGCATATTGGTGGTTTTGGGGCTCAACTAAATCATTCTCAGGGACGTCATGAACTTGACCTGTGGAGCTGTGACTATCGACGCCAACAGATGCATGAGTCATTACTGCAAGACAGTTAGAAAGAGGTGAAGTGGCGAAAACAGGTTCTGCTTGGTTGTCTTTACTTTGTTTGGCCTCCCCTGAGCTTCTCTTGCTGCCTTCTTGTATTTGGCTTATTCTACATCTGCTTGGAATGGTTTCCCCACTTTCATCAGGATGTGAGACTTGCAAGATGGCAGGTTTTAATTCCAGTCTCTGGCCCACATGCCCATCGTTCGGTTTACTCTCCTCTGTGATGACAGCCGGTGTGGATTCAGAAGGCCCTGCTGTCTCAGCCCCCCTGCACACCGTCACACCTGTTTCATCGGTGGGGTCTACAGACGACTCTACAATTTTAGGGCCAGTCAAAAACTGTTTAAAGACGGCAGTGTGATCCACCTTGATTTGGCTCTCCTCTCGGCTTTGACTCACAATACTCACATTTTCCTTCTCTCCGGTTTTGGAAGCCTCTGGTAACAAATCTGTGACGTGTAATTCCTTTTCGTCTACAGGATCCACAGATGACTCCAGGAATCTGGGTTGGCTCAAATACTGGGAAGAAAGGCTACTCCAATATGCATGGGTGGTGGGTTTTTCACGTACATGGGTTCCTCTGTTATTTACAAGGGCTGGGCCAGACTCAGCCTGAGGACTGTGAGCCTTGAGAATGTCCGACAGAGCCCAGACCCTGTCAGGAATTATGGGACGGGCTTCTAACTCCTTGCACTCAGAACCTGTGTGTTGTCTTGGTAGCCAGGCTTCTGAAACAGGAGCATCCAGAGTTATAATCTTCAGCTTGCTGCCCGCTTTCCAAAGTCCTGGCCCGCTCTCTCTAGACCCTTCCAGGACGATATCAGAGAGAGGTGGAGTGTGGCTCAGAGCCTGACTGCCATCTTCCATGGTGGCTTCAATCCCCTTGCACACACTAGTCTCCAGGCCTGAGCTCTGCCCTCTCTCTTCCCTGGAGTTGGCTGGTGAGTGGTCCAAGGCCACTGGGTTTATTTCCCTTTGGGCAACAGATGTCATGGACCAACTTTCTTGGAAATCCTCTTCGGAAGCAAAACTCTGTTGGGATAAGCTCTCCTGCTGGATCCTCTGGGTTGTTTCACTTCCGTTTTCCTGGAAATCCTCCTCAAGGCTCCTACTGTCTGTCCAGTCCACAGTCATACCCTTATCTCCAGAATGGTGGTCAGTCTGGAGAGGGCAGCTACTACAGAGGCCCTCTGGGAACCGGGGAACGTGGCGTTGGATTCCTGGTCCACTGAGAGCCATGCAAAAGGACTCCTTTAGAGATTCGGTTGTGGGATCATTTAAAATATGACCCAGTGGAGCTTGGGAAGTAAGCTGGAAAATATGTTCATCTGGTGCCTGAGGCGAGCTTTCCTTGGGACCGTCTGCATGACTGTTCTCAGCAATTGAGACAGGGAGGTATTTGGCTGGGTGGACTTTGGTGGCAATGGTAACTGTTGATGTGTCCCCACTCTCCCTGGTCACCTGAAGACCCTCCAGATTAGCGGTTACAGTCGTTGGCTTCTCGTGAGGGAGCATCCCAACCGAACCATCCCTGGCTGGTGTGTCTGCGGTGTCTGGGGCACTGTCACTGGGGCTCTCGTTACCTCCTTCTGGAAACTGCACAAAAGAGGTCTTCTCAGAACACAGAGGCTGTCTTCCCTCAAGCCCTCCTAAGTTGCCGGGGCTCAGCACCCCCTGGCCAGCCTGTCCTGTGGAGACCAACATGGGGGTGAAATTCTCCACCGCCGCGAATTTTTTCTCTGTGCCACCTTCACTGGCTTTTTGTGAAATGTTCCAGGTGAAAGTACTGGTAAAAAGACGGGGCGTGGTGGAGTTTCTCTCCTTGGCACGCTCGCGTGGCGGCTGAGGAGGCTCAGAACCTCGCGTTTGATAAACAATGCCTGGTGTCTTGTCTTCGGGAGAACGTGAATCAGATACTTCGCTGTGACTTTTTGCCAATTCTAAGTCCATGGAGCAAATATTGTGAGGCCAGTATTTATCACCGGGGGCTCCCACAGGGGAACCCACAGTCTCCCATGCTCCTTGGCCACGTGCTTCCAGATGCTCCAACACGCACGCTGCTTCTCTGCCCCTTGGCCCATCATGCGTAGCTTCCAGGGTGGGGATGGTATCTGTGGGTTCAGGGGAAGCAACAGAGAGAGGCTTGGGCTCTTTAGGGTCAGCGCTGCCTTCCTGGGGGAGAAGCGCTGACAGCTCCCAGGGGGACCTATTTTCCTTATTGGCATCTGGGATGCTCAGGTCATGTCTGAGGTCTTCCCAGGAACTTCCAAGTGTGTGGTCTTTTCCATCTCGGTTTTCTCCACGCTGGGGGCGTTGAGTACAACTTCCTAGCTCCAGGTATTGGCCCAGTGATGTGTATTCTTCGTCGATCCCTCCTAAGTTGGGGAAGGGGTTTGTTGTGGTGCCAGCAAGTGCAGACTGCTCCCCAGCAGGCTCTGAGAAAGCTGGCATCTGGCTGAGAGAGCCTCTCCCCCTGACTGGCTCTGGAATTTGCACCTATGAAGATGAAAGCGATATTAACAGAACTGTTCCTAAGAGAGCCCACAATTGGGCATAACTGAAAGCCCAAGACTGTGAACCCTTGATGACTGTAATAACGCACGAGAAGAGTAGCAGGAATGATTGAAATCTAAACACTGGTCCCCAAATTCTCTGTAGCTATTAGAGACTTCCTGGAGAAATGCAAATTTAAACAACTGTATGTTCAGGGGGCCCTTGGTCAAACTCCCCCTTATCAGCAAAAAGCCTGCTGACAATCTTCATTCAATGATTTTGTTTTTCTCTCTTGGTGAAAAAAAGATGGAAATAAATTGCATGTAAAACTATTTCAATCAAATCAGTCACCAGAGCTTGTGGGCATCTTTCTAGAAAGACACATTTTATGTGATCATAACAAATGAAATATGCAATGCTTGTAAGGTAGCAATGGACAACCTTTGACAGCTTGCTGGTTAATAATATTACTAAAGAACAGAGAAAGGCCTGTCCTTTGAACCTGCCTTTAATGAAGTCATGGGGTTATGACTGGCCATCAACACTGCCAATTATTTCTACCTCAAGAAGGTTATAAAATCCTAGAATGCCTCTTCCACTTTATTATTTTTTTTTATGTGTATTTATTTTGAGAGAGAGCACCCACATGAATGGAGGAAGGGCAGAGGGAGAGGGAGAATCCCAAGCAGGCTCCATGCTATCAGTGCAGAGCCCAAAGTGGGGTTCAAACCCACGAACCATGAGATCATAACCTGCGTGGAACCTGATCATCACCTGGGCAGAAGCCAAGAGTTGGACACTTAACCAACTAAGCCACCCAAGTGTCCCACCTCTTCCACATTAAAACAGGCACCCATGGCAAGCAAACCATGTCCATGAGAAGTAGAAAAGTCAGGGCTGCTTTGGTTTGAGAGAAGAGAGAGAGAGAGAGAAAAGGAAGGAAGGGAGGGAGGGAGTAAGGAAGGATGAAAAGAAGGAAGGAGGGAAGGAATCAAGGAAGGAACGAAGGAAGAAAGGAATCAAAGAAGGAAGGAATCTCACGTTGTGAGTAGACCCTGACTGTTCTGTGACACTGGCTATTGTTTCAGGAAGCAACAAGATCTTGGACTAATTTCTTGTCTCTTAAAACTTTTAGCTCATCAATTATTTCAATACATATCAAAACGGGGCTCAGCAAACACAAAGGGAATTTCTGCTCAATTTCAGCAAGTGTCTCCATCTTCCCCTAAGCCCCTCAGGAGTCTTCCTTTGGAGCAGCCTCGTTCAAGTGTGCAGAAACTGATAATGGCTTACGGAGGGGAGGAGACAGAGCCTCCCAGCGTATGACAAAGCAGACCTGGGACGTTTCTGTGCACAGTGTGGCTCAGAGTCCTGAGGCTCCTTCCCAGAAGCCACACGGGAGAATCCTGGTCTTACTGCCCTACAATCAATCCTTTTGCATATTGCCAGTGGGACACAGGACAAGAGCATCACCACACCTCCCTCCAAGGCTGCCTGCTGCCACCAGTGAGGCATGTCATCTTCTCCTTAAAGCTACCCTGATGTTCATTTAATTCTGATCTTATTGGCATACTAGTGCTACAAGAAAAGGAAGAAGTTTAGTAGAATTTCCGGTGCCCTAAACTCCATGAGAGCCGGGACCATCCATCTATCCAACAAATATGTATCGAATGCCTCCGAGGTGCTAGGGAGTATCCCAGGTGATGTGGATACAATCCAGGCAATATGTCCCTCCGGAAGGAGCTCCTGTCCTAGGTTGTATTCAAGGCCTATTATGGCAATTAGCACCCAGCAGGTGCACTGTAAGCACACGGTGAAAGAATGAGTACATGAGAGAAACATGCACCCGTTCAGACCGCTCAACCTGATGTCAGCCACTAAACCTCTAAATCTGAAGGGCTTTGGTTTTGTCTACTCCTAACTTTCTATCTTAAAAAAAGACTTTGAGGGGCGCCTGGGTGGCTTAGTCGGTTAAGCGTCCGACTTTCGCTTAGGTCATGATCTCGCGGTTCGTGGGTTCGAGCCCCGCGTCGGGCTCTGTGCTGACTGCTAGCTCAGAGCCTGGAGCCTATTTCCGAGTCTGTGTCTCCCTCTCTCTCTAACCACCCCCTGCTCACGCTGTCTCTCTCTCTCTCCTAGAAATAAATTAAAAAAAAAAAAAAGACTTTGAAAGGGTTGATGGTTGTTTTCAACTGACAGTTGGAAGGAGTCATTATATCAACAAGTGATATGAACAAAAAAGTTTTAAAAATGTTTCCGGAAGGAGGCGAGATGGCAGAGAAGTAGGGAGCACCGTACATTTCGCCTGCACCCATCTCTCAAACAGAGAAGGCCTGAAGTCGTAGGACCCTGAGCCAGGGAGTTTGGGAAGAGAAAGAGACAGAGTACACTGGGAAGGAAACCTCATGAGTGTGTGAGTGCGAACTGGGGAAGATAAAAGTGGGATGCGACCCAGAGACACGGAGGGAGGGGAGGGAACCCAGCTTGCGTGCAGCTGCGCTGAGTGATAAACCGGCGAGTGGTGGCGAGCTGCCGCGAGTCCAGGGGAAAGGAAAGAAAAGCTGAGATTGCTCATAGTACCGTCCCTGGAGAAGAGGAAAAAAAACCCTCCGCTTGGAAAGACAGTGTTTTTTAGCTCTGGCTGGGGTGCTGACTTCAAACTAGGTGCCCTGGTCCCAGAAGGCACCAGGAAAAACTGCACTGCCCTGTGCCCGGCATCATCCATGGTGGTGGCCGGTAAAGCGGTTGCAGCAGGTTGAGGCGACGCGGACTCTGTGGACCTGAAGTTGCTACGATCCCCAGACACACTCGGGTTGTATTGCTGCTTGACCCCAGAGGATCTGAGGCTGCGGCACTTCCCCCACCCTCCACTCAACCCCTGGCAACAGGGAAGCAGCGACCAGTAGAATCGTTAATGGCGGTTAACAAAGCCACTCAGGAGTAATCAGACTAGATAGTTTCTCTGGCTAACACCACCATCTTTCTCTCACCTCTTCAACCATATTCCACCCTTTAGCTCTTTGAAAAAAGCTTCTTATCCCTTCTGCCTGTTCATTCTATTTCCAATTTTGCCTCATCTCCGCCCTATCATCTCTCTCTTTCTCTATGCTCTTCAACCAGCACTGCATACACCCGGCTATTTAATTGTAGCTGGGAAATCTGGTTATATGCTTTAAACCAATCTTAGTCTATCGTTTTTCTTCTTCTTCCTTTTCTTTTCTTCTTTTTGACTTTTTCATGTATTTTTTATTTTCTATCATTCACCTTCCCTCCTCCGTCTTTTCTCATTACTTTTTAGTTTTCCCTCTCGGTTAGCGTGATTGTTGGATTTGTCTGTGCGTTTGTGTCCCTCTGTTCCCTGTGTGTTTGTATGTTTTCTTCTCCAGGGCTACCTCAA
>NW_027532203.1:7910568-7960483 GCF_008692635.1 Crocuta crocuta | reverse complement strand
TCTCCCTCTCTCTCTAACCATCCCCTGTTCACGCTGTCTCTCTCTCTCTCCTAGAAATAAATTAAAAAAAAAAAAAAGACTTTGAAAGGGTTGATGGTTGTTTTCAACTGACAGTTGGAAGGAGTCATTATATCAACAAGTGATATGAACAAAAAAGTTTTAAAAATGTTTCCGGAAGGAGGCGAGATGGCAGAGAAGTAGGGAGCACCGTACATTTCGCCTGCACCCATCTCTCAAACAGAGAAGGCCTGAAGTCGTAGGACCCTGAGCCAGGGAGTTTGGGAAGAGAAAGAGACAGAGTACACTGGGAAGGAAACCTCATGAGTGTGTGAGTGCGAACTGGGGAAGATAAAAGTGGGATGCGACCCAGAGACACGGAGGGAGGGGAGGGAACCCAGCTTGCGTGCAGCTGCGCTGAGTGATAAACCGGCGAGTGGTGGCGAGCTGCCGCGAGTCCAGGGGAAAGGAAAGAAAAGCTGAGATTGCTCATATTACCGTCCCTGGAGAAGAGGAAAAAAAACCCTCCGCTTGGAAAGACAGTGTTTTTTAGCTCTGGCTGGGGTGCTGACTTCAAACTAGGTGCCCTGGTCCCAGAAGGCACCAGGAAAAACTGCACTGCCCTGTGCCCGGCATCATCCATGGTGGTGGCCGGTAAAGCGGTTGCAGCAGGTTGAGGCGACGCGGACTCTGTGGACCTGAAGTTGCTACGATCCCCAGACACACTCGGGTTGTATTGCTGCTTGACCCCAGAGGATCTGAGGCTGCGGCACTTCCCCCACCCTCCACTCAACCCCTGGCAACAGGGAAGCAGCGACCAGTAGAATCGTTAATGGCGGTTAACAAAGCCACTCAGGAGTANGCTCTGGCTGGGGTGCTGACTTCAAACTAGGTGCCCTGGTCCCAGAAGGCACCAGGAAAAACTGCACTGCCCTGTGCCCGGCATCATCCATGGTGGTGGCCGGTAAAGCGGTTGCAGCAGGTTGAGGCGACGCGGACTCTGTGGACCTGAAGTTGCTACGATCCCCAGACACACTCGGGTTGTATTGCTGCTTGACCCCAGAGGATCTGAGGCTGCGGCACTTCCCCCACCCTCCACTCAACCCCTGGCAACAGGGAAGCAGCGACCAGTAGAATCGTTAATGGCGGTTAACAAAGCCACTCAGGAGTAATCAGACTAGATAGTTTCTCTGGCTAACACCACCATCTTTCTCTCACCTCTTCAACCATATTCCACCCTTTAGCTCTTTGAAAAAAGCTTCTTATCCCTTCTGCCTGTTCATTCTATTTCCAATTTTGCCTCATCTCCGCCCTATCATCTCTCTCTTTCTCTATGCTCTTCAACCAGCACTGCATACACCCGGCTATTTAATTGTAGCTGGGAAATCTGGTTATATGCTTTAAACCGATCTTAGTCTATCGTTTTTCTTCTTCTTCCTTTTCTTTTCTTCTTTTTGACTTTTTCATGTATTTTTTATTTTCTATCATTCACCTTCCCTCCTCCGTCTTTTCTCATTACTTTTTAGTTTTCCCTCTCGGTTAGCGTGATTGTTGGATTTGTCTGTGCGTTTGTGTCCCTCTGTTCCCTGTGTGTTTGTATGTTTTCTTCTCCAGGGTTACCTCAAGAAACAAGCCAAAGTACACATGGTGGAGAGTCCCAAATACCACTACGAGTAGGAAAATAAAATAACCAAGGTCTCAACAAGAGAGACCAAGAGATACCATTCAAAGAACACTTTCTGAAAGGACAGGCCCTAGACAGTCAAAGAGTCCTCTTGGGTACAGCAGCGCTCACAGGTGAAGAAAGCATAACAAGTCTTAAAAACTAACAAGAGACAGAAAGCTAACCAAAATTNGGAGGGGAGAGATGGGCATGGAGGAGGGCACTTGTGGGGATGAGCACTGGGTGTTATATGGAAACCAACTTGACAATAAACTATTTGTAAAAAAAAAACAAAATAAGACTTTGAATCAAGCAGGGACACTACTGGGTCCCATCCTGGTGTTTTTGAAGAAACATGTATTTACTCTCTTTCTATATTCCCCATCACGTTAAAATGGAAAAGGGAAACAAGATAACGTCTGGGAAATAAGAAACCAGGAGCTTTTTTTTGGTTTGTTTTTTTGTTTGTTTATTTGTTTTTGTTTATAGGGCTAAGAAGTTTAACATGGATATGGTTTCACCTCTATACCTGAACGTCGATGGCACATAGAGAGAATGTTGTTTTCATTTGCTTTTTTTGGTTCAGTTTTTTTTTCCTAATGAGCTGTAGTACAAATATGCTGAAATATTAAACACAGAAAGTGTGGGTAACTCCCTGGTAACGATTTGAGAAATGAAGGAAGACTGTCCGATTCAAAACATGGCAACCCTCTCTTTGAGCCTTCTTCCCTGGCCTGAGTGTCTACTACCTATGTCAGTTCTTTATTTTAAGATTTTGTCATCACTACAGTATCATTGGTGCCAACAGACATTTATGGAGTGGCTGCCTTGTGTAGAATTCTCTGCCAGGCACTGGACAATTCTTCCCAAAGGGCTCCAGTTAAAAAGCCTCTACGTTACTTACTGGGATGCTACCTACCCATTATCGCTTCCTACCAAACAACAGAGTTAGAGGCTGACACCTCCCAGACACTGGCCTCTGGAAAGGGTGAGTCACAGGACAAGGGAGTTTTGATCAGGGTGCCTTTTGGTCACTGGGATATATCAGCAAAGCCACAGTATCCTGCCTTGATTTCCAAAGCAGTCATGTTCCTATTAAGGTATACTCACTCCTCTCCCCTCTTGCTTTTAAGATAAAATCCCAGGGCACCTGGGTAGCTCAGTGGGTTAAGTGTCCGGACTCTTGAGCTCCACTCAAATCATGATCTCATGATTCTTGAGTTCAAGCCCCGTGTCAGGATCCTGACTGACAGCCCAGAGCCCGCTTGGGGTTCTGTCACTCCCTCTCTCTGCCCCTCCCCTGACCTCTCTCACTCTCTTAGAATAAATAAACTTTTTTAAAAACTAAAGAAAAAATAAAATAAAATAAAATCCCACTTTATTTAAAATAGCCTGGTGAAGCCCCACACTTGTAAATATGGTGAATCATTGACTGCGTAAATTCGTCCACATGGCAAACATTTACTGAGCATGTACTATACCCCAAGCTCTATTCTAAGCACTGGGGAAGCAGCAGTGAACATAGCAAAGATTGCTGGCCTTTGGGAAATTATGTTCAAGCAACAAACCATACCAACGGTCTGCTCTATGGAGTTTTATGGGAAACTCCATAAATCTGATTTGAAATGATGGAAGTTTCTCAAAGTAGGGCCTTTAACAGCCCAGTCCATACTTGTCAAGGCTGACAGACTGGGCTCCGAGGGCAGGCTCCTCAGGTCTCGTTCAGAGGCTGACTCAGAGAGAGAGGGAAACCACAGACTCACACCTTTCGAATGAGTCAGATTTTTCTTTTAGGAGGAGATCTCTTCATTAAGTCATTATGAAAGAACTCTAGCAAATGATTCTCCTGCTGCTCAAATCTTCTCATTGTGGAGTGAGTGCTGAGACTCAGAAGGTTCTGTTAGGTCAAGAAACTATCCTTTTTCAGGTGAAAAGGAAGGGAGGGTTTGGGGCTCTAAGAGGAAACCCAGCGTGGGGGTGAAGTGTGGGCTCTGAGGACTGGCCACCTGAGTCCAGCTTCATACAATATTGGATACATGACCCCAAGTAACCTCTTTGGCCTCTCTGACCCTCTGTCTCCTCCTCCGAGGCTAACCACACGTATGTCGGCACTGTCCTGTTGAATCGCCGGCACTCATTGCCATTAGCTTCCCTTGTTCTCCATGAATAGAAAGTAGTAGGTAGGACAACGAGAAACTAGAGCAACGCTGATTAGCACAGAGGTGTGCCCTGGGCTTTACGTAGGCTTTCTCATCTGATAGAGTAAATCTGAGATGCTGATGCCATCATCTCTTCTGCAGTGAAGATGTGAATGGCCTGGGTCCAATCAAGAGACAACAACCACACAGTAGGTTAAGGGGAGTTGAATATAAACAATTGTTGACTGCAAAGAAGAATAACTAAGAAACAGGGAAATTCGTCCGTGCTCTCAGGTGAGGGAGATTACCCAGGAAGGATGGCTTGTGAGGCGCTCAGGCCTAGCTGGAGAGCGTGTAAACAGGCCGCCGATATCAGAGAAGTTCACTGGGTTAACCAGGCCAGGGCTGATCTGGAATTGCTGGTCAAGCAACAGACCACCCTTCTGCATGTCAGCAGGGAGCGCGCAGTCAGCCTCTAATGCCGCGGAGTCTGGACGCTAGCAGGGGCCGAGGCTGTGGCCTTCAGAGTGGGTGGGCTACGTGTGGTGGGGGTAGGGACAGGGAACGACGGCCCTGTGTATTTGGCGCCACGGGTGGCTTGTGTAGGCCACACAGGGGCTTGTGTTGGTACAGACAGGAGGCCCTAGGAGAGGGGGCCGTGCAGAGGTCTCTCTGGTTTCTGGGGAAAGAGGGCTGTGGGAAGGTCATCACCAGGTCAAGGCTACAGGGTGGCAGATGAGCCCTGTTCTGAGCCTTGTGGCTGGGGCGGTCTCTATGGGGTGAACACACACACACACACACACACACAAACACACATACACACACACACCCATGCCAAAAACGACTGGGATCCCCCTCCTCCTGCAATGGCTTTCCAGTGCCCTCTGCTGAGAATCCTTCACACCGAGGTTACTTGAACAGAGAAATGGTTAATTGTGTCCTCAATAAGCACATGCAGTGAAAGGTTCATGAGGAGCTGAGGGGCAGTCAGTTGAGAACTGATACACAAGGTCACTGATGTTCAGGGGTTAGAAATCTCCCCGAGGTCCCAGAGTCAATGGCAGAAGCAGGATTTAAAGCCAAGTCTGTGTGGCTTTCCAACTCAAGTTTTCTAACAAGAGAACTTAAGGCAAATGGCCCCCAAAGGCTGGGAACTCTCCCTTAATTTAATTTAATTTAATTTTTTTATTTCAAAAATTTTTTTTATGTTTTTTATTTATTTCTGAGAGAGAGAGAGAGAGACAGCGTGAGCAGGGGAAGGGCAGAGAGAGAGGGAGGCACAGAATCTGAAACAGGCTCCAGGCTCTGAGCTAGCATAGACCCTGACGCAGGGCTCGAACCCATGAACTGTGAGATCATGACCTGAGCTGAAGTCAGATGCTCAACCGACTGAGCCACCCAGGCGCCCCTCCCCTTAATTTTAAAGCTAGAACTTCTGGGCTCCTCTGACATTTTGGGTATGAAGACTGCGATGGTCCTTATTTGTCGGCTCCTCACAAGCTCTAAGGGCCTGGATTTTGTTATTCATTTCTGTATTTCCAGAACCGCGGCCCATACTAGGGGCTCCATTAATTTTGCTGAACCAATAACCATGTGAATGAACACGAGGAGAGGCAATGGCAAGCTGAATTTAGTGACACTTCCAAACGTGTTTTTGAAAGTAGCGTTAAGCTTGGAAACCTAGCCTCTGCTTGCACACCTTCCAACCCCCTCTCTACGAGCGAGCCTCTGACTCTACAAACACACTGTTTCATTCCTTGGCCTTTTCAAAACGTTGGCCTCCTAAGTGTGTCCGTCATGAGGCCTCCAGAAGGGTGTGTTCTCTCTTCAACCGCCCCCCCGAAATGTGCAGTGGTATACTCCTCTTCCTTAATGAGAGTGTCCCCAATGCCGACAAAGTGTATGACACCAATTTGAGTCACTAACAATAGAAGTTGGTATGAGACAAGATCCCTCTTCTCAGATAGCTTGTGATCCAGCTGAAGGGACAAGTGGAACATAGAAAGGATAAATAACAATTCTTGACGAGTTGAGCTAACGGCCAAATGGATGGGATTGAGCTATCGGTGCTGCTCCAGGAGAGGAAGGAAGGTCACCACTGAATCTTCCACGTCTACTCCACGATTATAATCCCTGCCGTGCGAAGACCAGACAGGGCACTCTTTGCTACATGCATGAACTCATAGTAATTCTAGTAACTCATTTTCCTGCAGCCTCAGGAATCTCCTCTCTTGAGCAGAGCGCGGCAGACGTGGTAGGCACTGTGGTTGACTAACTCAACAGCATCCCCAGCCCCCTTCTCCCTTGCTACCTCCAACCAAAAGAGCTGGAAAACCACATCCTCTTCCATAGCCAGATGCGCAGCTGAATGGGGCCCAGGGGTTGGCTCTTGCCAGTGAGCTACAAGGGGAATTCTGCTAAGGGACTCCTGAGGAGGCTCTGCTTTCCTTATAGCAGGCACCAATATGGTGGGCACCTTGCCTACCGCCATCCTTCTTCCTGTAGTGAAGATGTGGTACCTGGTGCTGATCTCTCATCATCTTCCAGTCAAGAGTTTGGCCATTAGCTCAACTCGTCACAAAATGGCCACCAACCACACTGTGGCTGGTGGGGCAGAATGAGAGAAAAGTTCTGGAAGCTTGTAGGGATCCTTGAGCCACTGCCTCAAGACTGAGAACTTCTACCCAGACTTTGAGTGAAGTGAACAGCACTGATCCTTATGTCTGAGGTCAGAATAACCAACCCTTCTGTTAACTGCAGCCAAAAGCATTCCTAATGGATACAAGGGGAAGGCATTGGGTGGCTCTGGTAGCTCTGGGGAGAGATTGGTTTAACAGATAATGTCACAAAGGGCAAGGGGTGTGGCTCCTGGAAAGGTGACTCAAGGGGCTGGTCTAAATGCCAAGGGCAAGGGGCTGGTCTAAATGCCAAGGGATCAGAAAGGACTGAGGCAAGGTGAACTTGAAGTTGAGAGAGGGAGGGAGGATGGGGAAACGTGAGAAGATGGATCACCAAAGGAGAGGCCCAGGTCCTAAAGGCCAAATGCAACCACCTGGGGACAAGAGGGTCAAGCCACTTAATTCCTTGCTTCACCTGGGAACACTGCCTTAGTCTGATGTGAGCTCCCGTGGGATCATTTTCTTTCTCTAACTCCTGTTTCTTTTTAAATGTTCTCTGAATGTTCTTTCTTCCTTATCTGGACTAGATATAAATAGCGCCATGTTCTTCAGTAGCTGTCTACACGTCATTAATCTTCCCCTGTGGTTCCAGGAACCTTTAAGTGGGACCTTCCCCACTCCTAACCATCCTGGGCTGCTGTCGTCTCGCCCACAGCTCACCTTTCCTAAATATCTGCTGAGCCCTCACTACAGGCACAGCGCCACTCAGTCATTCGTCATTCGATAGAGCAAATCCATACCACCTGGGGCAGCAAAACTGAAATAGCCCAGTCCCCAGCCAAAGAGAGCTTCCAGCAAACTAGAATATTTCAGGAACTTGATTTATTTTTAGGAGTCGCCAGGTTGCCCAGAAAGGAGCTTCACTTAAAGGCTTTGAATGTCAAGAGAACCCATCATGAAGTGCAGGACACTCATCTAAAAACCTCACCCCGAAACCTGATCCCGAACACCCTACTCATCTGACCAGCTTTTCTTCATTCCATTCCCTCCTAGGAGACCAGAAATCTCCAGGCAGCCAGCCTTACAATCCTGTCCTGATTTCTTGGAAAAGTGATAGAGTATGTAAAACAGCAGTTTGATCTCTTATGGGGAGACGACTGGGTTCCCATGACAAATGTCCTTTCCTATGGCCGAAGGGCTCTCTGTACATTCAGTGGAATCTTTGCCTGGAAATATGGCGGGAGTGGACGACCACTAGCGTGGGAGCCAGGAGCTCCGCCTGTTTATTGTGCGTCTCAGGTGATGTGAGGCAAGTGTGACTCCTGTTAACAATCACGAAGCCTGTGTAGCCCTTCACACGGGGCAGATCCTGTTCTAAGTGCCTTACGTATGTTAATATAGTTCATGTTTGTCAAACGCCATAGAAATGTACGCCCTTGGGACTCTGGGTTGTGTAAGGTTAAGGATAAATATACCAGCTATCCCAGCACGCGAGGAGACCCATAGACAGTATTCAACTGCTAAGTGCTATGAGTCACAAAAGCAGCCTTCACCTTCCCTGCGTGTGTCTGGAAGTTTGCTGTGAGATATGCAGACATAAGGAAAGAGCGGGGAAGCCAGTGGTTTTTCTTGAATTCCACTTCTGAACAGTCTCTGTTGTTTGCTGTCTTAAAGACACTAGGATCGGATGAGGAGGTTGATGGAAAGCGGAACAGATGATGGATTAGGGAGTGGGCCTCGGAAAAGCCGGCGGCGGTCCCGGACCCGCTGTGCCGTGGACGTGGCCTTGGAGAAGTCACCGGGTCTCTCCGAGGCTGTTTCTTCCACAGTAAAGTGAGAGGCTGGAGAGTATCTCTTGGCCCTGACGGCCTTGGTGTTCTATGACTTGCTGCCATGTGAACAAGACAAACATTGAAATGAGGCTTAGACCTCATCTTCCCCTCAGAACCAGATTTCCCTTGTGCTCATCAGGCTTCCAGATCTAATCCTCTCTGTGAACTATGGCAGGTGTTGGAGAAGACACAGCCTGCTGCCATCCCCGGGTACCTGATCCAGAAGGTGCCAGTGGGGACCCCGGAGAGGGCCGGGGAGGAGCCTGTGCTGGTCACTGCGGGGCCGCATGTCCTGATCCTTGTCCTCCAGAGCTGCCCCTCCCTCCTCTGTGCAGCCAGTGCCCCGTCTTCCCAGTAGGCCACACTGAGCCAGCACAGGGGCCCTGAAGCCCGTCTGTGGAGTTCTGGAGGCTCGCAGACCCAGTCCAAGCCGATGACAGTCGTCACAGCCACAGAAGCAGAAGGCCAGGAGCTGTCAGCCCCCAGCTCTGCTCATCCTTTCTGGGGTTGAGAAAAGTTATGGCTTCTTCCCTCGTAATCTTGTTTTGCCTTCACAACTTTGCATACAATTTTAGAGGCTTCCAGGCCCCCCTTGAGCCCATCAGTCTCCCCTTCAGGGCCCACGGGGGGCCACGGACCGAATTCCCGCTGTAGGTGGTGAGCTGGGGGTGGGTTGCGTGGTATTGTTTACTTCCCACAGCCTGAAACTTCTATGTAGATTTCAGATTGGATAACAGGGTGGGGAAATGAACCCTTAGTCAGGTTCTAGGAGAGCATTTTCAAATCAGTCTCTCTCTTTACAGTTTCTAGATTTGTGAGCAAAACCAAAACCAACGTAGTTGCAATTACTGCACTGCACCGACAATAATACATTGTACAAAGCCAGTTCTTATAAACTTTAGAAACAGGAAATACTTGTCATGGTTACTACACTACTACGCTGCCTTTTGGGGCGGCTTCACGGTGCATAGCCGCGACGGCATCTGGCACTTGGAAAATCTGAATATAAACATAAATAGAGGCAGGTCACTTGTCTTGGATGGTCATTACCACAATGAGAGAAAATGCAAACTCAGGACTTGAAGAGCCCCTTCTCTGCCATATGTCCTTTCTAGTAAGTAGCAGGATAGCTCTATATCCAGGCTTGGGCATCTGGTTAAGCAGAAAATGTCCCCCCCCAGAGAGCTCAGTTCTAGAAGGGTGCAGATAACCAGCAGGCAGTACAGCTACTCGATTAAATTCAGAGACAGCTTTGTTCACAGGAGAAACAAAACTTCCTATGAAGTTTTGGTGGAGAGCACATAGCAGGTGCTCAAAAAATAGGTCAAATGAGGGCCGTCCAGGTGGCTTGGTCAGTTGAGTGTCCGACCCTTGATTTTGGCTTGGGCCATGATCTCACTGTTTGTGAGATCGAGCCCCACATCAGACTCTGTGCCCGCAGCATGGAGCCTGCTCGGGATTCTCTCTCTCCCTCACTCTCTGCCCCTCCCCCACTTGTGCACATGCACTCTCTTTCTCAAAAATCAATCAATCAATCAATCGGATGGAGACTCCAGAAAGGAATACTGAAAGAAAAAAATTGGTCAAATGAATGAAATCCATCCAATTCGTTACTGGTCCAGTGTTGTTTTTTGTTTGTCTGGGTTTTGTTTTGTTTTGTTTTTTTCTTTTGCCAACACAGGCAGGAAGGTTTTGCCGCTTCGAGAGTATGGTTCTCTTCTTGCTCTCTGTTGACATGTTGACCCACTACCTGAAGAGTTGCCAAAAGGTCCTGCACCTTGGTTAATATATATTTTCTACTAAAATATAACTCTTCTTCATCTCTAATAATTTGCCACTTGGTTGGCCTCAGCCTTCTCTGGATCAAAACTGAAGTCATCTGGGTTTTGTTTGATTATTTGTTTGTTTGTTTGTTTTGAGCAGAGAGAGAGAGGCACCTCTTGTTTCCACCCTGAGCAACCTGAGGTTCCAGATACAGACTCTCCAGAAGACATGAGCTTATCTGCACCCGTGGGTACCAGGCACTGAACGTGGTAACGTCCGTGTCACCCTGGGCACAGAGCTGTAAAATGACGATGTGCAGCTGAAGGGTTAAGGTTAAGCACCTGCACGGTAAAGATGAAGGGAATCAAAGGCAGGCTGGAGGGCAGCAAGCAACATGGTGATTAGGCCAGAAATTTAGGGAGCCGTCAAGGTCAACTCTCCCCTTGTCGACAGGAGGAAAAAGAATGAATCAAAAAGAAGTTTCTGGGAAACTCATGTTGTTAGGGAAATGCTGTGTGAGATCCAAGAAAGAGAGACATGCCTGGGATTCAGTGCAGTGATTTGAGCTGGAAAAGCAGAAAATATGCTGAGCTGATATTTGCACGGATGGCGGTTTGAAAATTCAGATATATGAGTTCCTATATGCGTGAGTAAAGGCAAGCTCTGTATTTTTCCCTCTGGAACTGCTCTTGCCTTCTCCTTGTGCTCTCACTCACAGGTAGGGGTTTTGAAGGCTGAAGGGAGAGCAGGTTTTCCCTCTGACGAGGCCTGCCTTGGATCCGAGAACTTGAACGTTCCCTTAGGGAAGCCTTGGGCCCTCAGTTCCGCCTGGTTCCGACCCTGCGCCTCCGGGAGCTGGCGTCTGAGCTGCCCCCATCGGTAGTTGGGTGGTGGGCTACTCCCCCAGCCCCGAAATGGAAGCAGGGAAAGATCTGTTCTCACGATTTCCCTAAGCTCGTGTAGGACAATCCGGTTGCCAGGAGACGCGGAGGCTGGGCGGATGCGCCCCTCCGGGCCCTGACTCCGTGGGTCTTTTCGTCCCAGCATCTCCGAGGGCGCCTCCGAGGGCTGCGTACCGGGTCTGAACCCTCACACGCCCCCACCGACTGTGCAGGGATAAGGAAGGCTCTCTGATCTATTAAGGAGAAAGGAATTTAGAAAACTCCCCTCTCAACAAAATCTGACTAAAGATTATCGTCCTGCCTCAACGAGAATCAGGGCAGATACCTTTTTCTTCTGTTTTTCCCTCAGCACCGCCCTTATGACCATCCTCCCCTCACCCTTGAGGCAACCCTGCATCCCCTGAGCTACTCTGGAAGTCCGTCCTGGAGGCAGAAATGGAAAAACAACCAACTTTTTTCTGGCAAATCCCTGTCCACACCATTGGCAGCTTCATGAGCTTCCTGGAGCTACAGAATTGATCACCAACTGGGGGTGACTTAGAATAACACGCATTATTCTCTCAAAGCTGGAGGCCAGAAGCCTGGAATCAAGATGTCCCTGGGGCCATGGCTCTAGGAAAGAGTCCTTCCTACCTTCTGACCTCATCTTAACTAATTACACCGACAAACCCCCCAGTTTCAAATAAGGTCACGTTCTGAGGTTCCAGGGGGACCTAAATCTGGGGGGACAATTTTCAACACACCACAGCAACCCATTCCTTTCCTCGCCTGGCTTGTTGATCTTCCCTCTCCACCGTCTCTGGTTTGCTCAGTGGTGAAGCTTTGTCCCTTGACTGGAGGGGGAGGGGGTGGATTTGATAGTAGGAAGGGTTGGCTCTCTTCTGGAGTGTCTGGTTGCTTCTGCGGTAAGCAGTCGGTCGGGAGGGTGGGATTCAGGACCACCAAGGGTCTATCCCTCGTCACTGCCCACCTTCTGGACCCAATAATCAGTGCCCGCCACTTCAGAATGGCCTTATAGGGACCAGTCCGGATGTTCTCTCATCTGCCTATGGAGAGGCAGTGCCGGGGGGAGTTCCTTATCGCTGTTGTCAGAATTTGCCCTGCGCTAGAAATGTAAAAGATGAAGAAATAAATGGTTCTCATGATGGTTATTTTTCCCATCCAGCACCATCAGTCTGATGGGAAATGTGATGTACTTGTTTTTAAACCATCAGCTTAAAAAAAAAAAAATGCCTGAAATCTCAAGGCAGTATCAAAATACCTGCGCTGACTCAGAAAGATAATTTTTCAAGCATCAGCAGAAAGGGGAACTTACAGAATTTGCAATTTTACCTCCTGCCCGCCCCCACCCCCTCCTCAGCTCTGTAAATGCGGTGGAGGCAGCAAATTGGAGGGGGTGGGGGAATATGATCTTTCGTGTTTGTCTTGCCTCTTTAATGAGATGTTAATTCAGTCGAACAAATAATATTGACAGGCCCCGTGTTTGTTCTGGGCGTTCACAGATGAATCAGACCCAGAGTCTGTCTCCACGTGGCTCACGCAGTAACAGCTCAGCTGAGCGAAGCTGTACTATAAGGTAAATGCTAGCAGAGGCATCAGAATAAAATGTTATGGGGCAAATTCATTCTCCTTCAGGGAGAGGAGAGAAGGGCCATGCGTATCAGAGAAAGATCCAGAATCCATTTATGTGCTGCCTATGCATTATATGTATTAATTCCTTTGTTCCTTTATTCAACAAACACTTATTGGAAGCTCTCTATGAGCCTGGCCTCATCGTAGCTGCTGGGGAAAGGACATCACCAGCTGACCGCTGTCTTTTCGGAATTTACGTTCTGCGTAAGGAGGCGGACAAGGTCAAGGAGGTCAGCAAATGTTCTATCATGGAGAAGGCCAAGGAAACAGCATGAACAAAGGCACTGGGGCAGGCGAGTGCCCAGGTATCTGCAATGATTAGGCTGTGGGTAAGGGCAGAGGGAAAGGAGGCAGTGGAAAGAGCCCACAGCCTGGTAATGGAGAATTCTTCACGTTATGCAAAGCTTTTGGGGTTAGTCCTATATAGAACGAGGATCCACCAAGGTTTGGCTGGGGCCGGGAAGGTGTCGGTCTCAACAAGGGAATGATATTCCCAGATTTAGGTTTCAGGAGGATTGTTGCAGGAGCCCGTGAGGAGTGTCTTAGAAGAGAATGTCATGTACGGTCCCAGAGGATAGGAAGGATGTGGCTGGAGCCTGGCGAACCTTCACCATCTCATCAGTGATGCTGAAGGGCCAATTTGGAGAAAGACGCCTGACCCCCTTGCCCTGAGAACTGGTCTGACACTGACCTCATAACCCACTCGGTCCCCTGCACCAGAGGCCGCCACGGTTATCAGAGTTTATTTAAGGAACTCAAACCTAAAATGGACTTAAGAAGCTGTGTAATGTTGTGCTTGGGGCTGAGGGCCTGGAGTCAGGCAGCCTCTGTTCAGAGCCAGGCTTTACCACCTCCTGCCCCAGAGTCCGGACAGACGCAGGACTTCTCTCATTGGGTTGCTGAGATAATGAAATAAGCTAGCCCACCGAAGTCTTAGCACAGTGCCTGGCACAAATTTCCACTCATCAGGTATTATGAGCCAGGGGGCGGCTGGGTGTGACGGAGGAGGGTGGAAGGGCAGGGCGGGGCGCACTTTCCGGGGAAAGCCTTTCTTACTCAAAAGTGTGGTTACTGGGAATCCCTGGGAACTTACTGGAAATGCAGGCTCCCGGGTCCTTCCCTAGACCTGGTGAATCAGAAGCTGCTCTCCAACAACTTCCCAGGTGACCTACATGCATGTACGAGCGTGAGAAGCGCTCTCCTACATGAGCCCTCGATGCTTGAGCGGATGGGCCATGCATTCCTGCCCCTGAGCAGATGCTGATGCTGAATGTGGACCTTCTGATGGTTAAGCCCTTAGACATCTTTTTTTAAAGTGTTTTAAAATGTTTTATTTATTTCNCTTAGACATCTTATGATGAGATCTCAGTGTAAGGGAAAAGCCCGTAGGGCTTACGCCCCCTCCGATCCAGCTTTCTACTCCGCATCCGATTTCCCAAGCCCAGTAAGCTGTGACCTCAAAGACAGCTGTAATGTGTCCCCTTTTGTCCTGACAGTAACCTGATAGATGGCTTGCGGGGTTGGCGTGGCATGTTGTTTTCAGGGTGACACAAGAGATGCAGTGGAGCCTGCCCAACACGCAGCAGGGCGGGCAGGATGCCAACTGGGACACTGAGGCCCTAGCCATAGGGGGCTGCCTTAGAATGTGGCATTAAAAGTAAAGGCTACGTGGGGTTAGGGCTGGGAAGCTGGAGGGGCTCACGGGGCGACAGCTGCTGCTGTTTGCCACTTGTTCCAAAAGGGTAGACCGTGGCTAGGAATATATGGGGCACAGGAAGAAGCCCTTTAAAAATAGAACCACACAGGGGCACCTGGGTGGCTCAGTCGGTTGAGCATCTGGCTTGGGCTCAGGTCATGATCTCACCATTGGTGGATTCGAGCCCCGCATCGGGCTCTGGGACTCTGTGCTGACAGCTCGGAGCCTGGAGACTGCTTCGGATTCTGTGTCTCTTTCTCTCTGCCCCTTCCCCACTTGTGCTCTGTTTCTCTCTCTCAAAAATAAACATTAAAAAATTTGTTTAAATAAGTAAAAATAGAACTGCACACCATAATGGTGGGTACATGGCTCGCCACATTTGTCCAAGCCCACAGAATGCACCACGCCAAGAGTGAACCCTAACATAAACCATGGACTCTGGGTGGTAACAATGTGCCAGCGGAAGTTCATGGACTGAAACACAGGTACCAACCAGGCTGCTGAGAGGCTGCGCATGCGTGGGGGCTGGAGGCATATGCGAACTCTATCTCCTGCTCAGTTTTGCTAAAAACTACTCTGATACAGAAAAGTCTATTTTTTTAAATAAAAAGAAAATTGTAACTTGTCACTGAATCACAGCTGTAGGAGAGAAAAAAAAAAACCCCAAGGTTAAGGGCCTGGGGCAGTATGCCTTTTAAAAAGTCAGTTATAGGGGAGCCTGGGTGGCTCAGTCGGTTAAACCTCCAACTTTGGCTCAGGTCATGATCTCACGGTTCATGGGTTCAAGCCCCATGTCAGGCTCTGTGCTCATAGCTCAGGGCCTGGAGCCTGCTTAGGAATCTGTGTCTCCCTCTCTCTTTCTGTCCCTCCTCGACTCATGCTCTTTCGCTCATGCTCTCTCTCTCTCAAAAATAAATAAACATTAAAAAAGTAAATAAATACTAAAATAAATTTTAAAAAGTCACAGTAATGGGGCACCTGGGTGGCTCAGCTAGTTAAGCATCCGACTCTTGTTTTCGGTTCAAGTCATGATCCCAGGGTCATGATTTCAAGTCCTGTGTCGGCTCCAAGCTGGATGTGGAGCCTGCTTAGGATTCTCTCTTTACTTTCTCTCTCTGCTCCTCCCCACTATAAAAAAAAAAAATCACAATTATAGCAGAAATAACTTAGAGATGAGTTGCCCAATCCAGAAGACGTTAGCTATTTGTGACTAATGAACATTTGAAGTGTTCCTAGCGCAGCTAAGGAATTGAATTTAAAAAAAATTTTTAAATGTTTTATTTATTTCTAGGAGAGAGAGAGAGAGAGAGACAGCGTGAGCAGGGGAGGGTCAGAGAGAGAGGGAGTCACAGACTCTGAAACAGGCTCCAGGCTCTGAGCTGGCTGTCAGCACAGAGCCCGACGCGGGGCTCGAACCCACGAACCTCGAGATCATGACCTAAGCGAAAGTCGGACGCTTAACTGACTAAGCCACCCAGGCGCCCCTGAATTTTAAATTTTATTTAATTTTAGTTAATGTACAAGCAAATTAAAAAACTGATGTGTGTGATATAGTTAGTAAAAATTTTAAGTAGGCTTGGAACAACTTGAGTAAATTAATCTACTCATTCAGTTGTGAATTTAATGAAATCTACATACAGAGCAAGTATTTCCAGTGAATAGTTAGCATCCAAATTGAGATACAACATAAGTGTAAAATTTTGAAAACCTAATACTGGAAAAAAGAATATAAAATATCTCATGCATTTTTATATGGATTCCTTTTTAGAGAGAGAGAGTGCAAGCAGGGGAGAGGTGCAGAGAGAGAGAGAGAGAAAATCTTAAGCAGGCTCCACACTCAGCACAGAGCCTGAAACGGGGCTTGATCCCACAATCCTGGGATCATGACTTAAGCTGAAATCAAGAGTCAGATGCTCAACCAACTGAGCCACCTAGACATCCTTTATATGGATTATATATTGAAATAATATTTTGGTTAAATTTTTAAAGGTGCTGATTCATTTCTGAGAGCGAGAGCATGAGCAGGGGAGGGGCAGAGAGAAAGGAGAACAGAGGATCTGAAGCAGGCTCTGCACTGAGAGCCTGATGCGGGGCTTGAACTCACGAACTGTGAGATCATGACCTGAACCAAAGTCAGATGCTCAACTGACTGAGCCACCGAGGGGCCCCATATTTTGGTTATACTTAGTTAATAAAAGATACGACTAAAGCTTACTTCACCTGTGAGCTTGTAGCTTCCAAAAAATGAGTTATGTGTGTGGCTTACCCCCATATGCTACTGGTAGGGATATAAAATGGTACAGCTGCTTCGAAAAACCAGTATAACAGTTTGTCAGAAAGTTAGACATAAATTCACCTAGTGGGGTGCTTGGGTGTCTCAGGTGGTTAAGCATCTGACTCTTGATCTCAGCTCAGGTCTTGATCTCAGGTCATGAATTTAAACCCTGCATTGGGCATGGAGCCTACTGAAAAAAAAGTCGCCTAGCAACCCCATTCCTGGGCATTCACCCAAGAGAATTGAAAACACGTCTACACAAAACCTTATATATGAATGTTTGTAGTAGCATTATCCATAATACTGCAAAGTAGAAACAGCCCAGATGTCTGTCAACTGTTGAATGGATTAAAATAAATGCAGCATGTCCATACAAAGTAACCTTATTCCGCCGTAAAAAGGCATGAGGTACTGATAGATAATCCAACATGGATGACCTTTCATAATATTACTCTGAGTGAAAGAAGACAGACACACAAAAGCCACATGCTGTAGAATTCCATTTATATGAAATATCCGCAAAAGGCAAATCTATAGAGACAGAAAGTAAATTAGCATTTGCCAAGTGCTAAGGGGAGAGGAGAATAGAAAATGACTGCAATGGGTACGGGTTCCTTTGAGGATGATAAGAATATTCTGGAATTAAATACTGGTGATGGTTGCTCAACTTGCAGACACGGAAAAAATTAGGTTATGTGGCTTGTGTTATGTTTCTGTTGGACAGCATGGATTTAGATGACTTAATGGTTTCTCTCCTGTCACTGGCGAGGGTACGGAATTTAGCCAGAGCTCAACAACATGGGGTAATTTTTACCCCTCCCCCAGGAGATATTTGGGAATGTCTAGACACCTTCTTCGTTGTCAGCTGGGTAGGAATGAGAAGTAGAGATCGCCGCTGGCCAGAGATGCTGTTAGACATCTTACAATGTACAGGACAGCTGCCCATGACACAGTTATCCAGCCTCAAATGTCAGTAGTGTCAGGTTGGAGAAGCCTGGAACTCTCTGCTTCCTATGCACTGCCCTGAGGTCAGCAGGTACACTGTGGGCATGGCCTTCTCTGGAGCCCCGCCACGCCCACAGGTGTGCTCAGCTCCTCTGGACACTGGGGTCTGTGAACTTGGAGATGTTCTAGGCAGAGTCCTGAAAGGGCCCAGGAATTCCAGCCTGGACTGGCTGTGGAGTCCATGGTCCTGTCCTTACTCTCTGAGGCTTCCTGAGTTCCAAAATGTTACACTTACTTTAAATCAAGCCAGCCTCATTCCAGGTAAATTACCATTTTTCTTACAGTTTTCTCTTCCACATCAGATTTTCTAAGCCAAAGATAATTGGAATTTGCATGTCTGTGTCATGAATGTGTTCCTTCTCTGATGTCTGAAATAAAAATCTGAAGGATAGCCAGACTTGCTTTGAGGCACTTTGTGTTTAAATTACCTTTTCTTGCTGTAGTAGTTTCTTCTGGCTGTTGTAACAAATGACCACAAACTCACTCATTTAAGAGAATACAGGGGCGCCTGGGTGGCTCAGTCGGCTAAGCATCCGACTTCTGCTCAGATCATGATCTCATGGTTCGTGGGTTTGAGCCCCGCATCGGGCTCTGTGCTTACAGCTAGCTCAGAGCCTGGAGCCTGCTTCGGATTCTGCTTCGGATTCCCTCTCTGACCCTCCCCTGCTCACACTGTCTCTCTCTCTCTCTCTGAAATAAATTAAAAAAAAAAACAACATTAATAAAAAAAGAATACAGATTCAGGGCACCTGAGTGGCTCAGTCGGTGAAGTGTCCTACTTCAGCACAGATAATGATCTCAAGGTTTGTGAGCTCAAGCCCTGCCTTGGGCTCTGTGCTGACAGCTCAGAGCCTGGAGCCTGCTTCGGATTCTGCATCTCCCTCTCTCTCTGCGCACCCCCTCAAAAATAAACATTTAACAAAAAGAATACAAATTTTTTATCTTACAGTTCTACAAGTCAGACAGTCCAGCATGGATCTCACTGGGCTGGAATCAAGGGATCAGCAAAACTGTATTCTTTCTAGAGGCTCCAGAAGAGAAACTCCTTGCCTCTTCCAGCTTCTAGAGACTGCCTGCATTCCCCCAACTCATTGCTTCTTCCTCCAAAGTTAAAGCCAGCAGCCTGGGATCTTCAAGTCTTTCTCAGACTCTGGCCCTCTTCTCTCTTTCTCCCTCAGAAGGGCCCTTGTGATTACATGTCAATGACCAGGTAGTCTAGGGTCATGTCCCCACATCAAAATGCTTACCTTACACCTGTAAAGTCCCCTTCGCCACATAAGGTAATATATTCCCCGGCTCTGGGGACCAGGACAGGGTCCCAGTCTTCGGAGGCATTGTTCTGCCCAGCACAGTGTTTAAAGGGCCTGGACAACCTGCTGGGGAGGCCCCTCAGCCAGCACTCTGCCACCTTCATTCCAGAAGGCGAAATTGGGCATAGTTGCTTTTCCAGAATGGTGGAGTCTCCCAGGCTGAGTTTTGAGATGGTTAAATGCTGACTTTCCAGATATTAAAATTCTTACTGACACACGCCCCAGAATGCTCTGTGAGAGATTTATAGACTACTTTGCTATGGGCTAAACTGTGCCCCCCTGCCCCGCAATTCATATGTTGAAGCCCTAAACCCTGCACCTCAGAATGATGCTATATTTGGAGCTAGGGCCTTTAAAGAGGTAACTAGAGTAAAATGAGGTCATTAGGGTGGGCCTTAATCCAGTGTGACTGGTGTCATTACAAGGAAGGAAGATTAGGACATGGACAGTCACCAGACACGTGCAGGGAGAAGGCGGTCATCCACAAGCCATGGAGAGAGGCCTAAGAAGAAACCTACGTGACCAACTAACTCTTTGAACATCTAGCCCCCAGACTTGTGAGAAAACTAATGTCTGTCGTTGAAGCTAGCTAGTCTCTGGTCTTCTATTTTGGCACCCCTAAGCTAAAACACTACTCTTCCACGTTTGTACCGTGGTAGTGTTTGAAATGAATTATTACAACTCAAATCTTCTTCTGTAACTTTGGTTTACAAAGTTCCTGAACTTCTTGGCATGGCTGAGTTGAAATCCCCTTTCACAAGTGAGCCTATCAGATCACATGCTGGTGTTCAAGCCAACATTGATTGGACATTTCCAACTATCAGGTACCGTGTGTGCCCCACAAAGCTCACTCCTGTAACAAATCCAGGTCTGGTGAAGCAGATGAATCAGTATACTGTCTGTCTAATCCAGTGTAATCTATAGTGGACGATCGCAAGTCCATGAAATGAAGAGCTATAGGACTTCATCGGAGGGCGTGGATCAGGACAGAATGGTTAGGCGGGACATGAGAATTCCGCAAGTGTTCCGAAATGAGTGACATTAGAACACTGAGCCTTAAGGAATCAGCCAGATTCCTTCAAGGTCATGCCCTTAAAAGGCATTCCCCCTGTGTTCCAGGGATGGAAGATTCTACCTAAACTAGAGGCTTTAGGTAGGAAGTTGTCTTAGCTTGAGTCCCCTTGGAAAAGCCGACCATGAGACAAGAATGCGGATACAGTTAGTTTATCAGGGAGGTGACCTCAGGGAGCCTGTGAGTCGGGAAGGCAGGATCGCCAGCACATGACTACACATGTTGCAGCTGTGGGCACAGGGGCCTGATCCCACGGAGCCCTTCCACAGGACTGTGTGGCACATGCCTTAGAATCATCCTACGGGAGCATAAGGTTTGCCTACCTCCAGCTACCGAGTCATGTGTGGCTGAACCCCCTCCCAGGCCACAAAGAAAGGCGGTAGGGAGCTGTGGGTGCTGGAAGCTGTTTTCACCTGCAGCTGCAGGTAAACCCAGGTGACTAAGTAGTGCTGGGGTCCGGGCGTCCTCTGCCGCTGCCTCGGGGACAACCAGATGATTCCATAAACCATTGGGATGTTGAAGTCGATCTTTAACCCAGATGATTCTGGCTCTCCTCTCCCTCAGAACCGTCAGCCTCAATTTGTTCTGTGCTGACCTGATTTCCACAGGGAATGTGAATTCCAATCTTGGCACTTAAAATAGATGCACCATGGGCATGTTAATCAACCTCTTTGAGCTTGGTGGCCCATGTCACTTTTATTCCGGGGATCACCAAATGTAGGACACTAACGTAGTGCATGGAACATACAAACACTCTGTGAATGGTTCCTATTTTTATGGATGACAACGCTTGTTTGTCCCCACAATCTGTGCGAACTCTGGGCCTGGCACAGAACTTGAGGTGATGATCTGAAAGTGCACCTCCACAGAGTTTCATCTTCAGGCTCTTTAACTACACAGCTTCCTGGTATGACTTGCTTATTGCTTAGTTTTGGTAAATGAAAATTCCATTTCAGAAAAAAAAAAAACAAAAAACGCCTTCCTAAAGTGTCATATGGGTGTCATGCGATGAACACCAAAATACCCAAATCATCATTTATAAGAACTTACAGCCTCCCAGTGAATAGACTAACCTCTGGTTTAAATTAGGTACAAATGGAAGCTAGTGTAGACTCTAGAGGTGCTTTCTTTTCCTTTTTTTAAAATGTTTATTTATTTTTGAGAGAATGCAAGTAGGGGAGGGGCGGAGAGAGGAGGACAGAGGATCCAAAGCAGGCTCTGCACTGACAGTAGCCCGATGTGGGACTTGAACTCACAAACCATGAGATCATGACCTGAGCTGAAGTCAGACACTCAATGGACTGAGTCCCCCGGGCCCCCCAGAGGGATGCTTTTTAGTAAGTTACTACATTCGTGCACCAAATGGCTCCCAAGTCACTCGGGGCTCTGCAGTCTGAGGCTGACCTTATGTCTCGGTCTGTTTGGGCTGTTATCACAAAATACCATGGCCTGGGTGGCTTAAGCAGCAGAAACGTATTTCTCTTAGTTCTGATGAACCAGTACAGCTCTCAGTGAGGACTCTTTTCCTGGCTTGCAAATGTCGCCTGCTGGCTGTGTCTTTGTATGACCCAGAGGGAGAAGGAGAGGGTAGGGAGAGAGGGAGGGAGGAGAAAGACACACACACACACGCGCACACACACACACACACACACACATACACAAGGTGAGGCAGGGAGCTAGAGAGAGAGAAGGGGAAGGAGAAGGGGGAAGAGAGAGAAGGGAAGGGAGGAGGAGACACACACAGTGAGGGGGAGGGAGAGAGAGGCAGCTGTGGTCTCTCTTCCTCTTCCAATGAGGACATGAATCCTATCATGGGCTTCCCCCCACCCCCATCATCTTGTCTAAACCCAATCACCTCCTAAAGGCCCCACCTCTAAATACCACCACTCTGAGTGTTAGGGCTTTAACATCCGAATGTGGGGGACGGAGCACAAATGTTCAGTAATCATGACACCTTGTTTACTGTTAGCTCTCCTCCTGGGGAAATCTGACCTCTCACATAATACAATCTCACAATGTAGGATTCTAGGAAAATGATAAGAAAGGGGATTTCATTCATATTTATTGCTTCTATTTTTATTTTTTAAATGTTTATTCATTTTGAGAGAGAGAGAGAGAGAGAGAGAATCCCAAGCAGGCTCAGCACTGTCAGCTTGGAGCCCAACATGGGGCTCAATCCCATGAACTGGGAGATCATGCCCTGAGCCAAAATCAGGAGTTGGAGGTTCAACTGTTGGAGCCACCCAGGAGCCCCGGTTCTATTTTTAACAATATTAACTCATGTGTAGGCCCCGTGGATGCTCATGGGGCCTTTTTTCAGCATCTAACTTTCAGCTTCCACATTCACTGATCAAACACAAAGGTTCTCTTGCTAGATTTGGGGCAGTCTCTTAAGGGATTTAGAAAAGCTGTAGCATTAAAATATATACGCTGTTTTTGAAGAAAAAAGGAACGGAGCCCACTTATATTGTAAAGTAGCTGGAAGGAAAGAACAGAGGCTATTTCCATGTAAAAGCCACGAGCTTTTGTCAGTTGTCTTAGGTAAGAGCTCATTTATGCTAGAATTGCAGTGCGATGTAAAGGCATCGAACAAAAACTTGACTGGGGGTTTAACTTAGGGTCAGTGGGATCACAGTGAAGAGCTGGATCTGTCTCTCATGAAACCAAGTTTTTCAAGAGAAGAGACTACAAATATATTTCTTTTCTCTTTCTTTCTTTCTCTCCCTCCTTTCTCTTCCTTTCTTTCTCTCTCTCTTTCTATCCTTCCTTCCTTCCTGTCCTATTGTATACCAAGAAGATCTTATGGCTTTCAAATTCATAAAAATAGTTTCCAATATTTTTTCTAGTAATTTATAGTTTTGGAGTTTTTAAAATATATTTAACTCTGGGATCCATCTGGAGTTCATTTGGGGTCCACTGGAATGAACTGCTCTTATTTTTTTCCTCCATATAGATGGCTAACTGTCAGCATTGAAGATTCTGTTTCGCTCCTAATACTTGAGAGGCTCTTTCCATCATAAACCAAAGTCCAATACATTCTCGGGTCTGACTCTGTATTCTCTACTCAGTTCGGTTTATCTACTGATCTATTTGGGGCCATTCCCACCCAGTGTGGACAACCACAACTTTATTGTTTGTATTGATAGATGGCTGGTTAGCCCCACATTTCTCCTACCCCATTATCAGTGAAGCAGTTCATTTTCAGTCACAGCCATAACACACCAACAAGGCATGTCCCCAGCCCTCAGCTCCCACCCAAGGCAGTGATGACAGATCTGCTGCTACCAGGACTCAGTCCCACCCAGGCCGCCAAGCGACCCGCCTGCCTCTGGCCCCCACTGCTACCGCCCAAATTCCTATCCCTGAACTACTCCTTAAATAAAACTCAGCTGCAGAGGGCACAACTGTTTTGGATTAGTTACAATAAATCAGGATCTGTATTTCTTTCAGCTGGAGGACAGGTGAAGCCCGCGCTGTGTGCAGCAAGCCTGCTGGAAAGCAGAGAATCCTCCAGATTGTGAGGGTTTTTTTCCTCTGAGGGCAAAGGGGTTACGCTTGACAAGCCCCAAACTTCCTGTAGCTTCCAAAACCCTGCGATTCTTTACGGCAACACCTCAAGCGGTAGTATTCCCTCTGGATCTGGGTCTAAGTAAGCCCATGGGTGGAATTTTACTGCCCATGAGGACAACCCAGAGCCCTTGTTACAAGGGCGAATTCAACAAGCCAGAGGTAAAACTTAGAGATCTGTAGTTTTTTAAATTTTTATTTATTTATTTTGAGAGAGAGAGAGAGAGAGGGAGGGAGAATGTGACAGGGGAAGGGGCAGAGAGAGCGAGAGAGAGAGAGAGAGAGAGAGAGAGAGAGAGAGAGACCCAAGCAGGCTCTGCACTGACAGCCCAGATGTGGGGCTTGATCTCACAAACCTGAGCTGAAGTCAAGAGTCGGGTGCTGCATGGACTCAGAGCCGCCCAGGCGCCCCTAGAGATCTGTATTTTTAAACATGCACTGTAGCAAATGATTCCAATGCAAATAATCCAGGCCCTCACTTTGCACCGCTCTGAGCCCCTGAGAAGGAGGAGGCCTTAACCCCGGGGGTCCTTGAGCACGGGATCTATAATGAGTTATCTGTCTGAGATGGGTTAGTCGGGGAATGATGTCAGTACAACACAGATGCAGTCACATGGGATTTCCTCCTAGGCCAAGGGGCCCGGAATGGCTGCAGGAAAGTACAGAACCTTGGGCAGGAGAGGGAAGAGTCTTCAACTCCATTTTTGCACTGGCAGCAGACTCTCTAGAGGCCTATTTGCATAAAATAAAAAATGAGGCTCGTCCCGTAGTTCCTCTCTCCTGAGACGTGCACTCTAGGCCTGTGTGTTTGAGGACAGGTGCACCCCCAGGCCGAGCTCCTCCCCCCGCCAGGCTCAGCTCCCCCCCCCACTCGGGGTCCCCCCCCCCCCCCTCCCCCCCCCCCAGGCCCGGCTCCACAGCAGCCGCTTCTGTGCTGCTGCCGCAGCACCGTCTGACCTGCCTACCTGCGGGCTGCAGCACTTCCACTCAGTTTTCCTGTGTATTTTTCATACGTGCCATGGCAACCGTTAGCCAACCTGAGCTGCCTCCCTGGACGGTCCAAGGGAACTTCCTGGTTCAAAAGCACTTTTGGTTGTTTTTTTTTTTTTTTTGCTTTTGTCTCTGGTTTTAAAACGACCTGTTTATGAAGTGCCCTGCAGGGTGTGCCATTTTTCTCAGAAGCCCTGACCATTAAAGTGTGTGATTTTGCAGAATACGAGGGATTTCAGGAAGGCACTTAGAGCGGCGGCATACTACATGTGCTAAATGCCCACTGCTGTTTGAAAAGCAGTACTGGATAACCTGGTGCTTGGTTCTTCAGCGGAGACGGGGGAAGTGGGGGGCAAAGGGCTGCAGAAACCCCTGCGCGCCTGCTTTCTTGAGGGGTCAAGCCTCGAGCTCCCTGCGGCTCCGCTCTGCGGGCCTTCAGCCCGGAACCCTCCATCGTGCTGATACTTCCAAGTCTACAAGCCTGAGCCCGACTACGCCAGACTCACCGGGCTCGGGACTTCCGGGGGCGGAGCTTAGGCACCTGTACTTCTAGAAAATAGCAGGGATGGTCCAAAGCACAGCAGAGTCTGCGATTTGGCAGCACCGAGAATCACCTGGGAGCTTTTAAAACTCTCAGTGCCCAAGCCACACCCAGACCAAATTGCATCAGAATCTCCGGGGCCCGAACTCAAGAATCAGAATGTTTTAAGGTCCCAGCGATTCCATGTGTAGTCAGCCAGCCAGACCACTGCTTTAGGGCCTTTCTTTTCTTTTTAAGTTTATTTATTTATTTTGAGATAGAGAGCGGGAGCAGGTGAGGGGCACAGAGGGAGAGAGAGGAAAGTCCAAGCAGGCTCTGACGTGCGGCTCGAACTCAGAAATGGTGAGATGGTGACCTGAGCGGAAATCAAGAGTCAGAGAAAACCAACTGAGCCACCCAGGCACCCTGGGGTTTTTTCTGAGAAAGCCCTCCTCTCTGTAGACCAGGGCTCCTGGAACTTCCATGTGTATCTGAATCACCCAGGAATCAGGTTAAAATGCAAGGCTGGGGCAGGGTCTGACGGTCGGTATCCCGACAAGCTGGTCTACAGACTATGCTGTGAGTAGCCAGGCTGTAATGAATGACTTTCCACTGATGATTTAACAACCACTGAGTGCAATCACTGCAGTGAGCGGGGCATTTGCTTGCCCTGCAGATGCCCGGCAGTGATGGTACTGGGCAGAAATGGGCACAGTGGACCTCGTGATTAAAAACAGAACAAATGCTTGGGGCACCTGGGTGGCTCAGTGGGTTAAGTGTCCGACTTCGCCTCAGGTCACGATCTCCCAGTTGGTGGGTTCGAGCCCCGCATTGGGCTACGTGCCAACAGCTTGGAGCCTGGAGCCTGCTTCAGATTCTGTCTCCCACTCTCTCTGCCCCTCCCCTGCTCGTGCTCTGACTCTGTCTCTCAAAATTAAATAAACGTTAAAAACAAAGCAAATAAATGTTTGTGTTACTTGCTGGGTCAGCCATGGGGTCGTGTTGACAGGAGACCTGACTGCCCTGGGCTAAGAGATGAACAATTATAAACTTCTGCCCTTCCTATCATCAGCAGACAGCTGGCCTATCAGCTCTCTGGAGTCTGTTTTAACAGATGTTATTGGGGGGGGAGGGGATGCATTTTATTATGCAGATGAATTTAAATCTCGTCTCTCTATCCCGGGTATGAAAACTACATCACAAGAAGGTTTAGATTATCTGCTGATATTTTCCTAGGCTAAAAAAAAAAAAAAATTATTGGAGATTTACGTGTCCTGCCTATCAGGGGACAGCCACGCACATTTCCAGCTGTCATGTACTGTCATTACAGCACCACCTGTCTAGCTACTGGGCTGAACCCAGACGAGCATGAAGTTTCCTAACACAGTTTAGCACAGTGGCCCACGCAGGTGATAAATTTCAACAGATCGTCTTGAAATACACTCACACACAAGTAAAACTGAGAAAATCTGAATAAGCTCACTAGCCGGTATCGATATCAATATTATCAATATCTTAGTTGTGATATTGTGCTACAGTTTTACAAAATGTTACCATCAGGGGGAACCTGGGCAAAGGGTACATATAGCCTTCTCTCCATGTCATTTCTTACAACTGTGTGTGCATGTACAGTGATCTCAATGAAGATTTCAATGAAAGGAGGTATAGGGGCACCTGGGTGGCTGAGTGGGTTAAGTGTCCAATGTTGTCACCTAGGCTAATCTCACAGTTTGTGGGTTCGAGCCCCGCATTGAGCTCTCTGCTGTCAGCCCAGAGTTGGCTTCAGATCCTCTGTCTCTTTCTCTCTGCCCCTCCCCACTTACACACTTGCTCTCTCTCTCTCAAAAATAAATACATGTTTTTAAAAAAGGTATAAAATCACTTACAACCAGCCCTTGAAATGCTTTTAATATGGGCGGAAAGGACGTATGTATTAAGAAGGTAAATAATAGGGGCACCCGGCTGGTTCAGTTGGTAGAACATATGACTCTTGATCTTGGGTTTGTGAGTTCGAGCCCCACATTGGATGCAGAGATTACTTAAAAACAAAATAGTCTTTTTAAAAAAAGGTAAATAATAAAATAAAAATGATAATAGTCATTAGATGCTAACAGCATAATAGGTACTGTGATAAGCCTTTTACACGCAAGACTTTAATCTTCGTGACACTCGATGAGGCACTATTATTATTATTGCTATTATTATTTCTGTTTTGGATGAGGAAACTGGGGCCGGGAGAGCTTCAGTAGTTTTCCCCAAGGTCGTGGAGTCAGAAAGCAGAAGCACAGGACCCAAATCCAGGTCCAGAGCCCACTACCCTCCACAGAGAATGCGGACAAGGATGTTGTGTTTCTCTGGAAGGATCCCCACAGTTAGGGATGAGGACTGTGTTTTGGGGTGGGGGTGGGGAAGGCAACCTGAAGCACTTTGCAGGATCTTGGCCTTGAAAGATGAGAGGAGCTGAGCTGGCAACAAGCCAAGTACGGCTACTTCCAGGCGAGAGAACAGAAGAAACGCTACATGTCCAAGAGAATGCTTCATTTTCCAGATGTAGAAATGGGTGCGTTTGTCTGCCTCACCTCTCAGAGGTGGATGGGAGCAATGTGGCAGAGGGTCTTGAATGCTTGGGGGATATGGTACGGCCTCCCTGGATCTCATCAGCAATCTGTAAAAGCTAACAAGGCACTGATGAGGCCAAGGTTATATGTGAACCTCCAGCATTCACAAGGGGGGCAGGGCGTTTAGTACAAAATAATCCATTCCCAGGGCCCAAAGAGCAATGGGAAGCCATCTGGTAGCGGGAAATCGGTATGTGAAGGAAACCAAAGAAGGCACTTATAACACCAAAGGCCATGATGTGGTTGAGATCAAGGACCATTATGGAATTAATGGAATGAAACCTAGTCCCGTATGACTGCTTATTCTTTCACTTATTGAGTGCCTACTGTGTGGTCAGCACTATTCCCAGGACTTGGAGAGATAAGTGAACAAAACACAGCCACCAAACTCCCTGCCACCACGGAGCTCACCCCCTTGTGTGGTTGGTGCTGATTCCTGATCAGGAAGATTCTTAACTCTCAAAACCTAAGATGACCCTTTCATTCCGTACTCTTGAGATCCCATAGCCCCAAAGAGAAATGCAAATCTGTCTAGCGTGAAAGCTGGACAGCGATGCAGAAGGACGGACACAGCACTTCTGATTTAAGAGCGAGGGCGATCTCACGCAGGGTGGCTCCCAGGAAACTTAAGACGGGTGGGTCCTCAGAACTGGCCTCTGAGCCGGGTCATAAAAGCAAAAGCAAAACCAAGGTGAAGGATTGGCGGTGTGAGCCTTGAAGACGATTCAAGTTAGCCCGGGGTACCCTCTCTGCTTTCCACTCCCAAACTGGGATTAACTCCGGAATCTTCCATAACTGTAGAGAAACTGGGGGCTTTCCAATCCTAGCCTGGGTAAAAACTACTTCAAGACAAAGTGGAACAAGATGGCCTTGTGATGTAAAAGCAGGAGAGGAAGACAGGAAATAAGTCCGCGTGTTTAGGCAGGAGATATTCTACAAGATAGCCTTGTTCTTAGAATGCAGCAGATTTACAGGTCTGGGATTTTCCTCGGAGTGCTAAAAGCAATATGCAGATGAAGACATGCTACTAAATGATAAGCTGATGGTCACTGTGTCTACAAAAAAAAAAAAAGACCCCTCGAGGTAAGTGAATCTGACGAGTCAAGAGTGGGCAGACTTATTAATATTACCCGCAAGCAAGGATTTTTAACATTTCAAACTGTAAGTTCCAAAAAGCCTCAGGCATCTGAGAATACATATTTAACATGTCTTTTTGTCTTAGTTCTAGAAAGATTCACCAATTGGTTTAGCCGTATTTTAAAAAGTTTTCTTTAGCTCCTAGTGACCTTCTCATGCTTTTGCGTCGCATTTATAATGATATTCAGGCCTTTGCTGTAAATTTGGCTATGTTGTATTTGCATGGAAGAAACACAGACATCTTCTAGAGTGAGACAGTAAGTTTTTGCACGGGGCAAAGAATGCCACCCCCTCTGTCACTGTTCCTGTGGTATTTCCCCACTTTTCGGTAAGGGAAAAGACATGCCTCAGATGTACAAAGGTACTATTTGTTTCTCTTTTTTTAATGTCTATCTATGTATTTACTTATTGTAATGTTTATTTATTTTTGAGAGAGAGAGAGACGTAGAGACAGAGCATAAGTGGGGGAGGGGCAGAGAGAGAGAGGGGGGAAGACAGAACAGAGAGAGGGGAAGACACAGAATCCAAAGCAGACTCCAGGCTCTGAGCTGCCAGCACAGAGCCCGACATGGGGCTCAAACCCATGATTGGGTGTCCTGAGCCAAAGTTGGGCCTTAATTGACTGAGCCACCCTGGTGCCCTTAATTATTTATTTTTAAGAGAAAAGAGAAAGAGAGAGAGAGAGACTGGAGAAGGGGCAGAGAGAGGGGAAGAGAATCTCAAGCAGGCTCCTTACTGTCAGCACAGAGCCCGACACGGAGCTCGAAGCCACGACCCGTGAGATCATGACCTGAGCTGTAGTAGGAGCCTTAACCGAACTGAGCCACCCAGGAGCCCCGGTCCTATTTCTAACTCCGGGCTGCACAGAACTGCTCTTGAATACACAACTTCCATTCACCTTTCTGGCTGCCCGTGAGCGAGAGGCTGGCTCTGCTACTGAGCACAGCAGAGTGAGAAGAGCCCATCCACCTGCACAAGGCAAGCTTTCTAAAACGTCACGTGTAGGGGTCTGAGGTCTCTGCTTTCGTCACGCCCCAAAACACAGAGCACACCTGGGACTTTGAGCCGGCAGGAGAGGTGAGTGCGTGTGAGTGTCTAAGCAAGGGTCCCACAAGAACTTTGATGGTGACAAGAATGTGCATGAGACCTTTGACCGTGGTCCCTGAGATGGGGACCGTTCTATTTAGCTGCGTTCAGCTTGCTGTCACCAAGACTCCCAGTCTCAGGATTCAGTTAGGGGCACGAGCCGAGGATGACAAAGGGCGCTCCTTCCTTAGGCTCCCTCACTGTTGGCAGGTGAGGAAGCTAGAACGTGCCTCCCGCAGTGAGGGGTCTAAAAACAACATTGTCACTTGCTTCTTCCCCTCCACCTGCTCCTCTGGGCCACTTTACCCCCTCCCCCTCCCCCGAGCCTTTAATAATTAAGGTAATTTGACCAATGAAATGCTCCATGTGGGTGAGCAATTATAAAAAGGTACTCATCTGAGCCAGGAAGAGCATCTGATGACTAGAAAAGGAAACGTTATGTTTACTGACATGAAAAAATTAACACTGCAACCGAATTTTATATTAGTATTTGGCTAAACCACGTCCACAACCTTATCCTAGGCATGCATCTGTGCTCGTTGGTGTGCGATCACCACAGTGATATGTTAAACAACCAAATAGGAGGGGGCACCTGCGTGGCTCAGCCGGGTAAGCCTCTGACTTCAGCTCAGGGCATGATCTCACGGGTCGTGGGTTCGAGCCCCGTATCGGGCTCTGTGCTGACAGCTCAGAGCCTGGAGCCTGCTTCAGATTCTGTGTCTCCCAGTCCCTCCCCTGCTCATGCTCTGTCTGTCTCTGTCTCAAAAATAAATAAATATTAAAAAAAATTTTTTTTAAATAGCCAAATAGGATAAAGCTGGCTCTCCTGCAAAAAGTAAAGAATAAATGTGACTTTTATGTGGCAGAGTTTGGTCAGTGGGGCAGAACAATTTGCTCAGTGAAAAGCTCCCTCAGATCTGGAAATTTTTTGGTTGGCTATTTTAGGACTAGGTCTTTAGAAACCAATGTATTACCTGTTTACTTTTTCACAGACAGAGTTGAGTAACTTCGAATGCATTTGGGAATATTTCACTTTCTTTGGAGTATGTCTGATCTATAAAAACAATACTAGGTTCCTAAACTCTGAAGTTGGGAGAAAGGAGAACATAGTAAAATAGTATAGTAAAAATAACTGATTAATAACTTTTCTTAGGTAGTTATTTACAAAAATAAAATCTTGGCCACAGTATTGCATCAACTCAAAGCCCACTTGGAACTCTTTCAAATTAAAAATAAAATAAATTCTTATATCAAGCACAATGTCTTTTGTGCATTAATTATTCCCATGAATTTAATTCCATCTCTTTCTAATACACACCCCAATCAGTAACAGAGTGAAACAAATTTTCTTCCTGGCAGCATTTTCTTAGACTCTTTTGTATTTGTGATCTAAGAAAAACAAAACAAATGTTCGTTCAAAAATCTACTTTGATTTTTGGGCACACAAAACCAACTTACCCCCGCACCACTAAGCGATTCCTACAAATCATTTAGACCACCGAAATCTCTGATTTTACTATGAATTCTGATTCCGACTATCACTTCCCGTTTTCAAAGTGCTCCTGAAAACTGACTCAAGTGAGGTTTTTTTTTTTTTTCCCTTTTAAAGTCTACACCCAAAACATTTGCTTGCAGAACTTTCTGAATAGGGACACTGCCTGGTAAAACACATGCAGTAGACAAAATATCAAATTTCTTTTTCCAGCTGTCCAGAATCCCATTAGTGCCTCTTACTCCTATCTGTCTTTTGCTATAATTAGGACGGCTTAGGGTTTATTTGGGCCTTTTTTCAAAACCAGATTTCCTTCTTACCAGCAGCAGCTGTCATTCACAAGTACCCTAACGGCACTGGGAGACTTCTTTGGGTTTCCATTGTGGTAGAGTGATCATCAAGATGAAATGAAGAGAAACACACACACGCACACGCACACACACATATGCACTCATGCATGCATGCGCAGATACCTTTCATCTAGTGACTTTTAAAAAGAGGAGTCTTACCTGAGGATGAGCACTGCAGTCTGGAACCCCGCTTATTTCAAATAGGTGATTGACCAACACCCCTTCTCCCTCAAAGCTTGAGCTCCCTCCTTGAGGGGGCGAGCCCAGGGCAACCTGCAGGGTTTTTGCTTCTTGCTCCGCTTGGGCTGGAAGAGCACATTCTCCTGCACGGAACTGGGAATTCCAATCGACAGCTTCTGCTTTGGCACAAGGACCGTCTCTTTTATCACCCTGGGTTAATGGGTGCTTAACAGGCTCTTTGGGATAGAGGAGATTACGGGTGCCTTTGGTTGCGCTTTCTTTCACGGCGGGGCTCGGCTTCTTGGGGTTTCCTTTAGTTCCTGGCCGCCTCGCACTGGCAGGTACCTTGGAGCCCCTCTTGCTCAGTGAAGCCCCGTCCGCTACCTTTTCCTCGGCCGCTGTCTCCAACCACTGGTCCGCCCCCGACTTTTCTAGCTCACCAGACAAGTGCTTCATCGCCGCCTCTGTCACTGCTTTATCCATGGTTAGCAGATTGTCACTGGTGAATTCCTCTCCTGCCGGGTGGCTGTCTCTGGTTTCTCTCCGAATTCCGGGATAATCATTTTCAGCAGCCTCAGAAGCAGGGGGTAGTTTATCTCTCGCCTGGTCCGTCACCGTAGCTGTGACATCCTGGTGAGGCCCCAAAGTCAGAATCATCCCCTTTCGCAGGGATGAGGGACTGTGGGTGGAGGCTTGGCTGCTCCTCACCCCTACTTCTTGGGGTTGTGAGTGATTACCACAGAAGCCAGTGGTGGCATCCATGGGCCCCACGTCATCTGACACCCGAGGCCCACAACCCATTTCACTGAGGAAATGCTCACACCCACCCAGGCAACATGAACTGAATTCCATCTCTTCGTCATTGCTTTCTAATAAAAAAACCTGCCCAGTCCCCTGCAGGTTCCTCTGCCAAACTGCATTAGAGTAATCCGTCATAATGTCGGAACATTCCAGATACTCTAGGTCATCATCTGAAAACTCCTCGGTGCAGGTTAGGGTTATCTCTGGGCAAAGTTCATAGTCACTGTCAGAGTCTTCACTGGACACCTGTGAGCCGACTTGCTGGTTGGTCTTGGCCCCGCCACCTGGAAGAATGGATGCGGCGCCCTCTGACAGCGGGAGGCTGATGCTAATGTATTTCTGCACTCTGGGGTTCAGATGACCGGAGTGTATGACGTCCTCATTAGGGCCATTGCTGTTTAAGGCACCATCCACTGGCTTCGATCCTTTGCAATGCATCGTCCTGTGGCAATACACATGTTGCTGATCAGGAGTCTTACTTGATTTAGAGGAAAGCCACCCATCTGCCACTTCCTCTGTGCTATCCGGATCACAAGCCTCTTCGGTGTGCCTTGCTCCTTTAACATCCAAGGGATTTTCAGAACTGGCTCCACCAGCGTCATTATTGGCCAACAGCTGGGGTGAGCATAAGCAGCCGAATTTGGAGGAGGGGCGGTCAGCAGACACGGTACTACCTGAGGAGACACTTTCTTCACCCCTTTGAGGATGTTCATGCTCATCAAGCTGGTTTGTTCTTTCCTGAATGCTTGACTCTGTTGCATGTTTCTGACCTGGGTCCCTGCCATCTTTTGGGCCAGGAGAGGGCTGTGGGTTCTCTGCCGAGCACTTGACTTCAATGGAAGCAGAACAGCAGATCATTCCAGAACAGTTTTTAGCAGAGATCTGGTAAACGGCGGTGTCGCCTGGGGTACAGCTAGGATGAAGAGAACACACTTGGTAAGTTGGCCGTGTTGGGACGGGCATGCCAATGTTCCTCACAACGTGGCACAGAAAATGACCACGGTTTCTGCCGCACGCTCAAGGAGATCTGTGGTCTCCCTGGAAAGGGGCTGCTGGTCTGAGACCAGCAGCTTCTGAGCCCCTGCTGCCCTCAAGCTGAGAATCCAGGAAGCTCGGCACGTTCCCTTAAAACTTGCCCCAGTCTTACCCCAACTTGAAAAATGCTGAGAATTACGCAGACGAATGGGGAAACATCTTATATTCTAGTTTCTCCTTCTCTGCTTTTCTTTTAAGTCCTTTTTATGCTATGGGAATTTGAAAAAGGATCATTTTCTGGAGTGAGACACTGTCCACAAGTAACGAAGAATTTGTTGACCTCACGCAGCAGGATGGCATAAGCAGTAACTGTTTTTAAGACCAGGCTAAGAAGGCATGGTCTTCTTGCCAGAAGGCTATACAGGCACCACACTGGGGTTATGTGTAGGAAGGACGGTACCCGTGAACCCCTCTGGCCCGAAGGCCATGTCCATGTGCCATCATGACCTACACAGACCAAGCCAGCTGCTTGGCATTGGCCCAGCAGGGAAAAGAACTGACTCCTAGATCAGGCGGAGCCAGCTCTCCCTGCTCCAGGAGGGACAGCGCTCCTGTGCGCCCTCCCTTTCCTGACTTGGAGCTCCACTGAGCCTTGGACTCAGCAGGTTTTGCTGACCTCTCCCACTAGGGCCTTTCTCCAGGTTCTGCGGTCCCCGTAAAAGCGTGTTACGCAGGCTTCATAATTTGCACACATTGATCTCATTCGATCTCAGTGTAGCTGTAACATTGCTGGCCTCACTCTGCATTCTCCGGTGTAGAAGTGAATGAGCATTTTCAGAAGGCAGGAGCTGTGGGTTGGCTCAGAATTAGAAGCAATGTTTACATACTTCTTGCCCGATCTGTGTAAAATGGGCACACACATCTAACCCAGAAGGGTCAGTGTTAGACATTCAATGGCACACAGGCTTTCTTATTCTCTTTCATCTCACTGAAGGCACCCCTCTGTCTCCCTAAGCTCATATGTGCTCATAAGCCCTTAAGAGTTGTGTGCTCACATATGCCTCATTTTCAAACACGGTATACTACCTCCAATTTTGTTAATATCTTGGCTTTTTTTGGCAATCTGGTTCCCAAGGAAAAGCCACTCAGGTGTGACTGAGGGTGGCCAAGCTGGACCCACAGCTGATATGCAGATTTGCCTTGGCCAACTCCATGGGGAGACTGAAATTTGAGGTTACTTTCTAGAGGCAACGATACCTCCTGCTCCTGTCTACTTCACAAGGTCATTCTGAGGGTCAAGTGAGAAAATCAATGTGAATGGGCTTTGTACAGCAGAAACTTTATGTTATGGATATGCTAGAAGAATGTAGAAGCTCTGGGGCTCCTGGGTGGCTCAGCCGTCTACATGTCCAACTCTTGATTTTGGCTCAGGTCATGATCTCACCAGTTCATGAGTTCAGGCTCCACGCTGACAGTGAGGAACCTGCTTGGGATTCTCTCTCTCTCCCTCTCCCTCTCTCTCAAAATAAATAAATAAACTTAAAAAATGAATATAAAGGGGAGCCTGGGTGGCTCAGTCAGTTGAGCATCCGACTTTGCCTCAGGTCATGATCTCGCTCATGGGTTCAAGCCCTGTGTCAGGCTCTGTGCTAATGGCTCAGAGCCTGGAGCCTGCCTCGGATTCTGTGTCTCCCTCCCTCCCTGCCCCTCCCCTGCTCATGCTCTGTCTCTCTCAACATAAACAAACATTAAAAATTTTTTTGAAAAAAGAATACAAAAGTGCAAAAATGATAAGTATGTGATGTGATAGAAGTATTAGCTACTGCTGCGTGGCACTTGTATTGTAATATAAATGCATCAAATCAATATGCAGTATACCTTAAAACATACACAATGTTGTATGTTAAATATAACTCAATTTAAAAAAAAGGATGTGAAAGTGCTAAGGTCAGATTACCTCTGGTTCTCACAAACTGTGCAGAAGAATGACCAGGAAACTCTATTTATAATTCTTGAATCAGAATCTGAGGGTAAAAGTCCTGAGAATCTGCTTCTAAGGATCGCAAATGCAGGGGCGCCTGGGTGGCTCAGTCGGTTGAGTGTCCAACTTCGGCTTAGGTCATGATCTCAGGGCTTGTGAGTTCGAGCCCCACGTCGGGCTCTGTGCTGACAGCTCAGAGCCTGGAGCCTGCCTTTGAGTCTGTGTCTCCCTCTCTCTCTACCCTACCCTGCTCACTTGCTCTCTCTTCTTCTTCTTTTTTTTTTTAATTTTTTAACGTTTTTAATGAGACAGAGAGAGAGAGAGAGACAGCGTGAGCAGGGGAGGGTCAGAGAGAGAGGGAGACACAGAATCTGAAACAGGCTCCAGGCTCTGAGCTGTCAGCACAGAGCCCGACACAGGGCTCGAACCCACGAACCGTGAGATCATGACCTGAGCCCAAGTCAGATGCCCAACTGACTGAGCCACCCAGCCGCCCCTCGCTTGCTCTCGCTTAAAGTAAATACACATTAAAAAAATTCTTTTTAAAGATCCCAAATACATTCTGCTACAAATTGTCCTCGGCCTGCCCTTGGAGACATCCTCCTCCTCCTCCTCTTTACTTCTGCTTGAGTCTCTTCATTTCAGCTGAATTAAGGCTGAAGGAAGAGAAAGGGGCCTTTTCTTGAGCCTTGCATGGCCCACACCACTGCCCGCATGCCTCTTTTCCAGTAGTTCTGGGAGGCCTGGCCTCAGCTAGGAATTTACAAGGAGCATAAAACAGTACCATGGGCTACTCAAAAATCCTAAGTAATTGGGTGGATTTCCTGATTTATCCAGACCAGGATCCCTCAGCCAGAGAAATTACCTGCCCTGAAAGTACCAGGACTTGCGTGAAAAAAACAAAACAAAACAAAATAAAACAGGAAGGAAGAGAGGAAAGTAAGGTAGAGAGGTCAAAGGACCAGGGAAGAAAGCAGTAAAAGAGGAACACGTGGGCGGCTCAGTCAGTTAAGCATCCAACTCTTGATTTCAATTCAGGTCATGATCTCCAGGTTCCTGAGATCTAGCGTCCTGTCAGGCTCTATGTTGACTGTGGAGCCTGCGTGGGATTCTCTTTCTCTCCCTCTCTCTCTCTCTCTCTGCAACCCCCCCCCAACACAAATAAATATTTTTTAAAAACCGATGGGGGAAACAATCCCAATTGCTGCGAGAAACTTGTCAGTCACTTCTGCACTAAGTTGTACGGTGGAGACTGGAAGAGCAAAGAAGGTCCAAGAGGGGATGTCGGTGACGGCAGCTGAAATGGTGTGAGTGGGGATGGGCTTTAGAATCTTTGCAAGATGCTGGCAGAGTGACCTGTGTGCCCCACAGTGACTTGAGAGGAATTCAAAAGCATCCCGGAAGAAATTTCCTGAACAATTAATTGCATTCCCTGCCTGCCTGTCTTTCCTTTTGGCTGAAGGAAGCAGCCACATTCCTTCCACTTGCTGTGAAAGTCTTGCTGGAATACTCTACGTTCTTTCTAAATTAATCGTTTCCATTTTAAAGAAAAAGAGGTACATGTGACCTTAAGTGGATGGGGCTTCCTCTGGGCTTGAGCTCCCTGGGTTGGTCTAGGCCAGAGGTTCTTAAATATTTTGGCGGCAGGACCCCTTTACACTCTCAAAAACAACGGAAGACTGCCAAGAATGTTTGTTTATGGGGGTTATATATCTATCACTATTTACCATATTAAAATTAAAACTGAGAAATGTTGAAACATGTATTCATTTAAAAAATAACAAAAATAGGGGCTTCTGGGTGGCTCAGTAGATTGAGCATCCAACTCTTAATTTCGGCTCCGGTCATGATCCCAGGGTCACAGAATTGAGCCCCATATCAGGTTCTGTGCTGAGTGTGGAGCCTGCTTGGGATTCTCTCTCTCTCTCTCTCTCTCTCTGCCTCTGCCCTTCTCCCTTACTTGCACCCTCTCTTTCTCTAAAATAACATTTTTTTAAAAATAACAAAGATAAACCCATTCCATGTTAGTATAAATAACATGTATTTATGAAAATACCCATATTTTTACTGAAACAAAGTAAAATTTCACAAGAGTGGCATTGCTTTACATGTTTTCACACACTTAATATCTGGCTTAATAAAAGACAGCTGGTCTTTTTTTTTTTTTTTTGCTTCTACATTCATTGGATACAATACATTGTTTTGGTTGAAATATATGAAGAAAATCTGTCCTCATACAGATATATACTTGGAAAAGGAAGGAGTATTTTAATGGTCTTTCCATATATTGCAGATTTCTTCTCTGATACCGTACAAAGAAGTGGTTGCAATGTGGAATCTGAAAGCCTATCAACTAGTTACAAAAAAATCCAATGGTCTATATTATGTTTCACATTCATTTTTACCCATACATGATTTTGTAACATCATGTATTGCTCATTTGGAAGAACTCTTTTCATGAGATCTTCAAATATCAACACATTTCAGTATACAGTTTTTTTAAAAAATCACAATTCAGTTATATTACAAGCAATCTTTCCAGAATAGTTGGGAAGTATTGGGGAAACAGTCAAACCCTTGATGAAGGATACAAGTTTTTTTGAAATTTCTAGTTAGGGAACTAATACAAATATTAATTTATCATAATGATGTAAGTCAATTCTGTGCTCGGTTGCTTGGTAACAGCGGAAGGGCAGTGTACATCAGTGAAATGGCAGAGTAAAGACTCCGAAAATTTTCTCCTCCATAAAAGCAATAAAAACACTGGCAGAATTTTCCAAATCAACTTTTTCAGAATTCTGAAAATTAACCAAAGACAACCTGAGCGTCATTTATTCAAGAAAAATGACTAAATCTCAGTAAGAACAGCCAATTTTCTAGTGTCTTAACTTTTCCTTGTCCTACCCCTCATCCACACCTCAACAGTAGACCTGTAAGCCAGTGTTCAGAATCATGGCAAAAATCAGCAGTCTAGAAGCCACTGGAAAAGGTAGAACAGGGTTGGAGCAATTCCAAAGCCTCATTCCCAGGGAACTGCTACTATCTGACCTGTCTGAAGGTTCCCTGAAAGATCATACTCACAAGACTGTCTTTACATGATCTGACTCACACTTTAGTGTGAACAACATTTTCCCTGAGGCATTTGTTAGAAAAAAATTCAGAGGCAACTGTTTATCATCGTGGCAGCCTGAGGCACTGGATAACGGGTAAGATGAACAATAGGCTAACCAAAAAGATTAAAAAGGAAAGTTAGAGAATGAGATATGCATAGGGGGCATTGAAAAGCTCCAAGATGGGGTGCCTGGCTGGTTCAGTAAGTAGAGCGTGTGATTCTTGATCTTGGGGTCATGAGTTCAAGCCCCACATTAGGCACGGAGCCTACTTAAGATGAAAGAAAGAGAGAGAGAGAGAGAAGGAAAGAAAGTAAGAAGGAAAGTAAGAAGGAAAGAACTAAAGCTCAACACGTTCCTGAGAATATAGAAGGCCATGCACATGTATATGGCTGTAAGCATCGCCAGAAGACATTAAGCTTTCAGCTCTAACTGACCTGAAGGCTCAGTGCCAGCAGAAAGTGAAGGCTAAGACAGAGTTGTTCACTTCCTGGGTGAGTGTTGAAGGCATGCCCCAATATGTGCACAGAGCCCCTCAACAAAAACTGGGAGACCTATTGGTTCCTGGAATCTAAGGAAATCTCTGTCCCATCATTAGTTGACCACTAAGCTAACTCAGCAGGGACTTCAGTAGCCACAAACAACAAAGAATAGTGATTTTAAAGAATTAGTTCAGAAAAGTCACTAAACAAACAAGTTCCGGGGAAAGAAGAGAATCTGCTTTCCAGAGTTGCCATATTATATTGTTTAAAATGCTCAGTTTTCACACAGCAATTACTAGACATGCAAAGAAAGAATAAAGCATGGCCCATACATGGCAGGGGAGGGAGGGAGCAGTCAATAGAAACTGCCCCTGGACTTGTTGGAGAGAGACTTTAAATTAGCTATTTTAAGTATGTTCAAAGAACTAAAAAAACTGTCTGAAGAACTAAAGGAAGGTGTGAGAACAATGTCTCAATAAAAACACAGAAATTATAAATGAGAACCACATAGAAATTTTGAAGTTGAAAACTTTTGACATGAAAAATTCACTGGAGAGCTCAAGAGCAGATGTGGGCAGACAGAATAAAGAGTCAATGAATTTGAAGGTGATTGGGATTATCCAGTCTCCAGAACAGAAGGAAAAATAATGGAGAAAAGCAGACAGAATCTGAGAGACCTGGGATATCACCAAGCTCCCAACATGTAAATGAAGGACATCCCATAAAGAGGAAAGAGGCAGAAAAAATATCTGAAGAAAGTGGAAGTCCTTAGTTCAGAGAAGGGACTGCAATGACAGTTTAAAAGCTTGGATTTTTTTTTTAATTGAGGTGTAACTGACATATAACATTACATTAGTTTAAGGTGTGCAACATAATGATTCGATATTTGTATATGTTAAGAAAAGATCACAGCAAGTCTAATCAACATCAATCACCAATCAGAGTTACAAATTTCTTTTTCTTGTGATGAGAACTTTTAAGATCTACTCTTAGCAACTTTCCAATATACAAGACAGTATTATTAGCCAGAGTCACCACACTGTATCTTATGTTCCCTGGACTTACCTATTTTATAACTGGAAGTTTGTGCCTTTTAATTGGGTGTTTATCACAAGCAATAGATCCTATCAGTTTTCCCTGAAGCTACAGGCTTACTTTGTTTATTTTCAAACAATGTTTGCCAAATATCCAAGGCTGGATAACCATCATTTGTCCATTGTTCTTTCAAGTAAAATTGTACTCCATGAAAAAGTGGCTAGTTCAGCTTGCAACTCAATCATCCAGGTGCTTTCCTTCAAGATGACTAGCATCTCAAGGAAATACAGGAGAGGTGCTCAGGGCATCGTTCCCATTTCCTTACAGGGCATCAAGAGTTAGTGAAATTAACAATTTTTACTGATGCACCAGAAACATTATCAGGTTAAATTTTTGGGGTTTTGGTTTGTTTTGAACTGTGGCTGTACGGCGGTGAAGAATTCCCTGACAAGTTGTAGAGGTTGGGACCACTGCCTAGATTCATGCTGAGCCACCAACAGTTTTAACATCCATTGCTTTTTATCATCGCCACATATGTCCACACAGTGAAAAAGACAAATCCTGTCTCAGTACTTTTGTGATAATAGTTTTGATCTTGTGGATCCTCTGAAAGTTCTTTAGGGATCCCTAGGGGTCCAAGAACCACACTTTGAAAACCAGTACTTAAAGCTCTTCACCAAGGGAGGCTTTAAAATGCACACAGAAACTCTCTCACAGGAAGACACCTGGCTGAGAGGTGCTCTCGCGCTCTGGAAAATGGGCGGGAATGCGGTGGGCTGACATTTTGCTCAGTATGATCATTTAGGTGCTCTGTCAGGCAGATGACTTAATCTCTTTGGGCCTCAATTTCCTGATTTACAAAGAGAAAGAAGAACCTATGTCTGGATCCCACCCCCCAGAGATTCTGATTTAATGCCCAGTACCTAGGTCTACATGATTTAATTTTGGGCAGAAGAAGGTTAGGTCCGACAGTGCAGGAGGGGGCGCTAACCTTAGAAGTGCCTGGGGATCTCGCCAACTTGGGATGGTTTTGTGCTTTGGGAACAAAGGTTATAAATGTGAGTGAGAACTAAGAGCACAGGGCAAATCAGAATAAGAGCACAGGGATGCCTGGCTGGCTCAGTCAGTAGAGCAGCGACACTTGATCTCAGGGTTGTAAGTTCAAGTCCCACATTGGGTGTAGAGATTAATTAAAAATAAAATCTTCAAAAACTGAATATGAAAATAGGGGTTTGGGGAATAGACTGTAACAGTTGCAAAAAAGAAGACCAGGAATCATTTTTGTTTCTCTAGTTACCAGCACAACAGACCTATTAGACCTGATATTCTTTTCTTTTCTTTCCTTTCCTTTTCTCTTTTTAATGGTTATTTATCTATTTTTACATTTATTTATTTTTGAGAGACAGAGTGCAAGTGGGGAAGGGGCAGAAAGAGAGGGAGACACAGAATCGAAAGCAGGCTCCAAGCTCTGAGCTGTCAGCACAGAGCCTGACGTGGGGCTTGAACTTACAGACCACAAGATCATGACCTGAGCCAAAGTCGGATGCTCAATTGACTGAGCCACCCAGGCGCCCTTAATGTTTATTTATTTTTGAGAGAGAGGGAGAGAGCACAGCAGGGGAGGGGCAAGGTAAGAGATAGATAGAGAGACAGAGAGAGAGAGAATCCCAAGCAGGCTCTGCGCTGTCAGCAGAAAGCCCAATGCAGGGCTTGAACTCACGAACCATGAGACCATGACCTGAGTCTAAGCCAGATGCGTAACTGACTCAGCCACCCAGGTGTCCCTGATATTCTTTTAAATTTCTACATTTCAATCCCCACCATTACTGCACCCTCAGGTGGTAGGTTTTCACATGCATTACTTCCTACATCTATTTATTCACTATCCCACTGACTTAACCGAACGACTTACTCCCATGTGGATTTCCCAGGTTCAGGTTGCTTCTCTTCTTCCTTTTGTCTCCTGGAGGTCATTCCCCTGCTTCCCAGAAAGCTCTCCCAACAAAATTAAAATTCCTGCAACTCAAACCATGCCATCTGTCCAGACGCCCTGAAGACAGCGTTTGTGGGAGACGAAGCTCAAGTTATTGGCTAGAGGGGAGATGTGGAATCCTCTCTGGATCTCAGGGACGGTTCTAGTTTACCATGTTCTCCACTTCCCAGTGGAGGAAAACAAGACCTAGGAACAAAATGTCTGCATCTTCATTGGTGCCGCCAGGAATGTGGAGGTGGGGAGGCCTCTGAATCCCCCCCTTCCCTCCCTACCCTGTGGATTTTCTGAGCCTCATCTGCCCATGCAGCAGGGAGGAGGGAGAGCACTCCGCTCAATAAATACTTATGTGATGACATCCATGTCCTGTTGTCATCATCGCACCAGGTGAAGGTCAAAATATTTTCTTACACAAAGTGTCTGTATTGTATTACTTGCCTAACTGCTACTATCAATTTTATTGACTGAATTATTCAGGATAACTAAAGGAGTAAGAAAGGCTTGGGTTTTCTTTCATGCCCCAAAGCTATGTTTGTTATAGAGATGGAAGAATTCTAATACTAGAAACACACAGAACTTCTTTTAATTTTTTTTAATGTTTATTTATTTTTGAGACGGAGGGGCAGAGAGAGGGAGACACAGAATCGAAAGCAGGCTCCAGGCTCTGAGCTGTCAGCACAGAGCCCCATGCAGGGTTCGAACTCACAAGCTGTGAGTTCATGACCTGAGCCGAAGTGGGACGCTGAACCGACTGAACCACCTAGGTCCCCCAACATGCAGAACTTCTTAATCGTATTTTCTACAAGCAGCTTGGTACATTTCCAAACTGATGAGGAGTTTCCATGCCCATTTACCAACTTACTTATTGAGCCAACAGATTTAATGAACCAGAAGTCTGAAGACTGTAAGGGGACTTGGAGCTGTGTCCCTCCGGGCCCTGTCTGCCTCCCCCTCCTACCCTTCCCTGCTGTGCTCTGTCTCTCTAAGCTAACCCTTGGGGCTGTGTCTCCCAGGAGCCCAGAACCTCGGGCTTACTGCTGCATTTGGGCACAAGGAGGCAGGAGATTGGAGAGCAGGAAGAAGGGAAATGCCAGCCTCAGATGGCACTTCTAAGAGGCTGCATACACCCCTTCTGCTCTGTGACCCGGAACAAGTAGTCCTGCGGCCTCCCTTGGACTGAGCAGCCCAGGGGACGGGGGCTTCCTGCCGCCGCGAATCTCTGGGCGACCCCTGTTTGGCTCAGTTACCTATACAACCCCGCATTTCATGCTTGAAAATAGCTTTTGTCTTCCTGGTTAGACCCTCACTGATACAGAAATGATCTAGTTTACTGACGTTGGAACCGAGGCCGAGAGATGTGACTCCCTTAAGTCACACAGTTAAAAAATTATAAGAAATGCCTGCTGTGTATAAGGCACCATGTTGGCCTCCAAGTAGACGACAAATGTGGTAAATTCCTAGGCCCTTCCTAGGAGCTTCTCATCCAATAGGAGAAATGATATGTCTATACCATCAGCTACAATGAGGGACAGTGTATGTTCAGTGTCATTAAAAATCTGACCAATTATGGAGATTCGGGTCAGAGGATGCAAGATAACGAAGGAAGGTTTCCTGGGTACTGAAAAGCTGAAACAGGCCCAGGAAATACACAGCAGGACTTTGGCAGGAAAGTTGGTATATGCCTGGGGTTGGGGAGGAGGCCGGTCATTCCAGGCAGGAGGGGCAGCCATGAGGTGAGATGCTGGGAGAGTTGTGGGCTCAAAGATAGGGCCAGTGCTTTATTTATGGTGTAAACAGGACAGTTTAGAGAATGAAAAGGGACAGTATTAATACACTGAGACCACAGGCAGAAACTAGGGACATTTCAGGGAAACTGAGACTGACTCAGGTAAATCAGGAGGTATGGTCACCCACCAGGAGTTGGGCAGGGCCCAGATCATGGGACACTTTCCACTGCAGACTGAGGAGTTTGGACCTCAGTGCCCAAATGAGACTCCCTGATAATCAGATCAAAGCAGCCATTTAGGGAGGAATGGAAGCCATTCTGTAGGATGCTCACCACACATGCACAGTGCACCAGGGTGAGGATGGATGCACCCGCTCTCCATACATGACATGCCCTGTGGCCCCTGCTTGAGCAGGGACACTGCATCTTCCCATGTGTCCTATTCAACCTACACCAATATGAAGTCCCAGCTCAGTGTGTAAGACTTGAGAAAAGGGAAAGAAATTGATGGTCTAAGACCTGTTTCCTTCCCCAGAGGAACTGCCAATTTTGCAGAGATAAGACTTTCCGGTGTTAAACAGGGAATAGTGTGCAATTTGCAAACTCTAGCATCATTGAATCCCAAAAGGCACAATTGAGGCAGGGAGTGCTTCTGGTGCTAGGAGGGGAGAGGTCAGGGTGGCCCAGATCTTCAAACGGGCCAGGAGCGTGGAACTTGAGCACAAGGGGGAAGGATTAAATTTTGGCTGGTGGGGAAGGGCGGGGGGAGGGGGGGCATTCCTGGCAGATGTACCAGAGCTGGAACTAGCAGGTCATGCATAAGGGACAGGAAAGAAGCGAGCTGGTGGGGAGAGGGCCCTGAAGGACAGGAGCCGTGGACTGAAAGGCACTGCACTGAGTTCTGCTCAGGAGCGTGGCCCACGGGCGGACAGCAGTGGAAATTCTACTTTTCTCCTCCACCCAAGTGCAATTCTGAGCAGATGGGAGGGCGGATTGCAAAGCCAGGACGGCACAGGGGCTAAGAGACAGACATCGCAGGAAGACTGCCTGGGTTCATACATTGCCCGTTCCCTGTGTGACGCTGACAAGCTACTAAAGCACAATAACTGTACCTACACCAGAGGATGACATGAAGACCATGGCAGGTAATTAATGAAAGTGCTTAGAGCAGGGCCCGGCACACAGTAAGCACTGAGTCAGCAGGTCTCGGCTCTGGCTGAACATTACAGTCAGTTGGGATGCTTCTTAGAAACACAGGGCCAGAGAATTGTTTAGGGCAGCGAACTACTCTGTAGGATACGATCATGGTGAATACATGTCATGACACGTTCATCCAGAAGCATCGACTGTATACCAAGAGTAGGCCGTAATGTAAGCTGCAGACTCTGGGTGATGATGACGGCTCACATAGGCTCACTGATAGTAACAACCTTACCGCTCCGGTGGGAGGGTTTTGACAGTGGGGGAGGCTGTGCATTAGGGGTTGGGGGTCAAGGGCAGATATGGAAACTGTACTTACTGCTCATTTTTGCGATGGACTCTTAAAATGCTCTTTAAAAATGAAGTATTTAAAAGAGGCGAAACTACCAGTGTCAGGGCCCTACCAAAAAAGAAAGCAATCAAGCAGCATCTTGAGGGTGAAGGGCTTTGCCGTGGGTATTTTTTTAAAGCTTTCCTGGTGATTCTAAAGGGGAGCCCAGAGGCACCTAAATGAATGTTAGCTCTTGTACGATCAGAAGGAGGTAGCGGAATTGGTAGGTTGATGGAAGACGAAGTATATTGGCCCTGGATGTGTATCAGGCATGATTTCTTGGCTCTATTTGGACACAGAAGTGCTAAGCTTTTGATAGCCTTTTAAATCTCTGGGAGCAATGCAGGTTGACGAGCTATTCATTAAATAAGAAATGAGAAAAAAAAAAAGAAAAGAAATGAGCAAATGGACTTCAGAAAGGAAAAAAGCCTACAGCATTATTACCATCAGGCTTAGTTAACAGACAACTAAACCCTCTTATCAAAAGAAAACTCAAGCATAGCTGGAAATGGTCCCTATGCCCCATCTAAGCTAGCACAATGCCCAGAATGTGTCCAGAAATCTCAAGGTACATTGGGACAATAGAAAATCTCCTACATTAAGTTGTAAATCTGTCTGTGACAGACATGGCAGCTTGAGAGCAGGACCGAGGAAAACACACCAGCAAGCCCTGCAGGACCCAGAGACTCTTTCAGGAAAGCGAGTCAGCTTAGAATTCTGAAAGACCAGCACCGCTAACTCATCAAACACCCAGCATGCCCTGAACCAAACTCTGGACATTCCTGTCCAAACCTGCTCCTTATCTCCAAAAAAAAACTTGCAGTTTTGTTCTCCCCATCATTCGGGGGGCACGCCTCCAAGTCCATTTCTCTCCCCCCTTCTGCGTCCAGTCCAGCATCAACGCCTGACAGATGGATCCAGGACCACGCTGGATCGGGCCACCCCATCTCTTGTCTGGATTATGGCATTGCTGCTGCTTGTGGCTGTTCCCCACTCTGCCCCGTGTCTTCTGCAGCAGCAGTGACCTGGCAGGCTCCCATCTCCAGCTCTCTTGTGCCCCTAATCGTCCCTCTGAGACCACTCTTCCCCAGCACAATCCCACCCTTCTCCCCTCTTACCCTTCACACCTCTGCTCATAGCTCAGCAGAGACACCTCCCTTCCTGAGACCCCTTCCTCCCCTTTATTCTTTGTCACCTAAAACTACTGACTTTGCTGGTATGGCTAATGTATGACTCTTCCTCTATCCCTGTCCCATGAGATCAGGACTTCACTGTGCTCCCTATTGGGTCCCCAAGGTCTTGATCAGCCCTGGCATACAGTAGGCCCTCCATTAATCTTTATTTTTGAACACAGTCCTCATGATCACTGCTTTTTGAGTTATACTCCAGCTCACATGGTAGTAGATTCTGTCTTAGAAGGAAGACCGTGGTAGAGGGAAACACAGTGAGTAATATATGACCCATGGGTCCCGGGACACAGATTTTTTGTCCTCTTTTTCTTTTTTAAAAAAATTTTTAATGTTTATTGTTGAGAGAGAGAGCAGGGGAGGGTCAGAGAGAGAGGGAAACACAGAATCCTAAGCACACTCCAGGCTCTGAGGTGTCAGTACAGAGCCTGATGCAAGGCTCGAACCCACGAGCATCGAGATCATAACCTGAGCCAAAGTTGACACTTCACCAACTGAGCCACCCAGGCGCCCCTAGAATTTTTGGCTTCAAATCCTAGCTTTGTTCCTAACCGGTTGTTGAGAATGAGTCCTGTGATCTCTCTGGGCCTTGGGTGATCTATAAAGTGAAAACCAATTGGGTTGGACCAATTAAGTCAGACCTTCTGAAGTGTAGGGCCTGAGCACCAGCATTTTTTAAAGAGTTCGTCACATGTAAACAAGAGCCAGGAGCAGGATGATCCACAGGGCCGGGCTCCTTGTGTGTCACTGTGAACAGGAATCGCCTGGGACCTTGTTAAAATGCGGACTCCGTCGAGGGCTGGGACTCAGGCTGTCTAACACGCTCCGGGGACTGTGGCTGCTCAAAATCGACTTTACGGGACAAGGTCCACGAGTCAGTGCCAGCTTGAGGACTCTAAAATCTCTAGAGGGTGAAAGTCCCCTTATTAAATTCTCAGAAACAGGATCAACTGTCACTTGACTTGCTGCTCAGTTTGAGCTGAGTTCCCACTAAACGCCTGGCAAACTGCCCCCGCAGGAGCAATATGGGTGTTGGAGCTGGTTTTGCTTTAAAAGGAAAACAAAAACAAAAGCAAAAACAAAACCCAACGGCTGGACCCAGGCAGGGGAATGCACGAAACCAGACCCGAGAAATTCTCTCTCAAAGCTGCCTGGGAGACCCGTGGTCAGGGAAGAAACCATCACAGTGTGATCGCGTCTCTTTGGCTGCCCTTCAGCCGGAGGCTTGGTGCTTGCTAGGTCCCGCTCTGTCATTTCCCTGGGCTGCCTCACTACATCTCTGCCTGCCGCTCTCCCTCGCCTGGGACCCTGGGGGTGAGCGGGTGCAGCCGGGAGGAAAGCAGAGAGCACAGGGCACATGCGAGGAGCAGCCCCAGGCTGTGGGGAGCCTGGGCTGGGCTGAGGAGGAGGAAGAATCCCCCCCACACACACACATACTGGGGTGGCAACCCAGAGAATGGGAAATGACAAGGACCGAAAGGGGGGGCCACGTAATGATTAGAAGCTCCGACTCCTGGAGCTCAAACAGCCACAGAAGCTGCTGGCATAGTGGCTTCTCCCTACATGTCCTGTGGGGGGTGGGTATGGAGGGTAAGGGGGGAAATGGGGGGGAAGAGGGGGCTTAACAATTATTTCCTGTCTGCACGATCCACTTAAATAGCAAGGCCTCTAAAGTAACAGCTGGCTGACCACCAAGAAGCCACAGTAATTCCAATCATGGCCTCACATTCATACGGCTGCCCGTGGGATGGTTCTGCAAGGAAGGAAAAAGTTTCCTCGACCCTGTTAGGGTCCCTGGATGGGTCTGAAAATTAAAGTGACAAGGACAGATTGACGGGAGAAAGGCATACACATTTCATTGAATTTTTACACGTACAGGGAGCCTTCCCAAGAGAATGGAGACCCAAAGAAGGGACAAGAGCACGAACTCTTTATACCTCTTAGACAGACAGCTGGTAAGTTTGTGAAGAATTGGTAAGACAACGGGGTCTGGGCTACGGGTAGCAAATGGCGAAGAAGTACCTAGGAAGGTAAGAAGGAGTTTCGCAAGGTTTGTTTGTATGGATTTTTTGGCCCCAAATTCCCTGTCTCCAGTGACAAAAGTGTCTTTCCTCCCCCTGGCACAGGAAATGCACCTTTCACATAGAAGGTTTATGACCTGGGGTGCCGGGGTGGCTCTGTCAGTTAAGTATCCAATTTCGGCTCAGGTGTGGTTTGTGAGTTCGAGCCCCGTGTTGGGCTCTGTGCTGACAGCTCAGAGCCTGGAGCCTGCTTGGGATTCTGAGTCTCCCCCTCTCTCTATGCCCCTCCCCCACTCGTGCTTTGTCTCTCTTGCTCTCAAAAATAAATAAAACATTAAACATTTTTAAAAAAATAAAAAGAAGTTTTATGACCTGTTTCAGGGAAGAAAGGAGAGGAAGGTTGAAATCTGGGGCTCAGACCTTCAATGGAGTAACAAATTCTGGTGGATCCAAACAATGAAACACTAACAACAAAAACCAAAAACTGTTCCACAATGAAAGGAATGAACTATTGACACACCAAAGGACACAGGTGATTCTCAAGATAAGTATGTGGAGCAAAAGAAGCCAGATACAAAAGAGTACATGTTCTGTGATCTCATTTATATAAAATTCTAGGACAGACAAACTAGTCTCCAGGGACAGAAGGCAGACAGGCTGCTGTGTGAGGATGGGTGGGCAGAGATGCAGGAGGGCCAGACTGCAAAGGCGCCCACTGAGGGCATGTCTGAGGGTGACAGATACATTCATCTTGGTGGTGATGACTTCATGGGTGCGTGTATGCATCAAAGCAGACCAAGGTGAACACTTTACATGTAGAGTTCATTGTGTGTCAATGACACCTAGGCAAAGCTGTTAAATATACATATATATGCACATACACACAAACACACACACATTATGCCATGGGCTGTGTGGAAAATAAAGCAAGGTAAGCAAGGCAGGACATGCTAGGGGCAGGCAGGGCCATTGGTCGCCGGTCAGTGAAGGTCTTAGTGATCAGAGAGTTGGAGCAGACGTGAGAACGAGCCAAGGGGCTCTGTGGAGAGAGAACATTCCAGGTAGAAGGAAGAGCAAGCGCAAGGCCTTGTGGGAGCAAGCTGCTAGACCTGACTAACATCTCTGAGCTCTGAAATGGCTCAGAAAGGAGTTAAAGCATCAAGATCTGGACTAAAGAATTGCCCCCAAGCTTCACATATAGTCTTGCACCCATCCTGGAAGAGTCCATGTCT
>NW_027532203.1:7895663-7910545 GCF_008692635.1 Crocuta crocuta | reverse complement strand
GCCTAGGCCTAGCTTTTTTTTTTTTTTAATTTGAGAGACAGAGAGAGAACGTGAGTGCATGAGGGGGGAGGGGAGAGAGGAGGAGGAGGAGAAGGGGGGAAAGAGAGAGAGAGAGAGAGGGAAAATCTTAAGCAAGCTCCATGTTCAGCGGGGAGTACAACTCAGGTTGCCCGATCCTGGGACTGTGACCTGAGCCGAAATCAAGGGTCAGATGCTCAACTGCCTGAGCCGCCCAGGCATCCCGAGCCTGGTTCTTAACATAAGCTCAGGAATCTGCACTAAGATTCTGTTTGACCCCATCTTCTCTGAAATGGGCAGGCAGCCTGATTCTACTTTCAAATTCATGACCAAGAATGACTTGCGTCTGACAAAATACAGACCTCAGGGTAGAAAGAATGAACACTTACTAAGCAACTGCTAAGTGCCAGGCACTGTTATAAAAGCCTAATGTGTATTATCTCATTTCATCTTGACCCAACCCAGCAAGGTAGGTGCTATTATTATTCCTACTTTACAAGTCTAGCAACTGAGGCAGGTAGAAGATAAGAAATGTGCCCAGTGAAGAGAAGGGCCAAGACTTTTTTTTTTTTTTACAAATAGTTTATTGTCAAATTAGTTTCCACATAACACTCAGTGCTCATCCCCACAAGTGTCCTCCTCCATGCCCATCCCCCCCTCCCCCCCACATCCATCAGGGAAGGGCCAAGACATGACCTCAGGCAGTAACTCTTGAGCCCGGGCTCGTAAATACCCACACGTGGCCTCAACAGAGTGTTGCAAATCCTGGATTCTTAACCAGTGGGCCCGTCCGTATACACCTCCACCGGCCACATCTAGGCTTGTCCCTGACATGGCTGCGATGACTTCTACATTTAGGGAAATCTATGGACTGAACTGTGTCCCCCTAACATTTATCTGTTGAAGCCCTAACCCCCGATGTGACGGTATTTGCAGATGTGGCTTTTGGGAGGTGCTTGGTGTTAAATGAGGCCATGAGGACGGGACCCTGCAGATGGGATTAGTGCCCTTATGAGAAGACACAGCAGGGAGCTAGCTCACCATTTCTACAGTCAGAGCAAGAGGGCAGCTCTATGCCAGCCCGGAAGAGGGCGCTCATCAGACCCCCCCCCCCCCTGCCCTCCGCCGTTCTGGTATCTGTATCTCAGACTCCAGCCTCCAGAACTGTGAGAAATTCATTTCTGTTGGTTAAACTCCCCCCCCACCCCCCACCTCCAGTGTGTGGAATTTTTGAGCTGATGAACGCAAGCAGGGCCAGGCAGACCATGCCAGGTCCAAAGCCCTCTCACAGCTCCAGCTCATTCTTGGGTTCATCCGGGGCTCAGGTGTGGCCTAGAGTGGGTACTGGGAGGATCCGGAACGTTGGCCTCCCCCACCCCTATGAGGGGAGTGGGGCTGAGGTCTGGGCTGAGGGGCGGAGGTGCTGGGCCTGGACCGACCTTGTAGGGCTCAGAAGAAGGGAGAGGGCGATGCAGGCGGTTGAGAAGTGAGAGAGTCTGGAGGCAGGCAGAGAGGAGGCTGGGGATCCAAGTCTCGCACAGAACGAAGAGTAAGGCCAGGAGGGGGTGGAGGCAAAGGCGAGAGAAGCCCCCAGGTGTGAAGGGGCAAAGGCGAAGGTAGATTTCACGGAAGCCCTTGGCTAAGTGCACGAGAGGGAGGAAACAGGGCTGTGCTGGCCAAGACAGACACTTGTCCCCAAACCAAATTTTGTCTTCCTCCCGCCACCACCCCCACGCCCAATCCCCTGCCCCGCACCCCTCCCTTCTGAGGTGGAGCAAAGCCCAAGCCAGGACTCACAGGGCCTGATCGGCTCCTGCTCTTCCCCCAAGTACCTTCTGTAGGATGTCCACCTTTAAAGAGGGAGCCGGTCAAACGATTGCTAAACCAACGCTGTGATTTCTACATCAGTGAGACTCCCCGCCTCGTCGGTCATCAGAAGTGTTGGCTCGCGATTCTGGGATTACAAATTTAGATGGAACCCCAGTTGTCCCCAAACTCCCCTAGCGCTACCGGTCTGCTCTGAGTCCGCAGAAGGCGTTGCTGGAGTGGCATTTACAAAGATATTTAGCACACGTCCAATTTCCAGGGATTAGTGCACCTTCCTCTGCTCTGATGCTTTGGAGGGGCGCTTGGATCAATCTGCCACCTGCTCCCAGACTAGCATTGATTAGCCCTGGGAGCCAACACCATCGTGGGAGCCACGGCCCCAATCCAGCCCCCAGGGAAAGATGAGTGTCCCATGGTGTGGCTCCCGTAACCATTCACACAAAGTCAAACCCAGAATGTTAGAATGTCAGGACCAGTGGATTCTCAGCACAGAACTCTCGCCCTGGGGACTAAGTGGGAGTTTCTCGTCAGACCCTCAGGACTCATTCAAGAAATGCTCTAGGCGTGGTCTGAGGAATGACCGGAATGCTGAATTCATTCAAGAAGAATGCCAGCCCGGCTCTGTGCTGGGAACACAGAGGCCCTGGGGGTGTCGAAAATTCTCCCAGTCCCCCTTAAGACTTATTACACCTACTTAAACTCAAGGGAACACGAAGGTCACAAAATGCTTTCCAACCTCAGATAAAATGCCTTTTCTGTCTTAGCCGAGACATAGCAGGACTCAGTCATCTTTATTTCTACCCAGTGGCTCCTTGCCAAACACCTTACTTGTATTTTATCCTCCGAGAGGGAAATAGCAAGGGGGAAATGTTGCCAAACTCTGCTACCTTTCTTACCTCCAAGCCGCCCTATTTTTTTAAATCAGCTCCAAAATTGTAGTTCATTGTGGGGACATGTTCAAATTGCATAAAAATAACTATTGTTTACAGAGTTTTCTAAATTCTTTGCACATGTGGGTTTCATCCCCATACTGTTCCTATGAAGCAGGTACTACCATTGTCCCCATTTTGCAGATGAGAAAACTGAGGCTCAGAGAGGCTAAGTAACTTACCCGAGATGATACCGTTTATAAGATCTGGAATTTAAATCCAGACAACCTGGCTTCAGACACTTGCTATCAATGGTGCACATACTGTTAACAGGATATGTGCCTTGAAGTCTTTCTTTCAGGAATAGAGATATTTTTAACTGATTGTCCTCTTATTTGCCCAGATTCCTTTGTGACCAACAACACGTGTGTTTTAGATGTTCTGCAAGGAGCTTGATTTTCCCTGGGTGATCATGCACAGAAAGGGGGTGATGGCCTCCAGGAACCAAAGACTTTGGCTCAGACAACAAGCCCTTATAAGCAACTCTTTGCTACAACCCAGAGGCACTCCAGGAATATAACACAGTGTCCCAGCGCTCCTGGGACGTGAGGAATAACTAAATAGGCTAAGACATTACTGAAGTCGCAGAGTCCACCATCTAAAAACCATCCAAACAGAGTTTCGGGTATAAACATGTATAAGAAAAAGAGCTTCAACTTCACTGTTTGGGTTGCCGCTCACCTGTAAATGTCCACTTCTTTCCTGTCTGAAAATTCACTGTTTCCAACACTTTTCAAAACTGTCCATATAAAACCATCCGGCTCTAAACACAACTACTATAAGCCACGGGAAAGGGATTCTTTCACAGTAATTCTGGAACCATGTTGCTTTCAGGGAGTGGGCAGTAACATGATATTAATCACTAATTAATATTCGTTGCAAGCTTAACACACACGTTGCTGGCCATTCTGCGTGAATGAGCTCGCTCAGACTATCCCCAAAAATCATCTTATGAAGACAACAAAGCACAGAGAAGTTCACTGACTTGCCCAAGGCCACACAGCTAATTAAGTCGCAGGGCACGACACCAGCAGAAGTGTGGCCTTTGAGGAAGAACCTGGAGAATCGTGTCATCATTTGCAAACACGCGAGGCTGTGGGGATAAGAGATAACAGAAATCCGAGTCCCCGCTGCCTCTACGAGGTGACCTGCCAACAGAGAAGAGCGGACAGAAGGGAGGCAGAAGTCGCTAGCTTCATGCAGCCAATATCGATCGAACAGTGAGTGCAGAGTCCAGTCTCCGCGGAGCTTTGTCTAGTCAGGAGGCAGACGGAGGCGAAATCAAAGCACAATGTGCAGAGAAAGAGCACCGAGACGGCCTTGGGGAAAGTTGCTTGGGGTGGAAACAGCAGGGAGCGAGTGAAGGACTCCAGGAAAGAGCCGCCGTTTAGGGGTCAGGGCTTTGTCACCCGGGCATCTGAGTGCTGTGCTGTCCCCTGCAGGGAAGTGACCAGTAGGCCTGGAGAAACACAGTAGGAGAGGGGCTGAGTTGCTTGTTGGGGGCGGGGTGGGGAACACCCCGGCAATTCCCAACGTTTAGCAGCATCCTTAGCCTCTCCTCACTCAGTAGCATCCCTTCCAGCTGTGACAATCGACAACATCTCCAGGCATTGCCAAATGTCCCCTGGGGGGCAAAACACAGGTGACCCAGGTTTGGTGACCCAGACCTTCATGTTGATGTCTCCTTCAAAATCCTGGATGATCAGTATCCAGCTAGAGGCATAATTGGAAAAACGTTCCTTGGTCCTTGACCCACGGACGCCTCCCGGGCGGCCCAGGTGAACTCGGCCGCCATTTTGGGAGCCAGTGTGACATTATCAGAGAAGTCAAGGGAGGCAAACGGCAGCACTTTCTTTTTTTAAAATTTTTTAACATTTATTCATTTTTGAGAGATGGAGAGAGACAGAGCATAAGTGGGGGAGGGGCAGAAAGAGAGAGAGAGAGAGAGAGAGAGAAAGAGAGACAGAATCTGAAGTAGGCTCCAGGCTCCAAACTGTCAGCGCAGAGCCCGACACAGGGCTCGAACTCATCAACCATGAGACCATGACCTGAGCTGAAGTTGGACGCTTAACCAACTGAGCCACCCAGACGCCCCTTGGACTTTTTTTGTTTAAGAATGCTCAGATACACCATGCATCAGCTTCCTGGAGCTGCCATAATGACATATTACCACAGAGAGGGCCGCAAAAAAAAAAAAAAAACCACGAAAATTTATTGTTTCACAGTCCTGGAGCCTAGAGGTCAAAATCAAGGTGTGGCCAAGGCCGTGCTCCCTCTGAAGGCTCTGAGGAAGACTCTCCTGGCCCCTTCCTAGCTTCTGGTGACAGCGGGCCGTCCTCACATTTCCTGGCTTGCGGCTGAATCACTGCGGTCTCTGCCTGCCTTCACGTGGCTATTTCCTCTCTGTGTCTGTTTTCTCCTTTTTATAAGAACACAAGTCATGGAGCTAAAACCCCCATTAATCCACGGTGATCTCACCTTAATTCAAATGACTACAGCTGAAAATATCTTATTTCCAAATAAGGTCACATTCTGATGTTCCAGGTGAACATGAACTTGGGGGGGTTGGGGAGGGACACATCATGAGCTGATTGGCTCGTGGTGACTGTGCAGCTCTCCTGGCCATCGTCCCCGCCACGAGGTCGTCTGTAGGGCTGAGCTGCGGAAGGCAGCCTTGCTCTCCCTCTGATCCACGCCTTCCTGCCCAGTCCACCCACCTCCCTCCTGCCTCTCTGGCAACGTGTGCTTTCTCAGCACAGCCGGGCATGACCAACAGGCCTCCTCACTGTGGAGAGGAGTGTCTCGCTCTAGGTGTGGGCTCCTGGACAGATTTTTATCCATCGTCCACCTGCCTTCCTTTAAACAGCGTTCCTGAGAGCCCACAATTCCTCTTTTGTCTACGCGCTCTTCGCAACTTGCTTTCTATGAGGTGGAAAAATCTATTTGCATTTTCCTCCCCTCCTCCCCACCCCCGTGTCTTTTGGGGGAAAAAAAAAAGTTATCATGCTACAGTGCTAATCACGCTGTTATGGATGTCTCTCTCCCCTGGAATGCCTTCCCGGCTTTCCATCCCTCTGCCTGCCAAACACTCTTGACCTGTGGTATGTAAAGGTCGCGACGGCACTGACCAATCTCCTCCAAGTGTTCTCACTTGTCCAAAGTACACGGTGTTATGAGATTAAGGGGATGTGAGGAGGAGAATGCGGGAGGGCCGGGTCGCACTCTTGCCCAGTTGAGGAAAGAGAGGAGGTCAGTAGACCAATTAATGAACTCGTGGCCATGAAGCAGAAATGCAGATCAGGTTTACCATCCCAGGAAAAACAATAACAAAAAACAATGTGGGAAATATGGGAACAGGAGTTTTCAGTACCTACGAGTTCAGATTTAATAACCCAAAGACTAAACTCAGGTAGATGTTTAAAAAGTACTTTTCTTTGGGGAACTATGAATTAATCTGGTGGTTTATGGTGACCTGAAAATGGCAAGAAAATTTGAGACCAGTATTATGACTAACAACCAACTTTAAATCTTTGAAAGGCATTTGCACAAAATAACCTTCATTTTCCTAACCAGCATTTAACATACTGATAGAAGTCAAACTGCTTTGCAGGTGAAAGTTCTAGGATGTAAAGAATTTTTCATCTTGGGCAATTACATTGGAATCACCTGGGGTCCAAACTGCATTAATCAAAGTCCAAGGCCAGGCATTAGGGGGTTTTAAACGTTCCCTGGGGGATGCTAATAGCAGCTTTGGTTCAGAACTACTGATGTAAAAAGTTAGAACATTCAAAGATCATTAGTACTTAGTGCATTTACTCTTAAGCAGGAAAATGCAACCATATCTGTTAGCGTATGGCCCCACTAAAATTTCTTTCACCGGGACTGAATGCTTTTCCCAGTTGGTGGGTTACTTTTCAAAATGGCAGAATAGGAGTTTGGAAAGAGTGCATTCTGTCATATCAAGTCTTGATTTGTTCCGGCAAACCAGTGCCCCGCTGGACTTCTGCGAAGAGAATGAGGACTCCCTGCGCCGTCCACAGCTCAAGTTCTCTTCCTAAATTTCTCTTCCCATTTTAACCTGCCCACATGCCCCTGGGCTTCATCTTGGCCTTCTCATCCCTCCATCCCTTAACTCCCTTGCCTTACAAACACTGGTTTTCTCTACATTCCTGGTCCTGTATAAGCAGCAAATAACAAACCACAATTCTTAAGTGGCATTCCATCAGTAAAAGAACACTCATTAAGCTCTCTTCTGGCTAAAAAAGTGAGTATTTTAGCTTAGCGTGAGACTAAAGTTAATCAATCAAGAAATATGGAATTGAGTGTTCAGGGGAACAAAGGCAAGAGTGGAAAACATACAAAGCAGTATGTAGCATGTAGATACTCAAGGATCTTACCATTGAGACCAGGGATTGGCAAACTATGCCCCACAGACCAAATCTGGCCCCCTACCCGGTCCTGTAATTAAAGTTTTATTAGAACACAGCCATGCCCAAAACAAAACAAAACAAAACCCATATTGTCTCTGGCTGTTTTTATACTATGATGGCAGAGTTGAGTAGCTGTGAGAGAAACCATCTGACCTTCAAAGCTTGCAATATTTACTACCTGGCCCTTGATAGAAAAAGTTTGCCAGGGTGCCTGAGTGGCTCAGTTAAGCATCCAACTTCGGCTCAGGTTATGATCTCACTGCTTGTGAGTTGGAGCCCCATATCGGGCTCTGTGCTGACAGCTCAGAGCCTGGAGCCTGCTTCAGATTCAGATTCTCTCTCTGCCTCTTCCCCACTCACACACTGTCTCTCTCTCCCTCAAAACGAAATAAACATTAAAAAAAACAAATTGGGAAAAGTTTGCCAATGCTGACCTAAATTAACATCATACATATTTATGGTATATATAAAACATCTACCCACCCATCCTCTTAGCGAATATTTATATTGTACTGTACGATGCCCTAGGGGATGCATTAGTGTGAGACAGAGAAGGTTCCTGCCCCCAAAAGGCCCAAATCTACTGAACTATCTGTCAATCCTGAGCAATAGTAAACACCAAAGGAGTTGGGGGGGGGGCTATGCAAAAGAGAAGAGAATGTCTGAGGCTGGATAGAGCCATGGGTAACTAGAATTACTATGAACCACAGAGATGGATTCTAAGTGGAACAGGATGAAGAGGAGGGAGGAGAAGGCCTTGGCAACATTGAAACTGGACTTGAGATTTGATAAGGGCATAGCCAATGTTTATATTGTTCATCTCTTCCCACAGCATTATGCAACATGGCTGCCACATGTAGTTGCTTGATGAATATTGTTTAAAGAATTAAATGGTAGATGAATACATGAGTAACATCAGGTTAGCTATTCTGTAAGATAGTTGAGTCAAGCCTTTCAACCATGATAAAATGATCTCGGAACATACTTTGAAACAAAAGAGTGGATAAAAAGAGAAGAAAGCTAGCATTTATTGAATAACTACTACACAGCAAGAACTCGACAAGCATAAAATCATTGAATTCTCTCAGCAATCCTTTTATTTTGCAGATCAACAAATTTAGTTTTGGAGAGGTTAAATAACTGGCTATGGTCACACAGCCAGAAGTAGAGTCAGAATTCAAACCCAAGTCTTACTTTGTTATTCTCAGATCCAAGGCTACGGGCACATGCGCACGCCTACCAGTCAAGTTTGTACCACACGCTGCGGACCTTGGCCTCCTCAGAGTCCCCATGAGGAACGCCGTGACCAATTCAGTAACAACTGGGGACCAAGAGCACAGACTTTCCACCCATCTTCAACCAAAGCAGTTCTCATTTTCTCTACTTTACACATGGAGCTTCCTGATTTCATCTGAATAGTTCTTGGGGAAAGGAATAAGAATAGAAACCACTGTGCTAGCCCATACTACTTCCTAAAATAAAGCCCGAAGGCATGGTTTTCAGCCTTCCGACCATCGCCAATGTGCTATGGGTTCATGGTCAGCCATGTCTCCTTCCTTCCACTGTTACACAAGAAAGGTTGAATGACAGTGCCAAAACCACGTTGTATTTCTTGACTTTCCAGAAAGAATAAGATTAAACGAAAAGCTCTTTTAAAGAATGAAAATGGCTGGATCACCTCAAATAAAATTCTAGATGAAGCTGTAATTCCATCAAAGCAGCAAATTAGAGGAGCTCAGTGGGAGAGAATTTCTCAGTGGGAGAACAGATTTTCATTCATTTTTTTTCTCAAGGATTAGATTGTTTCAGTGTTGCTGCGGACACCTCAGCTGATCCCTGCTCATAGCATCTAACGTTAAGATGCAAAAAAGCAAAGAGGAAACAAGCTTTTGACATTACCTGGTAGCAACCAGCATGTGACCGAACACAGGGACCTTTGTAAACAGTCCACAGGGACGCATCTACTTACCCACAGAGGTGCAACACATGAATATACTGATTCTGGAAGAATTCGTAACTGGAAATAATGCCACATTCATCTATAGCTTGGCCATTCTTATACCAAGTTACTTCTGGCTTGGGCTGACCTGATAATGAAAAAATAAGAATATTTTTATTGCATTAAATATATTAGAAAAAAATCATAAAGCTATGAACAAGAATGGGTAATAAGTAATAGGGATGAACATGCTGACCTATGTCAGTTGAGGAACTGGAAAATCTCCCTTTAGTTGATTCAAATTAAATTCAAATTCAAATTCAAATGTATCATTCATTAAGCACTATATAGCATGCTCTATACCTAAGATGACGCTGTACAGGGGTGCAGATGAAATGCTACAGGTGAAATGAAATGCTGTCCCTAATCTGAAAGAGCTATTAAGAAAAATTATCTAGGGGCGCCCGGGTAGCTCAGTCGGTTACGTGTCTGATTCTTCGATTTCAGTTCAGGTCATGATCTTACGGTCTGTGAGCTCAAGCCCCGAGTCGGGCTCTGTGCTAACAGCATGGAACCTGCTTGGGATTCCCTCTCTCCCTCTCTATCTGCCCCACCCACGTTCTCTCTCTCCCTCTCCCTCTCAAAGTAAATAAATATTTTTTAAAAAGAAAAACTATCTAAAACTTGTATAAGAGGCAAAAATGCAGGTAATATCTACTTTCAATGTCACATGGGGGAAAAGATCCATCTAAGAATTACCCAGGGGAATGTACTATGTTTAATTTGATGATTACTACTTATTGAAATTCCAAGATTGGGGCACCTGGGTGGCTCAGTTGGTTAAACATCTGACTCTTGGTTTCAGCTCAAGTCATGATCTCATGGTTTCGTGAGTTCGAGCCCTGTGTCAGGCTCTGCACTGGCAGCGCAGAGACTGCTTGGGGTTCTCTCTTTCTCCCCCTCTCTCTCTGCCCTTCCCCTGCTCATGCTGTCTCTGTCTCTCTCAAAATAAATAAAAAACTTAAAAAAATGTTTAAACTTCTAGATCTAGTGACGTTACATGTAAACTTGTAGATTTTTATCCAACAGAGCTGTAAATAATCTCTGCCCGGCAGAAAAGATCCCTCCATAAGTCATGGTTTATGGCCCTACAGGACATCAACCAGAGTTTTACCTAGTTGAGCAATCTTATCCTAATACTCTCTTATTAAACTGACTATAAATACCTAATTCCTCAAATGTTCCTACTTTCTGGTTCCCTCTTTACTCAAAGAATTGAATAAAACCACTGAAATGTCCATTTCATATTTGCCTGGAAGTCACGTTACCTTTGGAGAATTGTCCTGAAACACTGCTTGGAGTTGAACGTACGCAATGGCACAGAAGAGGGAAGAACGAAGTGGATTAGCAAGTGCCATCTCCTCGGGAGGTTGAATGGCGTGCGTGATTTCCAGGCTGTCCTGTGCACACCTGACTGATGTCGTCACAGATACTGCCCTGCGCTTTCTCCCTCAGAAGAGGTTCCGCCCACCCGTGTGATCATTAACCGGAAGTCATGGACTCATCTGGTGAACCCCCCAGAAATTCTCCTCACCCCTTGGGATTTTCTACCCCTTGTGATCAGCGAAGGAAGGTTTCCAATGTGTCCCAATGAGCTTTCCCCCTAACCTCTGTATCATTGAAAAGGTATCAAAATGTGCCCTAGGAGGAAAGCCCAGTATTGGGAAACAGAACACTGTTTTAGATCCATCCTTCTGATGTTTCCAACTTACCATAGGATTTTTGGTGAGCAGCCCGAGATACCACTAAGAGAAGAACTCCACATGCTCTGGGCCCTGCACCATGGACAGGACCTTAGGGTGCTCAGAGCCCCTGCCTCCCTTTCTATGTCTTGTCTGGTTTGGGGTCTCCCAGTTAGGCTACCTCTGCGCCAACACCATGAATGTGCTTGGTGTTCCTCCTGGCCTCCCCCTTCAGGGAGGCGCCTGCCTGGCTACTTGTCCCTGGAACTAGGAGGAGACAGACTTGCGTGCAAGGATACACCCTTCTTCACCCGTGGTTTGGCTGAGTCCCTTCCAGGCAAGTGACTAAAGCACCAAAAATGAGCCTCCCTGAAAAACCATCAAGGAGGTTTCTGGTCATAATTCATTTCTGCCTGTTCTTATCAGCCTTTGTCCCCCTTTCAGTCAGTCTTAGATTCCTTCTCAAGAAGCGTCTAATTGCGGGGCGCCTGGGTGGCTTAGTCGGTTAAGCGTCCGACTTTCGCTTGGGTCATGATCTCGCGGTTCGTGGGTTCGAGCCCCGCGTCGGGCTCTGTGCTGACCGCCAGCTCAGAGCCTGGAGCCTGTTTCAGTCTGTGTCTCCCTCTCTCTCTGACCCTCCCCTACTCGCGCTGTCTCTCTCTCTCTCTCTCCTAGAAATAAATTTTTTTAAAAAAAGCGTCTAATTGCTTCTTTCTTTGTGTGTCCTTGACTCTTTTTTTTTTTTTAAGAAGATATATAAAATATGCATGAGCTGGGCCTGGGGCCCTCATTCTAATCTCTTGGACTCTGATTTTTTTAATTCAGACTGATCAGGGCTGGTTGATGCCCCCAGTTTCTTAACGGCTGACTGGTTTTTTCCTTTTGTGCAGTATAGATCTGAATAATCAGCCAGAAACGAGACTCGCACAGGGAAGTGGTAGTACCTTTGTGGGTGGTTCTCTTTTCTCCCTCCACTTGCTGGAAACCTCACCCAAAAAATCCTACCCTTGTTTTTTAAGCCTACCTGCAGGTCACATATGGAGAGCCACCTCCAGAATGTTTCACAATTGTGTGTGGAGACCGGTAGCCAAGTTTAGGGTAGGTTCAAACTTTGGGGCTTCCTGAGGAGACTTGGGGGCCATAGTATGGAGGCTCAGTGGTGGACGTGTGCCTGTCCCTTTATGTGAATGACTATGGACAAATGTCAAGAAAGACGGGGGCTTGGCTCTGGCCTTGAAGGGGCTGAACGCACAGGTAGACATCCCAGCACCCAGACCAGAGATGAGACTTTGTTACGACTTCAGCTAAGGAAGCATGGCCATTTTAGAAGCTGGCTCTTTCTCTCTTCCTCTCTAGAAAAAAGGATCTCAGGGTAGAAGTTCCCTGTGTGCCCTCAGGAGAGACCACTGGTGCCTCTATGTTTCTGGAGGTAGAGACATAATCCAAGAAAGGGAACAATCCACAAGGTACAAGGTACCACGTCCTGACCTAATTATTTTGCTTCTATTATTTTCGTTCAATAATAAATCCTTCCTACCACTAGGGGCACCAATATGGGGTCAGGGCTGGGTTATTTTATTCTCCAGCCAAGGGGGAATGCCAGTCCCCTGCTCCTTCGCTATTGGGCACCCTCTGCCTTGGTTTTTTTACCTCTGAACTGCTGACTAGCATCCCCAATGACAGCGGGGGGTGGGAGATGCAGGTAGCTGGTTAGGGGGATATCAAGGAAAGAGGGATGGAAGAAGATTTCAATAAATCAGACGAAGGAAAGTTATTTGTGACATTCCTGAGTGCCCAGGAAATTAAGAGTGGATTATCTGAAAAAATAACCAGTGTGGGAGTCGCCTAACCCAAAATCACAATGTGAAGTGGAAAAGATCACTAAACTATATCCAGGAAGTCATTCGAAGAAATCCTTCAAGGAAATAAAAACAAAAACAAACAAACAAAAAACATAGAGGATTTAGTTGTTCAACGGGTTACTCAGGACAGACTTCCCAGGCCATTTTCACAAATGATTTTTAATAATGCCTTTGTGAGTCAAAAACTCGGGTCCGCGGGGAGATTTTGGAGGAGAATGAGCCACTGATGGTTACCAGATATTATGCAGCGAAGCACAGCGTCTGACTTCTCAGGAACCTTCTGGGAAAGCAACGTAGATAGAAAACAAAGGGTGCGCCTCGGGGGCCCTCCCCACTCTGTCATCCTTACATGTCGCGTGAATCTGAAAAACAAAAATCCCTGACATCAACATTTGTTCTGGGGCTCCTCTGACTTTCTGGGAGTTTCGTTAGTGGCCCTCAGGGCTTGTAGATGGCTGGGCTCCCCGGTTGGTAGAAGGCTGGGCATTGGCCCTTGGGCCGGTGCAGGTTTCTCACACACAGGACACCTTGTTGTGGGGACCCTCCTGCTCATCGTAGCATCAGCACCCCTGGCCTCAACCCACCGGGTGCCGCGAGCACTGCTCCCCCGAGTCACAGCAATCAAAAATGTCCACAGACATTGCCAGTGTCCCTGGGGAGGGCAGCCCAAGTCGGGAACCACTAATCCTGGTGGATTGCAAGGTAACCAGAGCCCCGACCAAGAGAGGATTGATTGCTTGAGCCCACACCAGTGCCATCTCTCTCTTCTCTTTCTTTCTGCCCTTTTCATAAGGACTCCAAGAAAGAGGCCTTGATTAAATGCAAATGAATCTCCTGGTGGGAGGTATTTTGCAATTGGGCAAATACTCCTCCTCAGAGCACCTGACGAGAGCCCCCAGGAGGGTAGTGAGTGGGCTAGCATTTTCCAACGAGTGTGTATTCATTGACACAAGCAGGCATTTGACACCTGACTAGTCACCAGGTAATTTCACTTCATCTCTTTTAAATTGCCTGAGTGGTTGTTAGCACCTCCTGCATCTTCCGGGTGAGAAAGCTGACACTCAGAGACATTCAACAACTTGCTCATGATCACACAGCTCTAGTGGCTGCTGCCCCGGGGCGCCCTTCAGTGAAGGCTGATACTGTCCCTGGAGCTGTGCAGTGCACAACCCACACAGATGTGCGGCAGCCTTAAGAACGCAGGTCTGTCTCAACCCGGAGGGCCCTTTCCACTCGACCCTTCACGTACCGCGCTGGCACCACTCTGTCAAAACTATCCTTTGTAGAGAGAGCCCCACGCTTGGAAGTAACATTTCGCTTTATCCAAACAGGAGGCTCCCGCATCTCCTTCACTTGGTGAGCTGTTCTCATACGCCACAAAGCTCAGGAGGAGGAAAGTTCACATCGCCATCAGAAACGTTTAGCATGGACAGGGGAGAGGCACTTAGACCTGCAGATGGTGATCTGGGGACACTGAGGGTCCTACAGCAGATGTGAGCTAAGCTCTTGGTGGAAAAGGTTGGATCAAAATGGCCACAGTTGTCTCGTAAAAGGGGAAACCCTTCTTCATACGGGTGGAAGCTTCCTAACCATTTAGAACCAATTTCTCCAATTTGCAGGGCCTGGTTCAAGCTGAAAATGAGGTGTTCCTTGTTCAAAAATGATGAAGATATTGGAGACGGAAACAACAGAGTGCTACACTGAGCGCTGGGAGCCTTGTGGGTGTGGGGGCTCAAGCCTGGAATATTCTGCGAGCCCTTCCTTTCCTCAGAGGCCTTTCCTGCAGCCCCTGATGTTCCCACGGCATTTCTTTCATCTCAAGGTGTTCTGTTTAAAAATATGGCTAGTTCTTGAAACCAAAAAAGCATTCCCAAATTGCCCCTATGTGACACACCCACGCTCTCTGAATAGCAGGGTAAAAATAATTAATTTAGGAGAACACACTTCCCTCCTTCCTTTCCCCACAGGGAGTGTGCAGGAAGCCACTCTGTGCTCTGACCTGAGGGTGCACTGATGCACGTAATGGGGAGAAAGAGCGGTGAAGCTGAAGAAGTAGTGTCTTTGAATCATTGAGGAAGACAAATGCTTGGGTCTGCGACACAGCACAGGGGCGGGGAGGGAAGTCTGAAGAGCTG
>NW_027532203.1:7795895-7894683 GCF_008692635.1 Crocuta crocuta | reverse complement strand
GGGAAGTCTGCAGAGCTGAGGGGTTTTGGGGGGAGGTGGGGAGACTGAGCCACAGAGACTGAAAAAGAGACTCTATGATTGTTTATTGGATCCTCTCGACATTCTTTAGTAAAGACTTGAATTGCGGGGCACCTGGTGGCTCAGTCGGCTGAGTGCCCAACTTTTGCTCAGGTTGTGATCTCAAGATTTGTGGCTTCGAGCCCCGCATGGGGCTCTGTGCTGACAGCTCAGAGCCTGGAGCTGTTTTAGATTCTGCATCTCCCTCTCTCTCTGCCCCTTTCCCACCTGTTCTCTCTCTCTCTCAAAAATAAATAAACATTAAAAAAATGTAAAGACCTCAATTGCATTTCTGGTGATTTTTGGTTATAGGACATTTTAGGCGCAATTGTGCAGAGTTTTGACCCCATAGGGTCTCTGGTTAACAGATGTTCTATTGAAAAGCGTCATAAGCCCCTCTCGGTCTAGATGGTAAGTTAGTGCATAGAGCAGAAAGAAATCTCATCTGAAAGATGGTAAATAGACACAGATTATGTGATAAGTACACTTAGACATTATGTGACAGCTCTAATGGGTATAAAAAGGCCGGATCTGACACGTATTATTATTTACTTAGAAGTCACAGAAATGCCTAATGGAAAAAGTGCTTTCAACAAGGCTGAAAGAAGTATCGAAAACAACTCCAGAGGACAACTTCCATGGCAGCCACCTTGCACAAGGTTGACGATGTTTATGGAAGACTCGGGGAGTGGTGCTGAATTCCTGTAGGACTAGCTGTCTGTGCCAGACGAGTGTGGGTCCCACGGTGCTCAAAGAAGCAAGGAAATGAATGGCAACTTGCTGTCCTTTCTCTGCTGAGGAAATGCTACCCTCCCCACACTCCACAAACATGCCTGGAAAGAAGCAGCGTTTCAGTTAATGGCCAGTGTGTTTGCTCCTCCGTTTCAGAGGTCTGAGCAGGTGATCGGAGCTAGAGTTGTGGATTTGACTTGAGATAAAAAGTTGATGTTTCTTAGGATTATTAAACAATCTTAGGGCTAAACATAGGCAGAGGGCAAAAAGAATGGAATCTAAATCCAATTTTAAAGTCTTCATGGTATTTTATAACTGGAAATGCAAGTTGTATTTGTGACCTTATCTACTGGGCTTTTTTTCTTAAGTTTATTTATTTATTTTGAGAGAGAGAGCGCACATGTGTGCTCAGGGGAGGGGCAGAGAGAGAGAGAGGGAAAGAGAGAATCCCATGCAGGCTCCTTGATGTCAGCTCGGAGCCCGACACCGGCTGGATCCCATGAAGCATGAGATCAAGACCTGAGCTAAAATCAAGAGTCAGATGCTTAACCAACTGAGCCATCCAGGCATCCTCCCCTCCACCTACTGTTTTAACTCAATATAAAATGTAGAACAGAAGTTGGCAAATATTAAAAGTACTGCTTCAGAGAGAGAAAGACAGAGACAGAGAGAGAGAGAGAGAAAGAAAGAAAGAAAGAAAGAAAGAAAGAAAGAAAGAAAGAAAGAAGGAAGGAAAGGAAGGAAGGAAAGAAAGGAAAGAAAGAAAAAGAAAGAAAAGCAGGAAGGAAGAAAGAAAGGCAGAGAGAGAGAGGGAGGGAGGAAGGGAGGGGGAAAGGAGGAAAACCAAAAGAAATAAAGAGACAAAGAGAGATTTAGAATCATCCTCCAAATAAAGATATTTGGAGTATTTATTGCTGGTCTGGTTAATTTCCCAAAGATGAGAGCCATGCAGTTTACACATTTTATATCTCTCGTTAGTATATTGATTAGACATGGCACATAATTAGGTTTTATTACTCAAGAAAAGCAGGAGTAGAAGTCACAAGTTTTAGTTCCAACACATCTATTTATCTTTTTGAGAGAGAGAGAGAGAGAGAGAGAGATTGGCAGTGTGAGCAGGAGAGACAGAGGGAATCCCAAGCAGGCTCCACACTGTCAGCACAGATTCCCAATGCAGGGCTTGATCTCACAACCGTGAGATCACGACCTGAGACTAAATCAAGAGTTGGACGCTTAACCGATTGAGCCCCCCAGGCGCCCCCCACCCCTGCCACTTATCAGTTTTGAGTGGCAACACAGCATATGCGATTAAGAGCTGGAGAGCCAGGTACTCTGGGTTCACATTCTGGCTGCACTCCTTACTAGCGTTGTCAGCAAGCATGTCACAGCCTCTCTTGTGCCTCAGTTTCCTCATCTGTAAAATGGAGGCAAAACAGTTTACATACTTCATAGGTTGTTATAAAGATTAAATGAGTTATTGCCTATAAAGTACTTAGGACAGAACCTGGCACAAAACTTAGTGCTCGTTAATTATTGAAAATAAATACGTGGCTTTGGTGGAACGTACTAGCTCATCTGACTGACAGCGAGGCGGACAGCTCTGCCACATTTTGTTTTTAAACTGCTTTTAGGGGGGCACCTGGGTGGCTTAGTCAGTTAAGCGTCCGACTTTCACTTAGGTCATGATCTCACGGTTCGTGGGTTCGAGCCCCGCGTCGGGCTCTGTGCTGACTGCCGGCTCAGAGCCTGGAGCCTGTTTCAGTCTGTGACTCCCTCTCTCTCTGACCCTCCCCTGCTCACGCTGTCTCTCTCTCTCTCCTAGAAATAAATAAAACATTAAAAAAAATTTATAAACTGCTTTTAGGAACTGTAATTCACATACCATAGAATTCACCCATTCACAGTGTACAGTGTAGAGTCCGATGGCTTTCAGTATGTTCAGAGTTATGCGACCATCACCACAATCAATTTTAGAACTTTCTCCTTTCCCCAGAAAGAATCCCATATTCCTTGGCTTTGAAGTCCTTATCTTCCCTTCCGTACCCGCGCCCCCATCCCCACCCCAAACACACACACAACCCCAGCAACCACCACTAATCTACTTTCTGTCTCTGCGGATTTGCCTATCCTGGACATTTCAGATAAACAGGATCAAATGCTACGTGGTCCTTAGTGGCTGGCTTCTTTCTCTTAGCACAACATTTCCAAGGGTCACCCATGTTGTGGCGTGGGTTGGGATTCAGTCCTCTTTATGTCATTTACCGGGTCAAAGTTCCTCATCCGTAAAGGCAGAGAGCTACATAAACGGCCTAGGGAGAATCTGTTACATAACTGGTTTTCAAGGTGGTAATGAGTAGGCGTTAAGGAAAGACGTCACTTGGTTTCATCAATTTCCTTTTCTGCTGTGGGTTACCACAGTACCTTTTTTTAAGCGATATACCAATTAACGTCTAAAACCTTCTGGTAGAACATCCACCTGTGAACATTCCCCATTCCCAGGGTCCACTGCTTCGGACGGAAAAGGCAGAAAGGACGAAACTGCTCCACGAGAATTGGGGTGGCACTGGGGACCTTATGCGTCATCTGTGATGCCTCTCCAGGTGACTGCTTCCTGACGTTGGAGCCTCACGGTGACAACACTGACAAGCATGCTATGTGACTCAGAGATGGTTTGGCCACCATGTGTCCCAGCCACGGCCGTGCTGACGACAAGGGAGAGGACAGTTAAGTCGGGCCGCGGTTCAGGTTTCGTGGCTCCTCTGAAGGTTGGAACCCTTGAAGACAGATTTCCCACTCCCTGCTAGACGTGGGCAACCAATATTGAATTCCTGATATTAGCAGAGGGGGCTGTGGTGGCGTTCACAGACACCCTGGAGAGGTAACATGTCAACGGGAAAGAACATAAGATTTGCACGACTTTATCTTGTTTTTCAGCTGTGGGGTCCAGAACAAGTTGCTTCCTTTAAAAAAGAAATTCGGTTTACTTTTCATTACACAGATTCTAAATACATTCGTCCCTATTTGTAAAAATAAATATAAAAGCAAAGCCTCCCACTCGCACAGTCCCTCCGTCTTAGTACTTCCTCAGGAGGAAGGGTTTGCTATTCTTTCAGGGATCTTTCTATCCATGTCTGTGTGTGTGTGTGTGTGTGTGTGTGTGTGTATACATTCATACATGGGGCGCCTGGGTAACTCAGGCAGTTGAACATTCAACTCTTGATTTTGACTCAGGTCATGATCTCATGGTTCGTGGCATTGAGCCCCACACCGGGCTCCACGCTAATGGCGCGGAGTCTGCTTGCAATTCTCTCTCTCCCTCTCTCTCTGCCCCTCCCCTGCACATACACATGCATTTGCTCTCTCTCAAAATAAATACATGAACTTTAAATATATATTTATACCTATGTTAGCTTTATATATAAATGTTTTATAATATTTATATATGTAACTCATATCTAAATATATAAATTTCTACCCATGTGTGTACATAATCCTCTAAATATATACATAATTTTGTTGCATGCATGGCATTAAATGGGGTATACTTCTCAGGCAGCTGGCTTCTCTTACTTAGTGATAAGCTTTGGCAATCTTCCAATGTCCATCCAATCCATAAGGGGCTGCATCATTTTTTAAAAACTGCTTCCTGATATCAGCACTGTGTAGCACGGAAATAAGTGTGTTTAATCTGTGTCTTCTTGTACAGATGACACATAGCTTGGCTAGAGTTTTTTAGGCTTACAAATGTGTCCCCAAAAAACCTCACCCTGCGAAATGCTTCCTTGGGCACATAAGTGGTTGTCTAGACTAAATACCAAGAAATGGAATTGCTGGATAAAAGAGTATTCTCATATTACGTCTTGATAGATTCTCCAAAATGGGCAGGGCCCTTTGATGGGAGAGTAGAAGGAAGGGCTGGATTCCTGAGTTCAAATCCTAGTGCTGCCACCTACTTGCTTACTTTTGCTCTGTCCAAGCTCCTTCATCTGTAAGAGTAGGGTGATAACAGTCTCTACACTTCATTTCGTTGTTAGGAAAATTAAGGGAGTGCGTATGAAGTTCCTCTAAATGGTATAGTAAGAACCCTACAAGTGTTAGAGGCTATCAGGAGACTCGGGTTTAACGTCAGTCAGATGACCAAAATATCTTCCTCTCAAATTAGAGAACAGGCAAGAGGTTATAGGAGAATTCTTTGAATGTTTAAAGCCCTTGACTGACGCCAAGTTTTATTTTGGCTTATCTGCCCCATAGAGATAGCGGGTGGTGTGGCTGCTGACAGCGGCAAGCCTGCTGTGGAGCGACGGGGTCAGAGAAGCACTCTCAGCCCACGTGCAGATAATGGGTGACTGGCTCCCCGGGAGCCAGCAGGAAAGCCAGCTGTCACAGTGAGTTCTCACTGGGGACAAGAGGGATTAGTTCTGATTACCCAGCCTAATCCAATGGCCATTGGGTTCCTGCATTTGCCATCTGAGTTACTACAGATCTGGATGCCACGCCTACTAGGCCATGTTATTTAGGGAAGAGTACCCACCACTCCCACCAAAGATGGGGTCTGGGAATTTGGGGAGGTGGGTGGGGAGGAGGCAAGCCAAGCAGGGAGAAAGACAACGAATATGTTTTGGGTACTTTCTATGTATCAGCTCCCACACTGGCCACTTCATAGACATGATCACATTTAATCCTCACAGCAAAACTACCAATGTAGGTGTTCTTTCCCATTTCACAGACCAAGACTTTAAAGCTTAAGGCAACTTTAAAGCGTTGAGGTAACAAATTTAATTCCTCACTGCCCGCAAGTGACAGGGGTTGGGCTAGGAGTCCAGTTTTGTTGGAACTCAAGCACGGTGTTCTTTCTTGAGTGTGATTTTAGGGTTGTATGTGAGAAACAGAGGCAAGAAAATAAGCCCATGAAAAGACACTCAATACCACTAGTCATTATGGAAATTCAGACGAAAACCATAGTGAATGAGATAGCCTTTCACAGCCACTGGAACGGCTATAAAAAAAAAAAAAAGGCAGTCACGTGTGGGCCAGGATATGGATAAAACTATCAAGCATGGCTGGTGGGAATGTAAAACAGTTCAGACACTTTGGAAGACAGTTTGGCAGTTTCTGGAAAAGCTAAACATGAATTTACCAAGAGACCCAGAAATTCCGTTCCTAACTGTCTCCCCAAGAGAAACGAAAACACATATCTACACAAAGACTTGCACACAAACATTCGTAACAGGATTATTCATAATAACCTAAAGTTGGAAATAACCTAAATGTCCATTGGAAATAACCTAAGTGTCCAACTAGTGCATACACAGATAATGTGGCGTCGCCATACCGTAGAATACGATAGAACAATACAAAGGAGCAAGCTTGGATACATTGTATGATACAGATGAACCTCAGAAATATTCCAGTGACAGAAGCCAGACACATGAGACCACGTATTGTACGGTTCCGTTTATATGAACTGCCCAAAAGAAGCTATAGAGACTTGGGGCATCTGGGTGGCTCAGTCCATGAAACATCTGACTTCGGCTCGGGCCATGATCTTATGGTTTGTGGTTTTGAGCCCCACATCGGGCTCTGTGCTGACAGCTCAGAGCCTGGAGCCTGCTTCCGATTCTGTGTCTCCCTCTCTCTCTGCCCCTCCCCCTCTCATGCTCTGTCTCTGTTTCTCTCTCTCAAAAATAAATAAACATTAAAAAAAAACAAAATTTAAGCTATAGAGACCAAAAGTAGATTGGTGGTTGCTAGAGTTGGAGGCAGTGGGGAGAATGTGAATCAATAGTAAATGTGCATGAGGAATCTTTTTGGGGTGATGAAGACATTCTATAACTGATCTATGATGATCACTGTTTAACTTGATAAATTTACTAAAGATCACTGAATTGAACACTTAGAAAAGGTGAATCATACAATATGCAACACATGCCTCAATAAAGTTAATTTTTAAAGAGAGGCATGAAGGAGACGAACATTTCGTAAGCACACACTGTGTTCACTTAAGCATTCATTACTTGTGACAGCAAAAGATTGAAAGTAATCAAAATGGTCCATCAGTAGGAATATAGTTATAGTTTATCTGTAGAATGGAATTTTCTCTTTTGGGCATGAAAAATGAATGAGGCAGTTCTGTATGCATTGACATGAAATAATCTTCAAGATACATGCAGTAAAATAAAATCTAGAGGAGAGTATAGAGTATGTTATCACTTGTATAAGCAAGAAAAGAAGAATATTCTAATATGCGTATTTAAACACATCGTGATTCTTTTTTTTTTTAATTATTTATTTATTTCTAGGAGAGAGAGAGAGAGAGAGACAGCGTGAGCAGGGGAGGGTCAGAGAGAGAGGGAGTCACAGACTGAAACAGGCTCCAGGCTCTGAGCTGGCAGTCAGCACAGAGCCCAACGCGGGGCTCGAACCCACGAACTGCGAGATCATCACCTAAGCGAAAGTCGGACGCTTAACCGACTAAGCCACCCAGGCGCCCCAAACACATCGTGATTCTAAACACACACAAGAAACTGGTAACTTGGTTGCGGCCAGGAGACCCAAGTATCTAAGGAAGTAGGGGTGGGGGCTGCTCAAGACAGTGATGGTCTCTACATATCCTTTCGGATATTTTTAATTTATATAGGTTACTTAATAAACAAATACAGTTAACTTTTAAATATTAATTATGACAACTCCATGTGCCTGACAGTGTGCTTGGCACATTATCTATCTTGAACACTGAACTGTGGCTGCTTCTTGTTCTATTCTAAGGAGTTGTTTAAAGTTTTGTTTATTGTTTTGTTTTTTGGTGTTTGTTTTTTTGTTTTAAGGTAGAATAGAGTCGTTCCACTGGTAGTCCTCTCCTCTGCTACTTAAAATCTGTGACAGTTTCAGGGCACCTGGATCGGTCAGTTGATTAAGTGTGGAAGTCTTGATTTCCGCTCAGGTCACAACCTCACAGTTCATGAGTTCAAGCCCCACGCCAGGCTCCGCACTGTCAGCACTTGGGATCCTCTGTCTTCCTCTCTCTGCCCCTCTGCTGCTTGCTTGCTCTCTCTCAAAATAAATCAATAGACATTTAAAAATAAATAAGGAAAATAAAATCTGGGACAGTCTCCAATTCTTTAAAGGAGAGCAAAACAACAAAATAAAACAAAAAAAAACCCCCTCAAGGTTAAATGAAACATATGAAAGAGTTCCGTCCCTCCCTGATTTTACAGTTGAAAAATGCCCCTGGAACAGGCAGCTTAAGCGACTCTTCCAAGGTCACCCAGCTTCTTAGTGGCTTCTTGACTCTGATTTTCAGCTTACAGTGTTGAAGGATACATCCCTTTGCCAGGCTCATGCTTGTCTTCTCTCAAGGGAAAGCCAGAGAAGAAAGGAAAGATCATGATGCTCTTAGCATACAGAGCATGACAGTGTAGTTAATGAGACCAGCGCCGTGGACTAGCCTTGGACTAACTGGTTAAGGTCACTTCGGTTTGAGGTTGAAGGCGGTGAGCTGAAGGCTGCGTCCCATCCAGGCATGTGTCATCAGAGTCCTCCCTGTTATGCTGAACAATCTCCCTCTCTGGGCCTTCCTCCTCTTGCTCTCTGCTTTCTCCCAGGCCCCCTCTGGGGCCCCAGGTCCCTTTTTGGAAAGAATGTCTATTTCAATTAGGACCAAGAGGTGTGGAATTTCAGGCAGATAGGGGAGCACCTGGGAAAACTTATCTTCCCCTCCGAGTCCTCCCTGCCTGGGCCGCGGAGAGGGTGCTGTGCAGAGTGCCCGTGTCACCCCGGCCACCTTCGTCCACCATCCTTCACCCAGCCGATCAGAAGGTCTTAGAGAAAACTTCGTGGGTCTGCCTCCACTTGCCTTGATTTCTGAAGAATTTTTTTATCGTCCATTATCTAATTGTTTTTAGCAAAGTGCGCCTTAGAGGGAAGCAGTACCGCTCCCCTGGAAAGCAGGGGAGTAGCGTTGTATCCCTGAGTTCATGCCACTCAAACACGGGACTCTTGGGTGCGAGATTCTTTTCACTTGTCTGGGCTGGAGTTTAAATCCTAAACTTGTCAAGTATATCACGCTGTCTATCACTAACCTCGTGACTAAGGGAAGCGATGGTTTGACTTTAGAGGCCTTTTCTCCAAAACGTCCCAAACCTCCTACACTGGCCATTTCCTTTGACCTAAGTGCATCCCCCCAGGCCTCTCCAAACACTCAAGCCGGGGATGAGGTGCGAAACCTCGAAACCTCGAAACCTCGCCCTTCCTGCTTCGTGGGCTTGGACTGGTCCAAACTGATCAAGTACTCTCGCTCGGTGATTGGTCGAGTCACCTAAGTCTAAGCCAACCAGCACGCGGTTCCCTCTACAAAGTAGTTCAGGGGTGATCCAATCAGTGCAGAGCTTAGGTCTTTCGCTGTCCTGTAAACAGGAAAAAGAACGCGGACCCCAGGGGAAGCTAAGTACCATTTGAGACTGTGGGGAAGCCAGCCTGAGGTGGAAGCCAAAGCACAGAGCAGAGCCCAGCGTCCAGAAATGCAGAGAACCAGCACCAAGGTCCTGACCAAACTCCTGGACTTTTCAGTTGTGTGAGCAGTAAATCCCTGCTGTTGCTATTTAAGTGAGTTTGACTTGATTTTTGAGCCTTCCTTCTAGAAAGCATACCGAAGCATCCATACCTTCCCCTCCCTGGCCCATGTTGCCTGAAATTCCTACCACTGCCCTCCATTCCAGACCTCCGTGTCAGACAGGCAGAAGGGAAGGATTTAAGATTAGACGGCTTCATCAAAGACTGCTTCACCAAGAAAGTTCTGGGGACGCCTAGCATAACCAAATGAATTTCTGAGCTCCGTTCCCTCCTGTCTCTTTCTGCCCTTCATGTTTTGTTTTGCTTTTTGCTGTTTACACAGAAAGACCACCCTTCATCTGGTTCGTATGTTCACGTGCCACCAGTTTTCAAACCCCAGCTCAAGTGCTAGCTTGTCCTTGAAGCCTCAGCTGGAAAAAACAGCTCCCTCTCAAATGATGGACCTCTCTAGTCCGTGTGTCCTGCCCACACTCAGTATCCCCCACAGACTAACTCCACTGGGAGATGTCTGCCTGCAGGAGAACCCGTGGGTTGATCTTTTGTGTTCTCCCCAGCTCTAGCATGTTGTGGCTGGGCCTTCCGCACTCTTCAGAAGTAGACATGTTTAGTGATTGAAAAGCACAGCGCAATTGTGGGGATGCGCACTGGGTGTTATGTGGAAACTAATTTGACAATAAACTATTTGTAAAAAAATAAATNACAGCGCAAACAGGTTTCCCTTAGGAATGACAGGCCAAGGAAATGCCTAAAGCAATGGTTCATCAGCATCACCGGGGACTCGTCAGAAATGCAAATTCTTGGGACCTTCAACATCAGAAACTCTGGGGGTGGGACCCAGTAGCCTGCGTTTTCACATGTTCCCTCAATTCTGTTGCACTTTAAAGTTTGAGAACCACTGGACTAGAGGAAAATCTGAAACTTCTGACTAAGGAGCGAATGAGACTGGTGATCCAAGAGCAAGATTGAGGTCCAAGTGAAGATCAAGGTGAGTTGTGCATCCCAGGAGTGCTGGGAGCAGCTATGGAGGAGACGGCTGTGGAAGGCGTAGAGTGCTATGTATTCAGAAGCGAACTATCCAGAACTGATATCTCCTTCAACCGGTGTCCATCTCTTCAACGTGATGTCCCTAGTCACCCGGTCAGTGCCAGGAGGGGGCACGCCGGCAGCAACCTCATTGAGGGCTCTACACATTTTAAAATGTTGTCTTCTCTCATGGAGGTTGGGTATTTATTCTTTCCTTTTGCCAATCCTAAGATGGCATGCTTACTTTCTCCCAAGTCTCTTTACATTTCTGAATTTCAAGATTTCCTTTTTGGCAGAATGAAGCCCAGAATAACAGGGTTCTTTGTGAACCTGTCAGTAACCCAAGCAAAGAATTTATCGAGCGGCTCTGATATGCCTGGGAAAAAGCTGTGGCGCAGCTCAGTAAAGACAGGTGCAATGATAAAGATATTGATAAAATTCTTTGGAACTGTTCCATGAGGCCTGCTTCTGATTCTTGAACGCTCCGGCCCTCCGTGCCTGACTCACCCTCACTCCAGACCGAGGAAGCACCCTGTTCATTATGAACTTTCATCACTGACTTTGAAATTCCAGCCATGGCTCCTGAGATGCCCACCCAGCTACTGTCTCTACTCAGCCCCCCATGGCTAGTCCATTCCAGAATGTTCTCACATCCCCTCACTCCACAAAGTCTCTGTCCAAGCAAAAAGGGAATCGATGCAAGGCTCCACTAGAATCTTTGAGGAAAGACTGGACTTGTGCCTTTATCTTCATAATAAGCACAGATACCACCTTGTATGCCTCAATTTACCTCTACATTCTATTTCTACGGGTTGCAAAAACTCATATTTAAGTATGGTACTGATACATACTAGAAAGCATCAGATGATGTTGATAAATTTATACCTCTCTATTTAGATGATAAATACACCATCAACCATTTTCAGATAAAAGTAGTGTTTCTTATTTATTGCAGATGAATTCTAAGCTATAATCCTTTTTTGTTTTGCTATGAGACACACTGTTTTTAAATACAGAATTTTCCTTTAAAAATCTAACTTTCTGTTTTGTTTAATTATTGGAGTGATGTTGGGGCATGTGGGTGCCTCAACTGGTTAAGCGTGACTTCAGGTCAAGTCATGATCTCATGGTTCATGGGTTCGAGCCCCACGCTGGACTCTGTGCTGACATCTCAGAGCCTGGAGCCTGCTTCGGATTCTGTGTCTCCCTCTCTCTCTCTCTGCCCACCCCCCACCCCCCGCTCATGCTCCATCTCTCTCTCTTCCTCTCTCTCAAAAATAAATAAACATTTAAAAATTTTTTAAAATAATCATTGGGCTGATGTCAGAAATATGTAGCTTCCACCATTTTAGTAGTTTATATTATGAAATCATTCAGAAGTTTTAGCAAAAAAAAACTTCTGAAGTTTTTAAAACTTTTTTAATATGTATTTATTCTTGGGAGACAGAGAGACAGAGTGCAAGCATGAGAAGGGCAGAGGGAGACACAGAATCTGAAGCAGACTCCAGGCTCTAAGCTGTTCAAGCCTGATGCGGGGCTCGAACCCACAAAGCATGGGATCATGACCAGGGCCGAAGTCGGACGCTTAACCGACTGAGTCACCCAGGCGCCCCGAGAGAAGGGTTTTATTTAGCCAAGGAGAAGAACTGGCCTTTGGGGTGAAGCTGGGATGCAACAGATACCTTAGGTATATTTCCTCATGTAATCCCCATCATTCCTGTCAGAGGGGATGCTGGTCCTTCATTTTACAGATGAGAACCTTGGCATTCAGACAGACTGAAAAACTGTGCGAAAGTCGGGATTTGATTGGAAATCTGACTCCAGAGCCTGGGCTTTACTCCTCAGCACCCCCTGCTTACCCAACCACCCCCAGATTAGAAGTTTGACGGTGCCCTTCTAACCCACGCTGATATCCATGCTGTAAGTGTGTGTGGGGTGCTAAATAATGAATTAGATTGGGGCGGGGATTTTTGCAGGTGTCAAACACAGGAATTCCACCCTACCTACGAGTCTTCCCCAAATTGTGACTGAGGGTTTTGCAGAAACCTCAAAAGGCCAGTGTCATTCGGCAGCAAACTTGCTTCAGTTTGTTTTAAATCCTGATTTCCAAGATCTGAACATGCTTGATGACCATCAGTGCCTCCTGATACAGGATTTGCCAGCCTGTTGCTTCAGAAGGTCACTTGCGACATCCTGGATTTTGGCTCAGAAGCCTCACAGCAAAGAAGCTCATTCAATTTACCCTTAGCTGGTATGCTATTTAAAAAAAACATCTCTTACCATTCTTGGCTAATTAAGCTTCAAAAATGAAGGATACCTTTACTTAAGGAAAAGATTGGGGAAGGGAAATAGTAGAGCAGAAGCAGCTCTAAATGCTGTTCTTGCTTTTATCTATTTTTAAATGATTGCCAGATGTCTGTAACTGACACCCTCCATCGGTGGTTTTAAAGTTTAGATGTGTTCATCAAAATGTAATGTGACCATGTTTCCATTTTATCTATGGATTTTTTGATTGACTTTTTGCCTTACATTTTTAAAGAATCTATTTAACTACTCCAGTACTACATCATGCCTAGAGTTAAAAACACGGTATTGTACACTTTAAAGTTCATTGAGAGGGTAGCACTCGTGGTAAATGTTCTTACCACAGTTTTTTTTTCTAGTTCTTTTTTTTATTTTATTTTTGAGAGAGAGAGACGGAGTGTGAGCGGGGGAGGAACAGAGAGAGGGAGACACAGAATTTGAAGCAGGCTCGAGGCTTGGAGCTGTCAGCACACAGCCCAATGCGGGGCTTGAACTCACAGACCGTGAGATCATGACCTGAGCCGAAGTTGGATGCCTAACCGACCGAGCCACCCAGGTGCCCCAACCATAGTTTTAAAAAGAAAAGGGAAAGGAAAGGAAAGCAGATCTACTTAATGATTTGGTGACTGTCTGCCTCAGCCATTTTGAAATGCCTGATAGCTTTTCAGCAATTGGCCAGGCAAGATAGTACTGTGTCTACCCTGAAAGTGGGGATTTTCAATCATTCATATCATCCAAGCAAAACAAATAACTTTTGACTAAAATGCTTAAATATTTCAGGCAAAAGGCTCTGGGGCCTGAGTCACCTGGATAATTACCTCGGTTTTTCATGTTACTCTGCAGAGCCTTGGCAGATCACTCCTTTGAATCGTCCTATGTGGTTTTTTTTTTTTTTTCTAATTGTCGAGATAGCCATAATGTGAAAGAATCTATATCCATTACTATCAGGCCAAAATAAACAGACATGAAAAATTATCATTCCCAAAAAGGGTTTGAATGGATCTCAACTACAGATGATAATTGGGCCATTTTAAAACCCTGGATGGCCAAATACGCCCTATACCCCCGACTTGCTTCCTCTTGTTGTGTTTTGTAAGGAAATCATCTGCCTTATTTGGTATTGCAGAAAAGGCAAACAACTACTCATGTAAAACACAGCCATTCCTCATGTAAAATCCGAAGTCCAGATACTTACTTTTCAATACTTTTCGTCCAAGAGATGTGATTGGAGGGCTGGCTCGGCTGTGGGCTCCCCAGGCTGTGTGGGAGGCATTGATTGGGTGTCCCTGCTCCTGGGACTGGGGATTCAGAGGAGTTATGGGGCTCAGGGTCTTTTCGACGTTCCCAGAAAAGCTCCTATCTTCCTAAGAGGGAAAAATTCCGTGCCCGGGGAAGTTCCTGAAGAAGACATTTTTTCCCCCTGCCCTTGAATGAACTAGGTCATTGCTGAAGCTGGAGAATATTTTTTAGCATCACTGTGATGAAACTTGAGGGCTGTTTCTGCAGTAGGTGTGACACTTGTTGACGCCGCCGGGGAGGCCCTGGCAAAGGGGCCTGGTGAAATGCAGCCCCACAAGCTGATGAAACCCAGACGAGCTGTCCCTGAGGCTCGGGACACCGCGCGGCGTTCCGCCAGGTTGTGCAGGACCTCGGGGTTAGTGGCTTTGCCTCTTAGAAAAGCAGGATCTTGCTGCCCGATAAAGTCTTTTGAGGCTGGAGTAGCACCAGCAGCTCCCATACCAAGATTACCAGGCATTTGAAGAACACATAGGAAACCCGTGGACGGGGCCGAGGGGGCGGAGCAGAGGTGAAAAGAAGAGGCATTTGCTGTTTAGAACTAGTACCGCAGTCCTTCTCTGAAGTTCTCTGAAAAACGCAGAAGCCACAGCAAGGCAGGATCCACCCTCCTCCTCCTCCTCCCCCAGCGGTCCTCCCCCGCCCCTCTGCCTCTCTCTCTCTCTCTCTCTCTCTCTCTCTCACACACACACACACACACACACTCTCTCTCTCTCTCTCTTCCTATTTTGATTAGAGTAGTAAGAAGAGAATAGAGGAACACCAGAAGAAAACCATAGAAGAAATACCATAAATCCTTTCAAACTGTCAAGAAGTATTCCTGTTACATACCAAAGTAGGATTTGTAACATGGCCATTTCTTCTCCTGAATTTTGTCCAAATCCAAGACAGAAAATTTACAAAATCCAGAAGCATTATTCTGGAAGCACGTAACTGCTTTGCCCTTCTGGAAAAGTATTTTAATGTGCCACACCTGGAAACTGACAGCTTGGAAAGGAACTTCTTAGGGACACTCACGCAGTCGGCTAAAATTAGCAGCTCTAAGTGGGTGACTTTGAAAGGGACGTACCCTGACATGTTCCCTCTGCAGTGGGCAGTATAATCGTCAAAAGCAAACTGTGCATCATTCTACATGGATGGAATGAAAGTTTCCACAAGATGAAAAGTCATCATCTAAAATTATTAAGCATCAAGACCTATATACGGTTGATATGTTGTTTCTCAGTTTTATCTTCATATGAGAAGAAAGATATTGAAAGCTGGGAGACTCTAAAATAATGACGGCATCCTTGGTTACACGTCTATGAAATGCAACCAAATGCAGCCCTTGGTGATTGTGCGTATTGGGTGGTTTTCTTTATACCTGAATCTGCTTCACAGAGGATCGTTCCAAATAAAAGAAGAGAACATGAAGTTGAGAGAGCAGATAGAGGAAGGTGTGATGATCAAAAAAGAAATAAAAACTATCACAGAGCAGCAGGACAGGATAAAGACAAAAGGGAACCAAATCCCAATGCAGGAGACAGACATACAAGGTCATGAAAGAATTGTTGCTTGGGAGATTTTAAGTGGAAAAGTTGACGCTCGTTATGAAATTTAATTTTGTTCCTGATAAACAGCCTGAAAGATGAACCCCTCAAATGCCTACCATTCATCTCCTAGTAAAATAAACTTAAGGAGCAGAGGATTAAAATATATATAAATATATGTTACATATTTATAATAAATACATATATATATTTTATATATAATCAATTTGCCTATATGTGTTTTGCTGTTCATCTCATTAGCCTCGCAGCCATAGAATTTCTTAGGTTTGGGGAGCAAGAATCGAAGACAATCAGAAAACAGACTTTGGGATTAAACTCAATTAAGCCAGGACACCATTCTGAATTTTCTGATTATTCAAAGGAGAGGATGGAAGGTTTAAGATGTTGAAGAGAAAAAGGAAGGCATATATTTTGGTCCCTTCCATAGCATCAAAAAATACATGATTAAAAATGAAGACCTAAAAATATTTAGCACTATTTCAGGTAAAGTAGCATGGCACATAAGAAAATATGTGTAAGTCATCTCTTTTTCTGAAGCTATAGGAAGAAAAACAAAACCTTCCCTTTATAAGGGGATTTTCCAACCAAAGAGCAGAGTTGAAAACGTATTTTTTTTTTTTTTATCAGATGTCTTTTAATTGCTTCTCTTAAGGGCCTTTAGGGCTTTGTTATTTTCTTGGCTTCTCAAATGAATGGGTGCCTCACAATTCACCGGCCACTCTAGGCTTGCTGAGGACTGAGATCCGGTCGGGTCCCAACTAATCTGAATATTTAAAGCCAATTCATTAGGTCCTTGAGCAGCTCTTCACTCCCATAAATCGGGCTTGGATTGGTACGTGAGGAGTTTATCTGCTCATTTTATCCCTCCTGGCACAGAAGGCCCTCAGATGTTCAAGTCTAATGGTAGGAGTGATGAATGCCCTTTCCAGGAGAGCACATTCTTGGCTGAGGCTTGGTACCAATCACATGTCAGCTCAGATCAGATTTTCTGCCAGGGTCCTTGGGCCAAGCTGGAGCTGAGACAGCTACTCAGCTTCAGGAGACAGTCAGCATCTGGGGAGAGTGCCCCACAACTGAGAGCATCAGTGCAGAATTCGCTGTCTCTCAACAGTCCACCCCTGCCCGGGGCTCAGGGGTTCCCGTAGCACCTGTGTGTGGTGTCTTGCTTGGTGGACACAACTCTAATCCAACTTTGCAGCCTTCCGTCAGTTCCCCATACTGCCAGGCAGGCAGGCCAACTCAACAGGCATTTTGATGCCTTCAGTACAGTGGCCACAGAAATATCAGTATAAATAGGACTGCATTCTCTCACGGCGTTTTTCATCCCAGGTTCGCAGATTTCTATAAAATTCTTCCTGAGATTTTGAAGCTTCAAAATATGTAAAAAATGATTTTTAAAATGCAATTTTATCGGGCCGCTGGTGACTCAGTCGGTTCAATGTCCAACTCTTGATTTTAGCTGAGGTCACAACCTCATGGTTTGTGAGTTTGAGCCCTACATCAGGCTCTGCATGGATTCTCTGTTCCTCCCCCTCTCTCTGTCCCTCCTCTGCGCTCTCTCTCTAAAAATAAATAAATAAACATTTAAATAAAATAAAATGCAACTTTATCAGAATTCATATATCCATGATGTTTTTTTCCAAACATTTGAATGTTGTTTGGAAGTCTGAGTTCATTTTCCCCTGGAGTATCAGATTCTAAACCAGGATTAGGTTCACAGAACACCTTACAAGTATTTAATCCATCAAGTTCCCAAAGTACTAGATTTCAGGGGTGCCTGGGTGGTGCCTGGGTGGCTCAGTCAGTTGAGTATCCGACTCTTGATATCAGCTCGGGTCATGATCTCAGCGTCGTGGGATGGAGCCCTGGGATGAAGCCAGGCTCCGTGCTGAGTGTGGAGCCTACTTAGGATTCTCTCTCTCTCTCTCTCTCTCTCTCTCTCTCTCTCCCTTCTTCTGCCCCCTCCCTTCTCCTCTCTCCCTCTGCCCCTCTATCCCAGTCTCCCTCACTGTCTCTCTCTTTCTAAGTGAAAAAACAAGAACAGCAAAATACCATATTTCTGCTTCCTAAAACCAGAAGTATCAAAACTAGGTTAAAATTCCATTTAACTAAGTCTAACTATCTGCAAAAGAAAATCCAGACTTTGACTTCCAAGATAATGTGGCACAGTTTATTTTAGTTTCATTTTTGAAATAGCCATTAAAAAAGCATTACAGCTCTGAGAACAAGGGCAAAATTCCAATTTTCATAAATTTGTATGTGAAGCCCAAGACCCAATTTCACAAGTAATTAATTAGTAAAATTAATTACTTGAACAGTAGATGGAAATTTATATTTAAAAAATATTTGTGTATGCTCTTTATACTAAGTAGTTTATGAAACTTTCCTTTTTAGGGCTTTTCCTCTGACCGTAAGAGCAATACTAACTCATTACTGAAAATTACCCACTCATTACTGAAAATCTTTAATATTTTGATTTTTGAAATCACCCACTACCCACCATTGTGGCATATTTCCTTCTATCTGCTTTATTTTCCCTTTCTGCATGCTTATACATTCAGAAAGCGACATTAGTGGGTGAAAAATTATGAATATTTTAAGGTTTTGAAACATATTGCCAAATAAAACTCTAGCAGTTATATTGCATTTCCACCGGCCGGTATGCACCCACCCATCTCCCTAAGAGGGCAACTACTGGCACTAAGCACATTGCTGAAAATGTCTGGCCAATTTAAGAAGCAAAACTACTGTTTTAATATACATTTCTTTGATTACTAATGAGACTACATACTGTTCCATAAGTTCATTGGCCCTGTTTCTTTCATGAATGATCCCTTCAATTTTTTTTGCTCAACTTTGCTATTTGAGTATTTTCCTTTGGCACATATAAATGCATTTCATATGTAATTTGCTGCAAATAGGCTCTGTCTTCCGATCTGTGGTTGCCCTTTTATTTGGGAAGTTCTCACATACAGAAGTTACGCATTTTTATTTACTAAAAATTATCTCGGGGCAAGCAGGAAAGGAGGGATTGTTGTTTAATGAGTTGTGAGTTTCAGTTTTGCAAGACGAAAAGGTTCTGGAGTTCAGTTTCACAACAACGCGAATATACTTAACACTCCTGAACAGCACACTGAGAAATGGCAAATTTTGTTATTTTTCAAACCATAAGAAAAAAGAAAANCAAGAGTCTCTCATGGTTTGCCTCTCTCCCTTTCCCCCACTATTTAAGAAAACTATCTTTTTCCCATGGTCTCTTCCTTGGCTTATAAAGCCTCCATACCTCTGTGCACTTACCAGCTATCCCATGTTGCTATGAGTAAAGTTGGGTTCGAATCAAGCTCTTCTCCCTTTTTCATATCACTTCATCTGTCCCGGGGAATGTCCTGGATCAGTTTGTGCCTCTTTTCTTAACCCGGATCTCTAAGATTCTCAGTTTCCCTGACGCTTTAGGGGTTGCACCTTTTTCAACGAAGAGATTGATACAGAGAGGACTTTGGTTTAAAGATTTTAGATCCACACCCTGCCCCCACACCTAAAAATAGAATGAAATGGGAGTTAAGACTTTTTAAAGTTTATTTCTTTATTTTGAGAGAGAGAGCGCATGCACCCATGAGCAGAGAATGGGCGAAGAGAGAGAGTGAGAGAGAATCCCAAGCAGACTCCATGCTGTTAGCTCAGAGCCCAATGCAGGGCTTGATCTCACGAACCGTGAGACCACTACCTGAGCTGAGATTAAGAGTCAGACACGTAACGGACTGAGCTACCCAGGTGCCCTAGGAGTTCAGACTTTTAACTGTAAATGAATAGAGGCTGCAAAATCTTCTCTCCCGAAAATAACTATAAAGATGGAAGAAAGAAAGAAAGAAAGGAGGGAAGAAAGGAAGAAAGGGAAGTAAGGGAAAGAGGGAGGAAGGAAGGGAAGGAAGAAGGAAAGAGGGAAGGGAAGGGAAGGGAGGGAGGTAATATAGACAAGCAGCCATTTCAGTGCTCTAGATGTCAACCAAAGGCATGCAACAATTTAAAAAGCATTTATGATCGAAAACCTTCTCAATTTGTAGTACTAACAATGAGTCTCTATGGCTTTCTTGCCTGAACTTGCTCCCATCCCCCCACCTAGCTCCAGTGACACGGAGGTTATGCTAAGGGAAGCTGTGGGCACTGGCATTGTCTCTGCCGTGGTCAAAGGGGACTCACTGGAGTTAGAGCCGTGGAAAACAGCCATGCCCGCAGCATTAGCAGGGCTCTTGGTAGAGGATGAGAAGGAGAAGGCCGACAGCGCTACCAGCTTGAGAATGGGGTTGGGGTTAGGGCCAGCATCTGTCTGGTTGAGGTAGCAGCCATGTGCGGTGGAGACCAGAGAGGACCCAACTAGTCACCCACACATTCCCAGAATGCACAGAGGAGACACAAAAGGGCCCAGCCAGAAGTAAGCATCAAGGTAGACTCAAACGTGGCCCAAACTTGAATGTGTTCCCTACCCACATACATATTGACAGAGGATGGGAGCTTTACTGGCTCAAGGTATTTGAGAACAACCTCTGTCTGCTCATTAGCTGACATGAGACTATGCAGACACAGGAGTGACCCCTAGGAAGCCAAGCTTTAGAAAAATTTAAAGAGGGGAGCCTGGAGGGCTCAGTTGAGCATCCAGCTTCGGCTCAGGTCAGGGTCTCAAGGTTCACGGGTTCGAGCCCCACATCAGGGACACTGCTGTCAGCCTGGAGCCTGCTTTGGATTCTCTGCCCCCCCTCTCTGCCCCTTTGCCACAACATTCTCTCAAGAATAAATAAACATTTTTTAAAAATTTAAAGAAAAGTGAGTAGAAATATCTGTGTTCACATACTGTGTGGGGGGGACAGATTTCACAGATTTATCTCAGTCAGGTTACTAAACTAACAAGCAATGGGGTGCCTGGGTGGCTCAGTCGGTTAAGAGTCTGACTTCAGCTCAGGTCACGGTCTCACGGTTCATGGGATCAAGCCCCATGTTGGGCTCTGTGCTGACAGCTCAGAGCCTGGAGCCTACATTGGATTCTGTGTCTCCCCCTTTCTCTGTCCCTCCCCCATGTACATTCTGTCTCTCTCTCTCAACAATAAACATTAAAAATATTTTTTTTAAATAAACAAACAAATAACCAAGCAGCAGCACAACTTGTGTGGGGGAGAATGATTAGAATTCAGTTACCACAATATACTATCTAAAGTTTCAAGTTTTTAACAAAAAATTATGAAACATGCAAAGAAACAGGAGAGTGTATTCTTTTTAAAAATTTTTTAATTTAATTTAATTTAATTTTAACATGTATTTACTTTTGAGGGATCGAGAGACAGCATGAGTGGGGGAGGAACAGAGAGAGAGGGAAACACAGAATCCAAAGCAGGCTCCAGGCTCCGAGCTGTCAGCACAGAGCCTGACACAGGGCCCAAACCCAAGAACTCTGAGATCATGACCTGAGCCGAAGTCAGACACTCAACCGACTGAGCCACCCAGGTGCCCCAGGACAATGTATTCTTACACAGGAAAAAAGCAGTCAGTAGAAATTCTGTGTGTCCCCAGTATTTACCCTGATACCAAAGCCAGACAAAGACATCACAAGAAACTAAAACCAAAGACCAACATCTTTCAAAAACATCAGTGTAAAAATCCTTACCAAAATATTACTAACTGAAATGAGCAACATATGAAAAGGATTATATACTATGACCAACTGGGATTTATCCTACTAACACAAAGAAGGTTTAACTAACTTGTACTTCGTTTTACAAGTGAAGCAATGTAAAACACTGTTGACCAAACCACACAATTATCTCAATAGAAGCAGAAAAAAAATCTGATAAAATATAATATCCATTCATGATAAAAAAAAAAAACCTCTCTAAAGTTAGGAATAAAGTGCATCCACAAAACAAACAAGAAACCCACAGTTTTACTTAATGGTGACAAAATTGCTATTATTATGATTATTATGATTATTATTTCCCTAATATCAGGGGGAAGCCAGGACATGGCTCTTGCTGCATCTATTCACCAACGTACAAGAGATTCTAGTCAGGGCAATAAAGAAAAAATATTAAAGCATCCATATTGGAAAAAAAGAAGTAAAACTATCTTCATTCACAGATGACAAGATCCCACTTGTAGTAAATCCCAAAGATTCAACAGACAAACAGTACAACTAACAAAATGGGTAACAAAGTCACAAGATATAAATCAATATACAACCATTGGTTGTATTGCTATATACTAACAATTCAGAAATAAAATTAATAAAACAATTCCATCCACAATAGTATCAATAAGAACAAGATACTTAGAAATAAAAAGAAGGGGTGGGGATGAGCACTGGGTGTTATATGGAAACCAACTTGACAATAAACTATTTAAAAAAAAGAAATGAAAAGAAGGCTTGTATACTGAAAACCATAAAACAATTGAAAAGAAAATTTAAAGACCAAATAAATGGAGAGACATTGCATATTTATGGATTAGAAGACTCAGTCTTGTCAAAGTTGCAATTCTCCCCAAATTGATCTATATATTCAACACAATCCCTATTAAAATCCCAGAAGGATTTTTGTAGAAATTGGTAAATTGATCCTAAAATTTATATGGAAATGCAATGTAATTAGAACAGCCTAAATAATTTTTACAAAGATCGACAGTTGGAGGACGTATATTCTCTTATTTTAGAACTTACTAACAAGCCACAATAATTAAACAGTACAATACTGGTACACTGTCATATAGATGGATTATCAATCTAGATGTATCAGAATTGAGAAGCCAGAAAGAAACGCTTACATTTATGTCAACTGATTTTTGACAAAGGTACCAAGACAATTCAACAAAGGACAGAACAGTGTTTTCGATAAATGGTGCTGGGACAATTGGATATCCATATGCAAAAAAAATCTGCACTTTGAAACTTACCTCATACCACACACAAAAATTGAACTCAAAATGGATCACAGACCTAAATGTAAGTAAGTGCTACAATCGTAAACTTCTAGAAGAAAACCTAGGAGAAGATTGTGACTTTGAGGTATGCAAAGAGTTCTTATATCCGTTGTCCCTTCCATTAAGCATGATCCATAAAAGTAAAAATTAGGAAAGTGAATTTCATCAAAATTAAAAACTCTTTTGCTTCAAAAGATTTAATTACATATCACATACCGAGAGAAAATATTTGCAAATCATATATCTCATAAGGGACTCATATCCGGGGGGGTAGGGTGGGAAGGAATATATATATTTCTCTTCAAATTCAACAATAGAACAACAAATAACCCAATTCAATAGCCAAAGATTTGAATAGACATTTCACCAAGGAGAATATACAAATGGCTCATAAGCACATGAAAAGATGTTCAACATCATTAGTCATCAGGGAAACACAAATAAAGACCACAATGATATACCATTACGCACCCAGTATGATGGCTATAATAAAAGAGAAAGACAATACCAAGTATCCATGAGTATGGGAAAAAACTGGAACCTTTGTACAATACTGATGGGAATGTAAAATGGCACAGCCAGTTTAGGAAACCACTTTGGTAATCTCATACAACGTTAACCAGATCTTTACCATATAACCCAGTAATTCCACAGCTGGGAATCTCCCTGTAAGAAATATAAAACACATGTCCCAACCAAATCCTGTATTCCAAGAACTAGAAACAATCCAAGTGGCTGTCAACCAGGGAATGGATAAAAGAAATTATGGTATCCATGCACACACTAAAATGCTACTCAACAATAAAAAAGAAAGGACAACTGAGAGATGCTGCAACTTGAGAAGAAACTTGAGAAGAAACACAATATTATGCTAAGTAAAAGAAGCTAAACACAAAGGACTACATATTGAATTATTCCATTTACATGAGATGTAAAAAAGAAAAAAGCAAATTTATAGACACAGAAAATATATCAGTGGTTTCCTAAGTCCAGGGTTGGGAGGAGGCTTTAACAGCAGATGGACATGGGGGGGGCTTTGTGGAATACGGACATGCTCTAGAACAGGATTGTGGTAATGGTCGCACAAGTATAAATATACTAAAAATGACTGAACTGTACATTAACAATGAAATAATTTTATTTTCTTTAAATTATACTTCAGTAAAGGTGCTTAAAAAATAGAACAAAAAGGGGTGCTTGGGTGGCTCAGCCAGTTAAGCGTCCAACTTCAGGTCAGGTTATGATCTCATGGGTTCATGAGTTGGAGTCCCGCGTTGGAGCCTGCTTTGGATTCTGTGTCTCCCTCCCTCTCTGCCCCTGCTCCACTCATTCTCTCTGTCTCTCTCTCTCTCTCTCTGTCTCTCAAAATAAATAAACTTTTTATTTTTTTTATTTTTTTAAAAATGTTTTATTTATTTTTAGGAGAGAGAGAGAGACAGCGTCAGCAGGGGAGGGTCAGAGAGAGAGGGAGTCACAGACTGAAACAGGCTCCAGGCTCTGAGCTGGCAGTCAGCACAGAGCCCGATGCGGGGCTCGAACCCACGAACCGCGAGATCATGACCCAAGCGAAAGTCAGACGCTTAACCGACTAAGCCACCCAGGTGCCCCATAAACAAACTTTTTAAACTCTTAAAAAAGAGAGTAAAACAGTTAATGGATCCCTTACTTATCCTTTTTATTTTTTTTTTAATTTTTTTTAATGTTTTATTTATTCTAGGAGAGAGAGAGAGACAGCGTGAGCAGGGAAGGGTCAGAGAGAGAGGGAGTCACAGACTCTGAAACAGGCTCCAGGCTCTGAGCTGGCAGTCAGCACAGAGCCCGATGCGGGGCTCGAACCCACGAACCGCGAGATCATGACCCAAGCGAAAGTCGGACGTTTAACCGACTAAGCCACCCAGGCGCCCCACTTATCCTTTTAAAATAATTTTTATTTGTACTTTATTATTTTTAATTTTTTGCAGCTTTATTGAGGTATAATTTACATATGGCTTGCAAATATTTTCTCCCATAGAACCGGTTGTCTTTTCTCTCTGTTGATTATCTCCCTGGCTGAACAGAAGCTTTTGAGTTTGATGTAGTCTCACTAGTGTCTTTTTGCTTTGTTTGCCTGTGCTTTTGGTGTCATAACCACAAAATCATTGCCAAGGTCAATGTCAAGAAGTTTTTCCTTTATGTTTTCCTCTAGGAGTTCTATGGTTTCAAATCTTACATTCAAATTTTTATTCCATTTTTAGCTACTTTTTGTGTGTGATGAAAGATGAACGTCCACTTTCATTCTTTGGCATGTAGAGATACAGTTTTCCTGATACTGTCCTTTCCCCATTATATGTTCTGGGTGTTCTTCCTGGCCAAAGACTAGTTGACTGTACATGCATGGATTTCTTTCTGGGCTTTCTATTCTGTTCCATTGGTCTGTGTGTTTGTTTTCATGCCAATACCATACAGTTTTGATTACTATAGCTTTGTAACATAGTTTGAAATCAAGACATGTGATGCCTCCAGCTTTATTCTTCTTTCTCAAAATTTCTTGGACTATTCAGGGTCTTTTGTGGTTCCATGTGAGTTTTAGGATTGTTTTTTCCATTTCTGTAAGGAAAAAATGTGTGCTTGGGATTTTTATAAGGAATGCATTGAGAGGTGCCTGACTGGTTCAGTCAGAAGGGCATATGACTCTGTAGGGCACCTGGGTGGCTTGCTCAGTTGAGTGTCCAACTCTTGATTTCAGCTCAAGTCATGATCCCAGCCAGGATAGTAGGATCAAGCCTAGGATTCTCTCTCTCTCCCTCTGCCCCTCTCCCCTGCTCTCTCTCTCTCTCTCTCACTCTCTGTAAAAATTAAAAAGAAGAGCATATGACTCTTGATCTCAGGGCCATGAGTGAGCTCCATGTTGGATGCAGAGTAATGTAAAAATAAAATCTTTATAAAAAAAGATTGCATGGAATCTATAGTTGCTTTGGGTAGTATGGACATTTGGGTAGTATGGACATTTGGGTAGTATGGACATTTGGGTAGTATGGACATTTTAACAATATCAGTCCTTCTAATCTATGAACATGAGGTGTCTTTCCATTTATTTATGTCTGCTTTAATTGCTTCATCAGTGTTTTACAGTTTTCAGTATATAAGTCTTTTACCTCCTTGATGAAATTTACTCATAAGTAGTTTATTCTCTTTGGTGCCATTGTAAATGGAGTTGTTTCTTAATTTCCTTTTCAGATAGATTGTTATTAGCATATAGAAATCCAACTGATATTTGTCTGCTGATTTTGCATACTGCAACTTTACAGAATTTATTAGTTCTAACAGTTGTGGTGTTTTGTTTTTGTTTTTGTTTTTTTGAGGTGTCCTTAGAGTTTTCTACATATTAGATCACATTATCTGCAGAGATAATTTTACTTCCTCCTTTCCAGTTTGGATGCCTTTGACCTGACCTTTATTCTTGAGCCATGTCAAAAAGCATAGGACCTACTGGATAAACCTGTGACTTTGAATGATTATTTCGGATCTCAATTCCTATGTGCCCAAGAAACAGATACCTAGTGAATAAATCCTCCCGAACATGATAGCCCTCGTGACAGATACCCAGAGAGCCAAAAGTCTAAGATGAGAATTATCACCAGCCACCTCGTGTGACACTTGCTCCTTTGACAAGTGTCATTATGCTACTGTCTTATGTAACAAGGCAGCGCATGAGCCTGTCCTCCGACAACGTGAGAGGACAGAGAAACGCTGTGCTCTAAGGTGCTTGCAAAGGTCAGAAGAAAGAGCTCCTCTTCTCTCTGATCACATATTACCTGCCAGGCAGGTAGCTTTGAAGACCTCAATGCCCAAGCTTCTGCATTAGCAACAATAATTTTAAAAGCATGGTAAAACTCACCTGATCTTAAATCCGGGTTTTGGGCAAATTCTGTTTCCTGTTCCTACTGCTGACTTTTATAGTTTTGTGGTCAGTTAAGGGACCAGTCAATTCTACCTAATGGATCAATGAGCAGGAAAGCAGAAATTCCTTACTCGGAGCAAAATTTCACAAAGGAGGTTCCCTCCAAATCATAGCTTTCCGAGCGGTCTACTCCCATGGTCCTCTCTCCCTTTCTTGAACTCCGAAGTCCTGTAAAGGTTCATGCACTTAGATCCCGTTCCTTGTGTAGAAGATTCACGTGGCTGCGTTCTGGGCTCAGTTTTGCCAGAGCAGCAAACTTCTGTCTTTGCTGCCCCCATCAGAGGGCTTGTGACCACAGTCCTGAAACCATGGTCCTTCTTTTCTATTTCGCAGATACTTTCCTCGTAAGTTGCCCAAAACCGTCTTCCCAAGGACAAAAAGGGAACCTTATTCCAGGGTGAAAAACTAGCATCTCTATCCTGCAAATTGTGGCTGCGTGTGGTAGTAACGATGTAACAGCCAGTGAACATCTGGGTGTGTTACACAAGCACTTCTCCATATGCATTTATTTATGAGGGTTAATTTGAGACCTTTTTTTTTTTTCTGTCCAACCTCCCCCCCACACCCCTACGTGATGGGACCACAGCAGTAGCCCACCAAGCCCCTCTTTCCAGGTCTACCACTGTCACCACCACTTTGGGCACCAGTCACCACCAGCTGAGGCTACCAGCAGATAGCCATCAGACCAGTCTTCTAGAAACACTGCTGTGGTTTCTCGTATTTCTTCCTTGCTGATAAATCTTCAATGATTCCCCATTTTTAATGGAGTGAAGCCAGACATCTCGACCTGACGTTCCCAAGTCCTCCACTGTCCTGGGCAGAGAGCTGACCCGGAAGTAAATTCTGAGGGAACTGCAGGTCATGCTTCTGGATGACTCTGCTCTTCTGTAGGGAAGGCCCAAGCCTTGTATTCAAACATTCATCCTTCCCCAGGTTCCTCAGGTTTCTTCTCGATGTCAGCCTTACCCTCACCCCAGTTGATGGGTAACGATCAGAGCTCCATCAGTGACAGACTGTCACTTGGACATCAGAGACTTCTCAAAGAGGATTTTACCTCACACTGGCATTAAGCTGGTCTACCCGGGACCGTAATACCTTGCCAGGAGCATAAATGCCTTGACCAGTAGGTAGAAATGCTTTCATTGAACTCTGCTGCCCCCGGGAGGCACTCTGCCCCCACCAGGCCCTTCTCTTTGTCCCCCCACCCCAGCCCTGAACACCCCATGTGAATCTCTTCCTGCTGTATCTATGCTGACCGGTCCCTCTGCCTCCTTCATGGCTCAACTCAAGGGGCACCCTCCCACTGGCAAGCTCCTAATCCAACATTCCTGCACCTCCCTTCTCTGAGCTGACGTGTCACTCATTTGTTTTGACACTTTGAGTTCCTTGGATTCTTAAAAAGCGTGGTGATGACGGATGGAAGACTGCGCACGACTGTGCTTACCTCCTCCCTGGAGATCCACTCTGGCCAAGAGGGAGAGGAGGAAGCAGCCTCTGACTACTTGCTCTGTGCAGTTTTCCCAATGATGCTTGCAAAGTCCTGAGGCCCGAGGCCATGGTTTCCTGTCTTTGGGATTCCTGCCCAGGATGGTGCGACAGATACCACGCCTGTAATGGGCCCTGCTGTGGCTATGCTTGATGTGGGTGCCTCTGTCCAGATGCAGCTGAGATACATCTTATACGTTTTTCCTGCTCCATTTCCATTTCCAGTCAAAAGGGAGTGGAGGATCCCGCTTTTCTAGAAGAACAAAAGGAACTGCAGAGGCCTTCACGATTACCTAATCCAGCTTCTTCATTTGACCCAAATTACAGTCTGACAAGCAAAGATTCAGACATAGGCAAAGACTGAAGAGGAGCATGGAGTGGAGAGTAAGTCTGCTATATTCTGAAAACAGTACCATTAAAACAAATCAATTCCGGGGGTGCCTGGGTGGCTCAGACAGTTAAGCATCCAACTTCAGCTCAGGTCATGATTTCACGGCTCATGGGTTTAAGTCCTATGAACTTAAACAGCTCAGAGCCTGACAGGCTGCTTCGGATTCTGTGTCTCCCTCTTTCTCTGCCCCTCTCCCATTCACGCTCTGTCTGTCTGTCTCTCTCTCTCTCAAAAATAATAAAAACATTAAAAAATTTTTCTTAAATCAATTCCTGATGATGAACAAATCATTTGTATTGCTGATAAAATGACCCTTACTTGTGCCGCAATGCCGGACTGCCCATTGCTCGGCCAGCCCCTTTCACTGCAAATAACATGTTTCGAACCCTAAAAGTGGTATGGACTTCCTCATTTTAACTTTCCCCCATATAGGAAAGCTGAAACACTATAACCAAACAGCTTTACATTTTTATCATTAACATAACAACTTACTCCTTTACTTCACTCAAGTTTGGAAAACAGGTATCAGTATCGACCCCTTAGTTTTCTCGTGTGTTAACTTTCCTCAACCAGTCTGTAAGCTTTATGAAAAATACCTGCTCACCCTATGTCTCCAGTAGTTAGCACAGCACCTAGCTGGCAATGGCTCAAACCATGGTCCTTGAACCAATGGGCAGGGTCATAGATATTACTGTCTTCTCACGTGTGTTGCTCACGCTCTTTCAAGGGACTGACTTACTGAAAGGCATGTAAAATCAACTGCGGTTATTCTGAGAAGCCTTAGCATGTCCAGCACCAACCCCAGGAAAGATTGAAAAGTTTTGAGGTGTCACTCCCTAGATCTTTTCTTTCAATTCCATCTTATCCCCCATTTCAGTATTCTCTCTGCCCTTACCATCAGTGTTGTGGGATTTGTCCCCCATAATTTTCATATGGATATAGAAGTAGTGATGAGAACAAAATATACAATGCAGGAGAGTTTCATCCCATTCTATCTGGAGTTTACACTGACTTTTAAGCAGTTGGTTTTGTTTTGTTTTTCTTTCTTTCTTTTTTTAAGATTCTTTATTTCTTTTGAGAAAGAGAGAGAGAGAAGGAGAGAGAGAATCCCAAGCAGGCAATGCACTGTCAGTGAAGAGTACAGTTTGGGGCTCGAACTCAAAAACTGTAAGATCGTGACCTGCGCCAAGATCAAGAATTGGATGCTTAACCAACTGAGGCACGCAGGTGCCCCTACAGCAGTTAGTTTTGAATTTCACCATCGTCTGGATCTCCTGGGGCTCTGTTCAAATGCAGGATTTAGGGGCCCATTCCCAGAGATTCGGACTAAGCAGGTCTGAGTTCAAGGCCACATAACTTCATTTTTAACAACAACCCCCCCCACACACACACACACACATCTCATACAAGTAGCCAGTAAACCACATGAGGAAAATCACTAGGACACTGAAGGACAATCAGCCACCTGCTCACCAAGTCATGTAATTAGGTTTAGCCCCATATTTCTCTATTCTCCTTCAGGCTAGAGTAAAAAGGTCTGTGATAAACATACTCATTATAGAGTTAGGAATTTTGTGCCTTAACTTTGGAGAATATTTGCATTTTGAGGAGAATGCAAAGAGGGGCCAGTGTTCATCTAAAAGACATGAAACTCCATTTTGAGACATCACCATCATTGATGAAAATTAACAGTAGGAAGACACCCTCTTTAATATTCATAGTGCTCTTGTACTTTTAAAGTGAGGGGGACCCCTGGTTACCTGATTAGAGAGTCTCTATTACCTTAGGTCTGTTTATACAAAGCCATTTCAAGTGTGGGCTTAACAATCTGTTGTCATGGCTTAGGCCACTGGTAAGAATTACTTATGCACTAAATTGTTAAACTCAACCCACTTTCATTGACATATCTGCTCCTAGATGTGTGGCCCTGGACACATTTTATGTCCCTGAAACTCCTTTGGCAAATGAGAATAATTATAGCTTCTTCCTTGGCTCGATGTGGGTTATGAAGTGTTCTTAACATAGTACTTGCTATACAGTAAGTGCCCAATAATTGTTCGGAATTGACACTGTGTGGGGGTTGGGCAGACAGACAGGCAGAAGACAAAACCTCTGCCCTCACACAGGTGTGCACAGGACCCAAGAAAGTATCCAGGTGGCACTCTCAGAGGGAAGAGAGGGGGAATGGGGTGATGGGTGCTTCAGGGCAGTAACCTCTCAAGGGGGTTTTGAGAGATGAGTAGGCGCTTTGGAGAGAATGATAAAGGGTCTGCAGAAGAACATTCTGATGGAAGTAACAGCTTGTGCAAAGTGACGTGTGGAAAAGCTTGGCTTGGTCAAAGGAGCTACAAAAGTAGTTGGTGTAGGGGCGCCTGGGTGGCTTAGTCGGTTAAGCGTCCGACTTTCGCTTAGGTCATGATCTCGCGGTTGGTGGGTTCGAGCCCCGCTTCAGGCTTTGTGCTGACTGCCTGCTCAGAGCCTGGAGCCTGTTTCAGATTCTGTGTCTCCCTCTCTCTCTGACCCTCCCCTGCTCACGCTGTCTCTCTCTCTCCTAGAAATAAATAAAAATATTAAAAAAAAAAGAGCATTTAAAAAAAAAAAAGTAGTTGGTGTAGCTGGACTACATACAGCTGGCGGGAAGGCAGCAGGGATGGCTTCGTGGGCCTATGACCTGGGGGGTCACACAGGGCCTCCTGCTCCGAGGGCCCCATGTTTCGGTTAATGTTCTGCTATTGTCACCATGGAATTCTTAATTATTTCTGAGCAAGGGGCCTTGCATTTTCATCTTACAGTGGGCCCTGCAAATTCCAGAGCTGGTCTCGAGAGCAGATATGATATGTGCTTCATCAGAATACATAAGTATGGGGTTATGGGAAAGCTACTTGTGGACAGGGAAATATGGGTAATTTTTGGAGGGGAATTCATGTAAAAATTAATGTTGGTCCCAGAAGAAACCTCAAGGATATCTCTTTCCAACCTTAGAACTCAGCAAGCAATAGTTTCTGCTGTAGTTAGATCTTTTCAAACATCCATATGTACGTACATGTCCTATATCAGACATTGGCTGAGGGTGGAGAATTTCTTCCATCTTAGCTAAGAAAGTGTCAGATGTTATACTTTTCCAGTGATGACTCCTTCCTGAAAGTCTTTTGTGTACCCTCCCCTGCCAGAATAAATATCTTGTTCTAGAATGTTCTCACGGCATCCTTATGAGTCTCATATTTTTCAGAGAAACTTCTAGAAATGGAATTGCTAGATCAAATAGTAAGTGCATTTTTCATTTTGACAGGTATTGTTAAATTGTCCCTCAATGACTTCTACAAATTTACATTCTTCCCAGCAATATAATGAGATACCAGATTTGAAACACAATCTAGTATCAGAATTTTTTATTTGCCAATTTACTAGTGGGATTAGTATTATTCTATTATTTAAGTGCATTTCTGTTATGTAAAAAGAAGTCAAATATCTTTTCATATATTCAGAAGCCATTTGAATGATTTTCTCTGTGAATTGTTCACATTCTTTGCCCATCTTTCTGTTGATAATCTTTTTAAATTATAAGAGTACTTTATATGTGAAGAACAATACCCCTTGTCCTAATGTATTTACCAGTTTGTCCCTCGCATTTTGCACTATGTTATTTCTCCACGAACAAAATCTCCATCTGTGTGGACATAAATTCACAAATCTTTTCTTTCAAATCTTCTGAGATTTTTCATATTCAGAAGGCTCTTCCTTCTCTTAATATAAAGACATCCTCCTGAATTCTCTTCTTATACTTTTATGGTTTCATTTTTTTTTTTAATATCATTAGGGTGTCTGGGTGGCTCCGTCGGTTGAGCATCAGCTGTTGATTTCAGCTCAGGTCATGATCTCACGGTTGGTGGGATCGAGTCCCGTGTTGTTGTGCTCTGTGCTGCCAGCATTGAGCCCAATTGGGATTCTCTCTCTGCCCCTCCCCCACTCACGCACCCGGTCACACATACACACATGTGCGCACTCTCTCTCTCAAAATAAAAATAAGCTTTAAAAAAAATGAATAGAAATAAAACAAAATATTATCTAAAATTTTGATACCGTTGGTGCTGCCTTTACTGTGAGGCATGAGTTAAGTAAACAATTTTTTTCCCCATTTGTCTCAACACCCAGCTAGTCAAAACCAAACTTTCCCCACTGATTCGAAATGCCATCTGCATTATAACATAAGTTCTCATCCATTTTGGGTTTCCTTCACAGTCCTGTTGTCTGCTGCATCGACCTGCTTACCCATGTGTGATGTAAGGCCATGTTAGTACTTATGGCTTCTAAATCTGTTTTGATATTTGAAAGGGCTGGTCTCTTCTCATTCGTTACTCTTCTTTTTCAAAAACTTCCTCGTTGTTACCTATTTACTTCTCCATATGAACTTTATAATCATTGTGTCTCGTCCCCTCTGCCAAAACCCTGTTGGTGACACGATCAGATCTGAACTTCAGAAAGATCATTCTGGCTACAGCGTGAAGAAGCGTGGATGGGGGAAGACCAGCAAGACATGCTGTTTTAGGGGTTCAGAAGAGAGATGAGGGTGACTTGGATCTGGAATGATGGGAGCAGGCATAGAAAGGAAAGAGGATTGAGTGCCCTGGGGGAATAAAAAACGGCAGGACTTGGTGATGAATGCGTTTAGGAAGAGGGAGGTGCTTCTCTGGTCTTGCCTAGAGCAACCCTGAAATTTAGACAAGTTCTATAGAGGCCCCAGTCTGGATCGATCCAAGGATGCAGGGTTAGTTTTAGAGTTGTCCGGAAAATCAGGGTCCTCTTGGGAAAAGACATAGAGCTCTTCATAAGGAAACATGGTGGGTTCAGACAAGACACCCCAAAGTGAATTGCCTCCCCCTGTCATGCCCTGTATTGGGACTACCAAACCAGCTTCTAGAGCATTTCACAGGCTGTGGGGTGTACCCAAGTGGCAACAGTGTCATCTCAGACATTCTGTCACATCACATTTGAGGCCTGCAGATCCAAGTTGTGGTTAGCGAAGAAAAAAATATGATGGTTCAAAAGTTTTCTTTTCTTCAGCTCCTCAAAAAGTTGAACACAATTAATCCTAGGTAAATACCCACAAGAATTGAAGTAGGGACTCAATGAGATCCTTGTACAATAATGTTCATGGCAGCCCTGCTCACAACATCCAAAAGGTGGAAACAGCCCAAGTGTCCACCATTAGATGCATAAATAAAATGTGGTATAGACATTCAATGGAGTATTATTCAGCTTTCAAAAAGTATAACATTCGGAAACATGCTACAACATGGATGAGCTTAGAAAGTGTCATGGTAAGTTCACAAGCCACAAATTAAAGGACCAACACTGTATGATTCAACTTACATCAGGAACGTAGAATAGGCAAATTCATGAAACAGGAAGCTAAATAGAGGTTACCAGGGACCAGGGGGAAAGGGAGAATTATGGAGTTACTTGTAGCAGATGCAGAGCTTCTGCTTGGGATGATGGAGAAAGTTCTGCAACTAGATCGTGGCTACAGTCGCACAAAACTGAGAACTTGGACGCTTATAAATGGTTAAAATGGCAAATTTTTATATTACATATATTTTACCAAATTTGAAAAGAATATGTCTTTTTAAAGCTTTCCTTTCTTTTTTTTAAAGTTTTTTTTTACATCTATTTATTTTTGAGAGAGTGAGACAGAGCGTGAGCGGGGGAGGGGCAGAGAGAGAGAGAAGGAGACACAGAATTCAAAACAGGCTCCAGGCTCTGAGCAAGCATTCAGCACCTGACGTGGGGCTTGAACCCACGAACCGAGAGATCATGACCTGAGCCGAAGTCGGACGCTCTGCCGACTGAGCCACTCAGGCGCCCCTAAGCTTTCTTTTCTTATAAAAGAATGTATCACCACCAAAGTACATTACATTCATATGATTACGGTTATAAAACTGAATTGGCTCTCTGAGATCTAGGTACTACCGAGTACGCAATACACCCTCTCACCCAAAACAATGCAAAATATTTTGGGAAACAAACAATAGAGCCCACATCTCCGGAAATCCCCTCCCAAACAGCTAACCACAAAGAGAGGAAACATAGCAGGGTGAAACCAAAAGTTTGCAGTCAAAACTCAGAGTCCATGTTATTTCATTTGGTACAAGATAAAGGCGGTGCAACTGAGCACTCAGGAATGATACAGTTCGAGCATTTGAGCTTTCTTTGCCTCAGGCTTTCTTTACTCCATATTTTAAGGATATGCTTGTCCCCAAATATCTTTTGAAGCAAACAGGTGTAAAGCATTCAATTAAGCGGGAGAAGAAGGGGGAAAATAGTTGGGGTAAGGGAGGGAGGCAAACCATGAGAGACTCTTGAATGCTGAGAACAGACTGAGGGCAGGGGGGGTGGGGAGAGGGGGAGGGGGGTGATGGGCATGGAGGAGGGCACTTGTTGGGATGAGCACTGGGTGTTAAATGTAAACCAACCTGACAATAAACTATAAAAAAAATTAAATTAAATTAAATTTTTAAAAAATAAACAGAAGGCGTTTAAAACTCGCTTGACAAATGACCTGAATATTAAGTCACCAGAATTAGGGAATATCCATCGCTGAATTCTGAAGACCTCTGGAGATGACGCTGAGTTATGTTTGGTCCGACTGATATTACAAATGACCTCAGGCTCAAGGCTGTAGAGCTGCCAATACTATTTCCATGCAAAAAAAAGCTCCACCAAAACCAAAACAAAACAAAAACAAAAAAAATTTCTCCCAGAGATACCCTTAATGGAATCTGTCAGAAAATGTCTGAACATCTAAAGGGAATAATAAGCAATCCATCGAGTGAACCGTAACATGCTATCCAGAAAAAGAATATCATAATTGGTTCATATTGTACAAATAAGTGGACATGAGGGGCGCCTGGGTGGCTTAGTCGGTTAAGCGTCCGACTTTCGCTTAGGTCATGATCTCGCGGTTCGTGGGTTCGGGCCCCGCGTCGGGCTCTGTGCTGACTGCCAGCTCAGAGCCTGGAGCCTGTTTCAGTCTGTGACTCCCTCTTTCTCTAACCCTCCCCTGCTCACGCTGTCTCTCTCTCTCTCTCTCTTTCTCTCCTAGAAATAAATAAAACATTAAAAAAAAAAACAAATAAGTGGACATGAATTACTTACAGTGATAAGATTCTTTGGCAAAAAACTTCTTGAAATAAATTCTTCTAAACACATAGTTTTCACAAGATTAAAGAATGTGCAAAAGTTCAGTGTGGGGTCAATGACAGTAAATGGATTTGCATTCATTGCTGGTAGCAACTAAAGGGCCACTTGGAAGAGTTTGGTGATGTCTTACAAAACTAAACATACTCTTACCCTATAATCCCACAATCCTATTCCTTGCCATTTACCCAAAGGTGATGAAAACTAGAGTCCACACAAAAGCCTGCACAGCGAATGTTTACAACAGCTTAATCCATCATTGTCAAAACTTAGAAGCAACCAAGGTTTCCTTCCATAGGTGAGTGGGAAAATAAACTGTGGGACATCCACAGACAGTGCAATATTATTCAGCGCTAAAAAAAAAAAAAAAAAAAGAGCTATCCACTGAGATACCACCTCATGTCAGTCAGAGTGGCTAAAATGAACAAACCAGGAGACTACAGATGCTGGCGAGGATGTGGAGAAACAGGTACCCTCTTACATTGTGAGTGAGAATGTAAACTGTTGCAGCCACTCTGGAAAACAGTGTGGAGGTTCCTCAAAAAATTAATAGTAGAACTCCCCTATGACCCAGCAATAGCACTGCTAGGAATTTACCCAAGGGACACAGGAGTGCTGATGCATAGGGACACATGTACCCCAATGTTCATAGCAGCACTCTCCACAATAGCCAAAACATGGAAAGAGCCTAAGTGTCCATCAACTGATGAATGGATCAAGAAGATGTGGTTTATCTATACCATGGAATACGACGTGGCAATGAGAAAGAATGAAATCTGGCCATGTGTAGCAACATGGATGGACCTTGAGGGTGTTATGCTGAGGGAAATAACTCAGGCAGAGAAAGACAGATACCATATGGTTTCACTCATATGTGGAACAGGAGACACTTAACAGAGGACCACAGGGGAGGGGAAGGGGTGAAAAAATAGTTAAGGAGAAGGAGGGAGGTAAACCATAAGAGACTCTTAAATACTGAGAACAAACTGAGGGTTAATGGGGGTGGGGGAGAGGGGGAGGGGGGTGATGGGCATGGAGGAGGGCACTTGTGGGGAGAAGCATGGGGTGTTATATGGAAACCAATCTGACAATAAATTATATTAAAAAAATAAAAAACAAAGTCTTAAAAAAAAACAAAAAGAAATGAGCTATCAAACCATGAAAACATGGAAGGACCTTAAATGCATGTTACCAAGTGAAAGAAGACAATGTGAAAAGGCTACATACTGTATGATTCCAATGATATGACATTCTGAAAAAGGCAAACTTATGGGGATGATAAAAAAAAAAATCAGCAGTTGCCAAAGATGACTAGGTAGAACCTGAAGGATTTTTAGGGCAGTGAATATACTCTGTATTATATTATAATGGCAGATATATGTTGTTATACATTTGTCTAAACCCATGGAATATACAACACCAAGAGTGAATTTTAAGGTAAACCATGGAATTTTTTAAATGTTTATTTCTTTATTTTGAGAGAGAGGAAAGGGGGGCAGAGAGAGAGTTAGAAAGAGAATCCCATGCAGGCTTTATGCTGCCAGCACAGAGCCTAAGGTGGGGCTCGATCTCACCAACCATGAGATCATGACCTGAGCTAAAATCAAGAGTGGGACGTTCAACCGACTGAGCCACCCGGGTGCCCCTAAACTATGGGCTTTTGGTGCTTATGATATGACAAAGTAGGCTCATCACTTCTAACAAATGCATCATTCTGGTGAGTGAGGTTGGAAACGGGGGACAGGTGAGGGGACACAAGGTATACAGGAAATCTCTGTATCTTCCTCTCTATTTTGTTGTTAACCTAAAACTGCTCATTAACAAATGAAGTTAAGGGGCGTCTGGGTGGCTCCGTCGGGTAAGCGTCTGACTTCGGCTCAGGTCATGATCTCATGGTTCATGAGTTTGAGCCCCACATTGGACTCTGTGCTGTCAGCTTAGAGCCTGCTTTGGACCTTCTGTCTCCCTCTCTCTCTGCCCCTCCCCTCTTGTGCTCTCTATCTCTCTCTCAAAAAATAAATAAACTTTAAAAAAAAAAGAATATGCCACACCAAAATATGGCACTTTGGCATAATGATTATTTTAAGCTGAAGACATTTGAGACTCAGCAGACGCTCTGGGAACTTCCTCTATCACTAAAAGCAGGAACTTCTGGGAAATCAGGCTTACATAAATTCCTCTTCAGGGCCCATCGACTCCCAGCAGGGAGAACATGAAGAAAACCTACCCCAAATCCCTTCTCCAGGGCAGTGTTAGGACCCTGACTATGGAAAGACCACGCATACCTATACAGATGCACATTATCACGAACTTTCTCATCCTCATCTTTTTTCCCCAAACCTGTCTGCCTTTCCTAAAGAAACCTATTTGCAAAGTTACAAATCTTTTCTACGAGTGACTTAACTTACCATTTTTGATGCTAGTGCTTTCTCCCGTTTTCATATGGTTTCTACTGTAAATTTATTATTTTTTTAAACTTTTTAATGTTTTCTATTTATTTCTGAGAGAGACAGTGTGAGCAGGGGAGGGTCAGAGAGAGAGGGAGACACAGAATCCGAAACAGCCTTCAGGCTCTGAGCTGTCAGCACAGAGCCCGAGGCGGGGCTTGAACCCACGAACTGTGATATCATGACCTGAGCTGAAGCCGGACGTTTAACCGATTGAGCCACCCAGGCGCCCCAGTTCCTACTGTAAATTTAAAAAGGGATATTAAGGGTCGCCTGGGTGGCTCAGTCGGCTAAGCGCCAGACTCTTGATCTTGGCTCAGGTCGTGATCTCACGGTTTGTGAGATCGAGCCCCGAGTCAGGCTCTGCACTGATAGCTCGGAACCTGCTTGGGATATTCTGTCTCTCCTTCTCTCTCTGCCCGTCCCTTGCTCACGTACTACTTCTCTCTCAAAATAGATAAATAAACTTTTTAAAAAAAAAAGGATATTCAAAAAATGAAACCTATTTGTTCTTTGCATAAGAAGCCTTTTCTCCCCCCTCCCTTTCTTCCACTAAATTACATATATAATCCTTTAACCGTTTAATAAACCATCTACTTCCTTCGATGGTTCTCCTTGTGCGTACAAAATAATCCTTTTCTCCTGTTCATTTGTCTTTTGTCAGTATAATTTTTTGGCCCTAAGTACAGTGCCTAGGAGGGTCGAAGACACTTTTCCCCCTCCCCTACTGCAAAAAAAGGAATTTGTTCTTGGCCCAGCAGACAGAGACTGCAGAAAAGGTAGATGTGAGCTGGGCCCAGGCATGACCACAGTCAGAGACTGGAGCGCCACAGATCCTTTCTCCACCTCTCACTTCTCAATGTACTAGTCACTTTTTTCCGTCATATTCCTGGCTACTGCCACACAGCCGTTTGGGATATGGTCATCCAACAGCTCAGATTTACACCTCATAGTTTTGCCATGTGGCACAGCCTGAAATCCTCTTCGTCTGGTCGAAGGTCAGAAATTCCCGGGACTGGCCAAGTTTGGGGAAAATGCCTTTCCAGCCAATCACTGCATTAAAGAAACACATTGGTGGGAAACTGGGGGGTCCCATTGAACCACACATTGAGAAGCAGTATTTCTGAGACAGGAGTCCTGGTCTAGGCAGACCAGACAATGACCATGCGCTGCACAGTCAGCACTCGGAGACCTCGGACACAGTGGCCTCACGTGGCTCCCGTGGCAAAGGAATCCCCAATTTCTTGGGCATCTTGAATCCCTGGATTTCACTGCTAACTGGGTTCGCAGGAGTGGGTGGGGAGCAGTAGAATCAAGCTATGAATCACAGCCAGTCCATGTGGAGCCTTATTTTCTTAGCTTGTCAACCACGCTCAACCCCCAGAGGGTGGGACCCTTCTCAATTCTGTCTGGCTTGTACTCAGACAATTTCTGGAGCAATGTCAGCGGGGATTCTAGACTCCCATCGTCTCACTATGTACATCCTAAGTTTCCGCCTCGCCCCACCCCCCGCCCCGAACCTCCATACTCCCTGGATGCTATGTTGTCTCAGAAACTCAGACCCCAAACTAATCTGTGCTGTGCTCCTCTCTGGGGTGGATCTTGGATTACCAAATTGTCAAATAATGGGAATGAGGACAGAGTGAAGATTAGTCCTTGCTTCCCCACATGGTGCCCATGCCCGCTCTGTCTTCATCTCCGCTCTCGGCTGGCTTGCTTCCCCTTCTGCTGAGACCCATCCTGCGCTGTTACCCAGAAAAGAACGTAAGAGAAGTGTCTTTACATTTGTGAAGACTGTGTGACACGCCCTTCAAAGCTTTAGGTAGATAAATTTAGACATAAAACAGGAAGTAATTCTCTGTGTGGCTGAGAGTGATCTAAGGGAAGTTATTGCCTCAAGATATTTTTTTAATGTTTTATTTATTTCTGAGAGAGAGAGAGAATGAGAGAGAGAGAGACAGTATGAGCAGGGGAGGGTCAAAGAGAGAGGGAGTCACAGAATCTGAAGCAGGCTCCAGGCTCTGAGCTAGCTGTCAGCATAGAGCCCGACGCGAGCTCGAACTGTGAGATCATGACCTGAGCCGAAGTCGGACACTTAAGCAACTGAGCCACCCAGGCACCCCTGCCTCTAGATATTTTAAAGCCAAGGTGTGGGGGAGTAGTTCTTAAAGACTCAGGTGGATCAGAATCACCTGGAAGGCTATTAAACTGCATATTGTAGCCCATCCCAGGGTTTCTATTTAGGAAGTTTGGGGTGGGGCCTGAGAATTTGCATTTCTAAAAAAACTGATGCTGTTGGTCCAAGGACCACACTTTGAGAACTACTTTGTAGAGGTTCAAGAAGGGGCAGGAAACCTCTCCAGGCCTCAGGGATTTCCTCTGAAGTTAAAGGTGTTGAGCGAGGTCAGCCAAAGTGCTCTTTAGGGGGGACATTCCATGCTTACAGCGTTAAACAGGCGACTACATGTGTACTTGTGTGCAGCTATTCTCATTAGCATGAAATAGTCATTGATTACCTATATTAAAATACCATAAAAATTCCCAGGAGAGGGGCGCCTGGGCGGCTCAGTCGGTTAAGCGTCCGACTCTTGGTTTCAGCTCAGGTCAGGATCTTCCAATTTCATGAGTTCAAGCCCTGCATCCAGCTCTGTGCTGACAGCACAGAACTGGCTTGGGATTCTCTTTCTCTCCCTCTCACTCTGCCTGTCCCCCATCTCTGTCTCTCTTAAAATAAATAAATAAATAAATAAACTTTAAAAAATTTCCAGGAGCTTAAGAGCTCTGCTGTATATACAGAAAATCCCATGACATAAAATTCATTACGGTCACCTATGAAAAATTTAAATGATAGAGTATTTTAAATAAATGCCCTTTTATTCATAATGTCAACTCGCCTCCTACAAAACTGTTTCAAAGAAAAGTTTTTACCGACAAGGCTTTACAGAACAAATGAATAATTAGCATATGAGGCTTAGCATGCAACTAATGTTTTAAAGGACTTAAATACGATTTAAGCTACTGGTCAACTAAACATGCACTTCTTCTCACCTTTCCCCTTGCATTTGAATTTAATACTACGTCCATCCACCTGAAATAGCCATGCTTGTTCCCAACATCTAATTTTAGCAAATAACTAATATAGTACAACTTGATCTGTCAGTCATGTAAACGCTGCCCCTCTGTCTCACACAAATAAAGTACATTTACATGCTAATTTGCTTAACTTGATCCTGGAGCAGCTGCAGTTACCCTCCTTGGCTGGTCTTTGAGCACATGCTCTCCTCCCTCTGGGACCTACTACTGCCTTTCTACTCACAACCTTAGGATTGAAGGGGGAGTTAGCATCTAGTCCACTCCCCCAATCTGACCCCCCATATATGTGTTCAAGGTCTTATCCTAAGGAATTCCCAAACTCAAAGCAATCAGGAACTTTGAATCCATCACTATAATCTTAGTGAAAGTCTGCTAAGGTCCTCCACCAGTCACCCCAGAAAACAGAACAGGTCACCAGGTCACCCCTGCGCACAAATGCCGTTAACCACGTTTCTGCCCAAGTGTGTTCGCATGCAGAGGTTTATGTCATTAACTAGGAATGGTCATGGCTGCCGCATTTTTTAAATATATCGATTATACCGTTGTTATCCAGGAAATCATCGTGCCTTCATTGCTCAGATCCTTTTAACTCTCTGGGCCCACCATTCCTAATCCTAGAAGTTTATTGCTCTTTGTTCCTGGCTCATCGCTAAGCCTTTGATAAGTCTCTGAAAAACTATTCAGCTATAATATACTAACAATGCAGAAATTCTAAGATTCGAAACCTTGCTTTGAGGGCACCTGGGTGGCTCAGTCAGTTGACGTCCAACTCTTGATTTCAGCAGCTCAGGTTGTGGTCCCATGGTCATGGGATCAAGCCCTGCATCGGGCTCTGTGCTGAGCATGGAGCTTGCTTGGGATTCTCCTCTCTCTCTCTCTCTCTCTCCCCCCTCTCCCTCTCTGCCCCTCTCCCCCACTCATGCTCTCTCTCTCTCTCTCAAAAACAAAAACTTTGCCACTTTTGCATGTTTATAGAATTTATCTCCTCAACAAGATCATAAGTTCCTAGAAAACACAGATTCTGTTTTATATTTTGTTTCCCTTGACAGCTGTGTGTGAAGGGGCAGCCAGGATCTGGATCTCCAGGTCCCCTTGGCCATGTCTAGTTGGGTCCCAAGGGCCATATAAATGGAAGAGGGGAATGTTATACATGGGACATTAAAGGCACTTACCACCACTGGGTAAGTGACTGGCCAAAATCCTTACGGTGGGATTCTACGTTGATGAAATGACACAGACTAATGGGGAACCACTACTTTGCCACAAGGCCTAGAGCAGAACTGGCCTCTCCATACTTCCTGTCATTAGATGCCACCCTGATCCCGCATCGCCTTTCAGCTTCATGACTAAATCCCTACCCCACCCCTGGTCTAGTGAGCCTTGGTTCCAAGAACCAAATGCTGGAGTCAGGCATCCCCAAATAAGATAGCAGGATACAACAGGACCTAATAAGCAGAGTGAGCCAGCGTTTATATAGAACAGAAATGCAAATAGGAAGGAAGAGGAAAGTGACAAAAGATGGGCTGGAGGTTAAGTCAGGATCACTCAGAGGATGGTGTTTGTCTACCATCTCAAGTTCTTTTAAGGTAAGCTGGCCAATTTTTCATGCACCAGCAATATGGTCCCTTGATTGGGGTACTCTCAACGGCCCTGGCTCTTTGGGACCCTAGCTGAATAGGTCAGCTCTGAGCCTCTCCTGGGGAAGGAGGGGAACCCAAAGGGGGGTTGGGGACAGGACAGGGAGCACTGTCTGTGGAAGGAGCTAGCCACCTACAGGAAGAATAAAGAGGCTTTCTCTTGTAAGAGTGAGCCTACTAGATGGACCCCTTTCTCCTGGGTCCTCTACTGGTCTTTGCTTCTCCCATTTTTAACATTCTACTCTGTGGAAGGAAAGAGAAGGAATCCAAGTGGCCTTTGGCCCTTTGACTGTCATCAGAAGTCCGTCCTGCACTATGCCCTTGATTTCATCACTGACATACAAAAAGACTGGTCTCCAAAAGTGGAATGAAAGGCAGAGATCATGGGGTGTCCCCAGAGCAAAATTTTCACCTTGGCTTGCATATTCGAATCAGAGGCAGAATTCAGAAAAAGTCTGTGACCAGGCAGCATCCCCAAGCCAATTAAATAAGAATCCTGGGCGTAAGACCCAGAAATCAGAGTACTGTAAAACTCCCCAAATAGTTCTAATGTGTAGTCAAGGCAGAGCCTCACTGCCCTGGAGAGGAAGCATCCCTTCTTAAGCCTGACCATACCTTAACTTGAGGGATATTAAGAGCTACCGCTGCCCCACCTGAGATCAAATAAGAGTCTCTGAGGACTATAGCCCAGGTATCAGTGTGTTTCTAAGGTTCCTCGGGTGATTCTTTTTGTGTGTGTACATAGTAAACTATATATAACACAAAATTTACTATCCATCAAACAATGACTCCCCATTCCCTTCTCCCCTGCAAGCTCTGGTAACCTCTATTCTCACTTCTGTCTCTGTGAATTTGTCTCTTTTAGGTACCTCACATAATTAGTATCATACAGTATTTCTACTTTTGTGACTGGTTTCTTTCACATAAGCATAATGCTTTCTAACTTCATCCATGTTATAACATGTATCAGAATCCCCTTCCTTTTCAAGGCTGAGGAATATTGGACTGCATGTACATACCACATTTTGTTTATCCATTCATTTGTTAATGGACATTTGGACTGTCCACCTTTTGGCTACTGTGAATAACGAGGTTATGAATATTGGTGTACAAGGGTCTGTTTGAGTCCTGCTTTCAATGCTTTTGGCTATCTACCCAGAAGTGGGATTGCTGGGATCATATGGTAATTGTAGGTCTAATTTTTTTGCAGTTTCATTGAGATATAATTGAGGCACAGCCCTGCATAAGTTAAGGGTATATAGCATGATGATCTGACGTATTTCATGAAATGATTATCATGATAAGCTCAGCCAACATTCATCATCTCATACAGATACAAAAGAAAAATACGAAATGCTTCACAAATCTGCGGCTGTCCTTGGTCAGGAGCCATGTTACCATGTTAGTTTTCTGGTATTGGCCCAATTTTAGTATATGTTTAGCTTTTTGATGAAGTGTCATGTCCTCACGTGATTCTGAAGTACAGCCAAAGATGAGAAACACTGGTGTTCTTCCCACATCCTAAGAGAGTACTGATTGGCAGTTGGTAAATAGTATTGAATGACGACCTTCATAAATTGCATTGTAGCCCAATGCAGTTGCTTTGTCACAGAGTCAAAAGACTATTGGGTGGATTAACTGTACTCTTTTTGAAAACCCCAACGAGTATCTCATGGCCATGAGACCGAGCACCTCAACTGCTGTTTCCACCTTCAGCTGAAGTGCGTCCGCCATGATTTGTTGGCAATGACCATTTAAATACAAGAGTTTGAATGATTTGCTTTGTAGATCATGAATTAGACCTGATTCAAGACTTTTCCTATCACAATGTCGTTATGTATTATGATACGTAAAATTATTTCAATCAGAACGCCAGTACTTGGATATGTTTTCTCGAATAGGAAGGAAAGGTGATATCGATGTGACATGTTGTATTCATAAATACAGCTAGCACTGCTACACTATCTGTTGATAGCTTCATGGGAGTTCAAGAGCAGTGGGATGAATAGATGGGGCATAGAGGATTTTTAGGGCAGTGAAAACACTCTGTATGACACCATAATGATGGATACATGTTATTATACATTTGTCTAAACCCACATTATGTACCACACCAAGAGTGAACCCTAATGTAAACTATGGACTAAGGGTGATTACATGTCAGTGGTGGCCCATCAGTTGTAACAAATGTACCACTCTGTGGCAGGATGGTGATCATGGGGGAGCTTGTGCATGTGTGGGAGCAGAAGGTATCTGGGAAATCTCTTCTTCTTACCCTCAGTTTTGCTGTGAATCTAAAACTTCTCCTCCCCTGCCAAGAAAAAAGCCTTAATAAAAACCATCCTTTAACAGTATTTGGCACAGAGCCTGGGACAAGGTAGGCATCCAGAAAATATCTGTTAATGATTGTACGAATGAATGGATGAAGGAATGAATCAATCAATCAACTCAGACCAGTAAATGTCGTCTTTGCCATGGATGATTCATCATGACGGAAAGGTATGGAATACTATTAGAACACCTAGTTACTGTTCCGAACTTGACATCAAAATGGGAAGATTCCTCTAACCCTTTGGTAGATGGCAACAAGCAGGGACTGTGGTGGGTGTGGACAGCCTGGTGTCTGAAGGTGCACTGAGTGGGCTCGACACAGAGCTGAGTCAGAGGCCATTTTGTCTGGAATAAGGGTGAAAGAGAAGGATGCCATTTAAGCCACGAGACTCCCGTTTCCTTCCCCCCTGCTGTATATCCATCCTGGCACCGGCAGGTCTTCTCCTGCACTGGGCCTCTGAAAACCTGTCCAGATATGAAGTAATACGTTGTTCTGGCATTTTTAAAGTACCATCTAGAGTCAAACTGTATAAAGGAAAAGAAATCTATGAGTCAGTTTCCAGATTTGTTATTTTCAAGATTACATCAACGGATTTCCATAGAAAGAAACCACAGGCTTCTTGCAGATTGTCTGGATTCACAAAGATCTACGTCACTTTCAACAAATGAGGAAGAACTCCCAAGCAGATCATCTGAAGATACACATGAACTTTTAAGGTGCATTTAAAAGCCAGATCTCCAGTCTCAATTTTTCTCTTACCCCGTGTAACATTGTAACAGTCGGTCTAGGAAAGGAAGCTGAATTAGTCTTTGTTATTTTGCTCCCAAAATTAACGTGGCAATTTTGAGAGTACTAGTAACCTCTGCATCTATTTCTCCCAGACACTTCTTATATGTATACATTAGTGGCTCTCATTTAATTCTCATAACATCATCTGAAGCAGGTACTATTATCTTCCATTTCCTACAGATGCAGAAATTGAAGCTGAAAGGTTAAGGTCATGTCATTAAGTGGCAGCATCAAGATTCAAATTCAGGGTTAATTCTAAAGGCTCTATTTTTCCTATGAAACCAGTATGGCCCTTAAGAGAAGCACAGGGGGTGAAATTACATGAAATTACATAATAAAAATATTAATATTTGATTGGGAGGAGAAAAAAACCAATCATAAAATGTAATGCCATTCCAAGGGAAGGGCTGGAGGGTAGTGGGTGGAAGTGACCGCATAGGAGATAAAACTGCAAGGTAGGAGGCCCCTGGCTGCTCAGTCCCCAGAGCCCACAATTCCTGATCCAGGCTCAAGAGTTCAAGCCCCACGTGGGGGGTGGAGCCTACTTAAAAAAATAAAATAAAGTTTCCAGGTTTTAAGTTTCACAGGACCCAGACTGGAGTGACACCAGAGAGGCAGTCCTTCTGGCAGGAGACCAGAAGCTAAGGAAGAGACGGCACGGACCCACACCAGTCAGTATCTAGCTGAGCTGTACTGGGTGAAGAAGCACCTGATCAAACTGGGAAGGATTCTCACCGGGTAAATAAGACAGACGTGCTTTTTACCCCTACACACATGAGAAGCTGCATAAGCCACATCTCCCACGTAGCCGACTTCGAAAAAAGAAGTCTGTTGAGTCTCAATTTTAAAAGTCTAGTCAACTAATAAAGACTAGACAGATAAAACCTCAAAGACTTGATTTCCATAACTGGCACATGTAGCTAATAGGCGCTCATAAAATATATGTTCAATGACTAAGAACAAAACAGGACAGCACTAGAAGTGATTGGGAACGTTTTACAAGCAGAACTGAATATGAAACAAGTGCTTGCATTTGTAAGGATAAGAGCTAGCATTTATGATCTACTGTGAGGGGCAGAGTTAAGTGCTTTACGTAATCTGGTAACAGCTCTCTATACACCATGATATTTTCAGTCCATTTTAACAGATGAGGCAGAGAATTAAGTAACTTATTCAAGGGCATAAAACTAGAATCGAGCAGATGTTTCTGGATCTAAAAAGGTCGTGCACTTAGCCGTTAGACTGCATTCTGAACTCCGAATTTACACCAGAGGAAAAAGTACAGTGACTGCTTGTGCTCAAATGTGATGGAGACTGTACGGAGCAAAGACCTCGCCAGAAGGAAGGGAGAATCTGGATGCCCAAATCGCTATAGAAAATCCTGGTGTCCTGTGTGATGAAATTTTTTTTTTGATGTTTTATTTATTTCTGAGAGAGAGAACGTGAGCAGTGGAGGGTCAGAGAGAGAGGGAGACACAGAATCTGAAACAGGCTCCAGGCTCTGAGCTGTCAGCACAGAGCCCTACACGGGGCTCGAACCCACGAACTGAGGGATCATGACCTGAGCCGAAGCCGGACCCTTAACCGACTGAGCCACCCAGGCGCCCCTGAAAACATTTTAAGGGCACCAGAAATTGGGCCAGGAGGCCTCGTGTACCTGGCTTGGTCATGTTTCATAAGTACTTGGCTTGCTTTTGCCCCAAACTACCCTGAAATTGTCAATGGGTGGCAATGTGACTCGGAGGAAACCAGGCAATGCCTGCTAAAAACAATCATCTCCAAGATCTGAAAACCTGTTAAAAAAAAAAAAAGTCTAGGCACAGATTTCGAGCAAATTCCATCAGGTATCCGGATGTCTAGGAACCACTTCCCTTAGCCACGCCGTGCACGTCAAACCCTAAAACGAGGAAGCCTCAGCTGGGGTTGCGGAGCGCGGGTGCGGGGGGCGTCGCCGGACACCCGCAGGTCACCGAGTCAGCTGAGAGCGGCCGGGGGCCGGCGACGGAGAGCGNCGCGGCTCCGGGCCCCGGAGCGGGGGCAGGGGGAGCCCGGGTGGAAGGGGCGCAGAGGGGAGATCTCGGTCGGGAAGGTGGCGGGAATGCCGGGGAGTGGGGGGTCGGACCCTCCTCGCCTGGAGCTGGAAGGGAGAAGGGGAGATCGACCCCGGGGGATGTGGCGAGAAGGAAAGCTGGTCTGGGAACCCCTGGGCTAGGGCGGTCATTCCGAAGGACTTCACTGGAAAGGACGGGGTACGGGGCACAGACCTGGAAGACCTACGGAAAGTTAGGAAGGGGAAATGCAGGTCAGGAAGATATGAGAGCGAAGGGCTTGGGTGCAGGATTTCTTGGGTTTTTCTGTAGGGAGAAAAAGATGGTGGGAAAGACTGAAACTAAACTCCCCACCTTCCTCCAGGCCAGCTTACGGGGTTCTCTTCTTGACCGCACCGTGAACACTTCGCCAGAAGTTAAACTGTTTTCCGCTTAGCTAGAAGTAAAACCGTTCACAGGCTTGGAACTGCGACCTTTTGGTCTCAGGACTCATTTACACTCTCAACAATGACCGACAGCCCCAGAGAGCTTTTAACGTGCGTCCTGTACATCACATACACGTACTGTAGACTGCTGTTTGCCATATTAAAAATTAAAAGTAAGGAACTTCAAAAAGATTAACTTATTTGAAAAGACTAGCCCGTGTTACATGTTAACAGAAATTAGATGTNTCTTCCTCTCTCTCTCTCTCTCTCTCTCTCTCTCAAAAATAAGTAAATAAACATGTTTTAAATTACATGTTTTTGTGGAGAAACAGAATTTTCCAAAACAAAAAAAAAATTAGAAAAGTGGGTTTTACATTTTGAAGTTCTGTGTCCTAACTGCAGAGAACTGGCCTTTCGGTGCCTCTGCATTGGGTCCGGTGCACCGTCACGGGTCGGGGTACACTTTCTCAGAGAGGGGATGAAAACGATAAATAACATCTTAGTGTTACTATGAAAAACCGCTCTGACCTTGGGGACCCTGTGACAGGACCTCAGGAACTGCACTGGGCGTGCCCAGACCACACTTAGAGCCACTCCTCTATGCCTTCGTTAGGACTTTGGTCTGCCTATGAACCTCTTAGAAGTTTTTTTAACTTCTTGAACGAGTAAACACTGTCTCGTACTATAACCGTTGGTTCACTTTCTTACGAACTCCGTGAGGACAGGAGGCATCACTTAAGGTCCTGCGTGTTATGCACAGAACGTGTCTTAGACGCTATACATGCTTTCGCATGGAGAGGCGAGTCATTCATTCAGAATTGTTCTTATTGAGGGCCTATTATTTGCTAGAAGTTCCAGAAGATAAACAGATGACGAAAACTTTGTTCCTGTTCACAAAGACTTGTACAGCAGTGGGCTCTTATCCTGGGACATTCACAAATAACTTGTTAAGTGCTGTTAGGTGTGAATAATAATAATGATGATGGGCTTTTATCATTTATTGAACCCTTCATGTATAGCAATACACTTAAGTATTTACATGCATTATCTACTTTAACCCTCACACCAATCTCGAGTTTCAGAGTCTGGGGTTAAACCAGAGTCCTGAGGATTTGGGGTTCTTTGGCCACAGAGAATGATGTGAGGCTGGAATAAAGAAGTGGTAAACTTGTGGGAAGCCCAGGTGGCTCAGTCGGTTAAGTGTCCACCTTTAGCTCAGGTCACCACCTCACGGTTCATGAGTTTGAGCCCCACGTCGGGCTTGGAGCCTCGAGCCTGCTTCGGATTCTGTGTCTCCCACTCTCTCTCTGCCCCTCCCTCACTCATTCTCCATCTCCTCTCTCTCTCTCTCTCTCTCTCTCTCCCACTCTCAAAAATAAATAAACATAGAAAAAAATTTTTAAAGAAGTGGTAAACTTGCAAAATTAAGCAGACAGATGGCACAATTTTTTTTCTGTTCTAGGGAAAAAACAAACAGACATGCTTCTTTTAGAGGGAGGGGACTGTGCAAAGAAAATGTAAAATACTATTACGCTAGGTCCATAGATTTCTGAATTTCTAGACTTAACAACAGTGTAAAAAGTTGTCTTTCTTGGGGGTCAAGTCATCAGATCTGTCACTGGTTAGTTTGTGACTAGTACTCTAGTTAGGGAAGGCTGTGGTTTCCTGAGGGCCTGGGAGTGAGGACTCCTAATTTGGGAGTGGAGGAAAGAAAAGGAGGGAAGNCCCCGCCCCCCCTCCCCACAGGCCCCCAGCCTTCAGTGCCTTCAGTCAGGCTTTGCTGAAGGCTCCAGAGTGGTTTGCTTGGCAAAGTAACAGGACAGTTTGAGGCCACATCGCTGGGGAAGGTGATGTAGAGGGAAGGGCCGTAGCCTCACAAGATGTGACAAGCAACAAAGGGCTCGCGTTCATGGAATGTGATAATTCCAGGGTGAGAAGTCTGAAAAGAAATTGGTGGGGTTTCGCCAGCCTTCGAGGATGGTGAAGATGAGTTCAGAGTAGGTGAGTGGTGGTCGGAAGTGGGGGCGGCCCTACAGGTTAGAAAACTGGGGAGCCCTGGGGCACCTGGGTGGCTCAGTTGGTTAAGCATCCGACTTCGGCTCAGGTCATGATCTCACTGCTCATGAGTTCGAGACCCGCGTTGGGCTGGCTGCTGTCAGCACAGAGCCCGCTTCAGATCCTCTGCCCCCTCTCTCTCTTCCCCTTCCCTGCTCACGCTCCATCCATCAAAGATAAATGAATATTTAGAAAGAAAGAAAAAGAAAACTGGGGACCATTAATGTCATATACCTCCTAAAATCTGAATTACACTGACAACAAAAAGCACTGGGAGCTTTGGGGGCTGGAGAGGGACAGTGGAGGGGGTGAGGTAAGCTGGTGGTGCTTAGTCTGTGGAAGACAAAAAAGTTATTTCAGAGTAATTTCATACTGATGATGGAAGAGCATCTAGGTTGCACCAAGTCCCAGAGGTATATCTCTCTAGTGTCAGACTGAGGAATTAAAGTGTGAGCGTCCAGGTGCCTAACAGTTCCCACTGTGGGAGGATGTGGACTTTTCCCCGGGAATCTTCAAAGCCTGCCTGTTGTTTCTTTTCACTTTTTTCTCGCTCTATATGTGCTTCCTCAAACTAGATGAGAATTTAATACATAAACCACACGAGTCTATTCTGAACTATCCGTCGGGGATTAGGAATAACTGTAAATATTTTCATTTGATTGTGGGTGATCCACACTCAGTCTTGGCGTATAGTTTAGTTTCCCACAACCGGGTGCGTATGGGAATCCCCTGAACGCAAACCCGGCCCTTAATTCCATTCCATGTCCTGATACTGGACACCCTCAGCCGTCAGTGTAGACGGGTGCAGGTTCTGAGTGTCTGGCCGAGGCTGCATAAATTCTGTGGTGGCGTGGAACATCGCTCTGGAAGGTGACAGCTTCCAGAGACTCTGACGCTGCTTAAGTGCCGGGCGGGGGCGGACGGTGCGACAGGGACCGAGGGAAACCATCACGGAAGGCCCTCTTCCGCCGCAGCCTCTGTCCTCGCCCGGCTTAGACAGGGCAGAGAGCAGGTGTGAAAAGCCGGAACGGAGCTCCTCCTGTTTCCTGTCTCTCGGTCTGTCTCCTGAGAGTCTGGAATTCGGAGCGCTTCAGGATTCAGGCGTTGTGTCTCCTGATCTCCCCGCCTTCACCTGACCCCCTCCCTGGTGTACCCTCAAGTCGTGACTGTACCCATTTCGGGGGGACAACTCTTCGTTCAGAGCATCGATCCGTGTCTTTGCTCCGAACGCCCCGGACTCGCGCTTGTAGGCGCCTAGTAGCCGTCTCCTCTTCAGTGACGGAAGATACCTTAAACGTGACACGTCCCTTCCCGCACAAAAGGCTCTCTCATGTGGGTTTCTTCGTCTCGCATATGGCGGCCGCACGCCTCGCGTTACCCAGGCCCCGTGCTGCACAGTGACTCCTGCCTCCGCGCTCACACCACGTCCACTGGTGTGAGCAGCCCCCGGCCGCTGCACGCCGCTGGGCGTGTGCGCTCCCACCTCTGCTGCCCGGCCCTGGGCCAGCCCCCGGCGGCCGGCGCCTTCCAGCAGCTGCCTCACGTCGCCGGCCCTGTCCCCACCCCGGGGCGCTTCTCAGCATAGCAATAAGAACTATTCTTCTAAGACGTTCGTTCAGTCAGGTCTTACCCTTCCTCTGCTCACAACCCTTCAATTGCTTTTCTGTTTCAGGATCGGAACACCNGGGCTCGAACCCACGAACCGCGAGATCATGACCTGAGCGAAAGTCGGACGCTTAACCGACTAAGCCACCCAGGCGCCCCGCTTTGTGTTAACTCTTGGACCTTGTCTTCCTCCCTTTCCTCTACTCTCGGTGCACCTGCTTTCTGGCCGTTTGCGTGAACCCAGTAGGGTGTTTGTACTTGCTGTTTACTCAGCCTAAGAGGGGCTCCACAGGTGAAGTGTATGACTTGCTCCTTTACCTCTTCACGTGTTTGCTTACGAGTCACCTCCTCCAGGGAGGGCTTCTCTGATCACATTATCTAAAATCATCCTGTACGTCTGCTCCAGCTCTGCCTGTCCCACTGCTTTGCTTTGTTTCTGTCCAGAGCACCCATGACCTTTGGATGGGCACCCACACACACCTCCGTGTGCCTGCCTGCGCAGGGATACATATATGTCTTCGCCTATAGAAAAATCCAAGACATTAAGGGAATTTCGTCTTGTTTGCTACAACCTCCTCAATACCTGGGGAGAACGGTTGGCCTATTTTAGATGACTGGTAAGCAGTTGTTGAATTAGTGAATAAAGATTCAGGAGTAAGTGTTCCAAGAAGAGAGGCGAAAGAACATAACAGTGATGCCATGATTCATACCCTAAGGGAGGTGAAATGCGTTTTATTTGATTATATATTTTTTGAAGTGAGGATAAATGTAAATATTTTCAAAAGCAAAGTCCATTTGTTTCAGTAATAGTCTTTTTTTTTTTTTTTAATATTTATTTTGCAAGAGAGAGTGAGAGCCCGCTGTTGATGCAGAGCCCAACGTGGGGCTTGAACTCACAAACTGTGAGATGACTGAGCCGAAATCAAGAGTTAGACGCTTAACTGACTGAACCACCCAGGCACCCCTAAAAGCAAAGCCCATTTGTTTCAGTAATAGTCTTTTAACTGAAATGAGAAGTTCCAAATTAGGGCTAGTAGAAACCACTTCAAAGCACTGTCTTTACGGGAATGTAACTAAAAAAGGCAAGACTTAAAGGCTGGGTATGTAGAAGCATCCTCTCCGTTGAAAGCCAGTGCCCATGCGGAAAGTCAGTAAAAAAGGGAAAGGAGATACAGAATCTTGTTTTTCTCCTGGGCCTCTTGTGTTGGAAACTTTTGTCTCCTTCGGTTTTACCTTTCTTCATTTGGAAGAAAGAAATCAAACCGTTTTTCATTTTTTCAGCAGAAACATTAAAGCATCACTTGGTTGCATTTGATGAGATAGACCAGATTCTGATAACCTCTCTGAGAACCTCTCTGAATCATAAGAAAAAAAAATTATGTTTAGCACACAGCATCCTTGTTTTTATAAAGCTCATAGTGTGATTACCTAAAAAAAAAAATTGGTGATCCTTATGTTATCTCTCATACTGGTACCTTGACTTGGACGTTACAGGGACTAACAAAAGAAATTTTTACAAAATAGAGGACCAGCAGGTATCTGCAGCTTTTGTTGTTGCTGTTGTCACAGACATCATTATCGCATAAAAGAAAAGACACTTTAACACTGAAAAAAATAGGAAAGACCACCTTAAGGACAGCAAGACAGTCATGTCGTCCTTATTTTTATTTACTTGGGGCTTTAGATTGTGGTGCCACTGGTCTATAGTCCAGAATTTGGGAACAGTTAACCTACATTATGATGATTCACACTGAACAAAAATAGAGTATTGAATGAACTCATTTAACTCAGACACTTGGAAAAGAATATCTAGTGCGTACAGAGACAGGAGGCCTTGAAGGGCATGATCAGGCCACCAAACTAGGAACTACTCAAAAACATTTTTAAGGAAAACCTAAAACAGTTTCAGAAATCAGCATGATTAGGAAATTGTTCTTTTAAGACCTCCATATTTCTATTCCATAAGAAGAACTCACTTTTATGGAGTTCTTGCCACCCACCGTGCTAAGCGCTTGGGGCATGGGTTATCGGATTCTAACAATCCTATGAGATAGGTGATACTGCTATTGAAATTATTTTGGTTGGTACATTTTTTTTCTAAATTTATGAGATTGCCAACTTCACTATAGAATTATGAATCTTTAGTGACCATTATGTAAATGCTATGGGAGCCTTTTAAGAAAACTGGTCAAAATGAATGTGGATTAAGGATATTCCAAGTCCTATGAAAACTTGCTGACCTTGCACCTGCCCCAGCTTTCATACTGTCGCCCCTTCCATCTCTCCAGCTTCTGGCCTTTTTAATTATGATTGAAATTCACTCAGTAATCATTCTGTTATGAGTACCCACTATGGGCAAGACAGATCTTAGGTATTGAGATGTTAAAAATACAGGGTTTCTGTTTTCAAGGAGTTCGATGATCTCCTTAGGTACAGAAGATGTGTATGAAAGAAAAGCTCATGGTTTTAAGGCAAAATTGTGTCCACTGAGACATGGAGAACATGGGGTCTGCAAAGAGTGACCCAAGAGCCAGATTTGGGCCATGACAAACTTATGAGCTAAGAATGGTTTTTATATTTAAAAAATTGTAAAAGAGACAAGAAAGAAGACCATGCAGTAGACTGGCTCATAAAGCCGAAAATATTTCCTCTGCCGCTTTCCATAAGTTTGCCGACCTTTGGTGTATAAGAGAAGCTCCGTCAGGAGGTCTAAAGTGTGTTTGGAGGGCTCGTGTCGTCTGGGCGAACCTCACAGGGAACTGAGAGGTTGTATTGGACGATGATTTAAATTGGTAGGAAAGGGAAAGGTCTGTCTGGAGGTGTGCGAGGCGTGAATTCTACAGGGCATCGTGGAGGTTACCCAGAGGCTTTGGTTGGCCCTTGTTGTCGGTGATGTTCTTTGGCAAGATTATTGGGGTGTTTTTGTTGTTTTGTTTCGTTTTCCTTTAATGTTTTTCTCCTCTTGCGTGTTTCATACTTGTGCTTTCCCTTCCTGTGAAATGGTTGGAGTCCATACTCTTTGTCCCATTATTTGTGGCCTGCCACAGTCTGATCTTAACCTTTCTAGCCTCGCATACACCTGCTGGGTACAATGACATTGAACAAGAAAAAAGTAGTTTCCACAAAAGGATGAGACAGAAAGCTCCTTTAGAGCAGAGGTCAGCAAACTTTTTCTGTAAGGAGCTAAACAGCACATATGTTCAGCTTTGCAGACCAGCGACTCACGTCTGCTGTTATAACAGGAAGGCACCCATCCACGTTTGTGAAGGTAGATGTGAATGAGCGTAACTGTATTCCAGCAACACTGTTTACAAAGTCAGGTGGCGGAGTGGGTTTGGCCCTCGCACCAGAGTTTGTCTTCCCCCTAAGGTAGAGTATTTTTAGGTGCTTAGAAGTACTGTACTTTGAATGTCAGTAGCACTGATGGTCTTTTAAAATTTGCTGAAAAAATGAGCACACATAGTAACAACTCGAGCGGTACGAAAGGTTTATAGTGAAATGTGAAGCGTCCAGCTTTGAGCTCTGCTGCCCTGGCTCCCTTCTGCAGGACCAGCCCTACTGCTAGGTCTTGCCTATCTTTTCCGAGTTAACTCTGCATATAAGAAAAGCGCATGTTAATGAAAATGGTATCATGTAGACCATACATTGTTTTGTGTCTTTATTCGCATGATCACACGCATAGGGATGCTCCTTTGCTAATATAAAATACTGTATGTTAAGGGTTGTTTTTTTTTTTTTTTTTTTTCATTTTTCACGATGTCTCAAAGATCTGTGTCTCTTTCTTGGGTCATATTGCACTTTATAAAAGTGCAAGAAAGAGTAGAGAAACTTATCTGATCTTTTTATTCCCTGTTCCCAAATTAAAGAACAAATTTTGATCAGTATCAAAGCTAATTTCTCTCACTCCCTGTTTTAAGATTTCTCTCATCTTCTGATTCAGTTGTCACGGGAGCTCATCTGGAGACAGGCGTAGAGAGGAATCCCCCCTGAAGGCAGAAGGAGGAGGAAAGGACAGTAGATTCATAAATGACACCACTCAGCGACTTGCGGTTTATTCCCTATAACAGCTGCAGCCATGCCAAACATATAGCAGGCATATCACGTTGGAGAACGTTGTTGACTTGAATTAAATCTGTTGTTTGCAGTTGTCTGGACTTGGAGCAGTGTTCTCTTAAGGTCTTGGAGCCTGAAGGAAGCCCAAGCCTATGTTTACTGAAGCTAATGGGTGAGAAAGGTTGTACGGTCACAGAGTTGAGTGACTTCCTGCAGGCAATGGAGCACACTGAAGTTCTTCTGCTTCTCAGCCCCCCAGGTAGGTTCTTCTCTTAGGTATATTCCCCAGGAGTTTGTGGAGACAAACTAAGAGGAAAATATCTCATTTGACAATGAATTGTGTTAAATAGTTTTGGAAAACGTAAACATTTGAAGCCTCATTTTCTCCCCCAGGTTGAGACTAAAGAAGACATAAAAAGCAAATTCAACACACGAACATCGATTTGATTGTGGTTCAAAAACATCAACTAGATAGAAGACAATTTGGGGACAAGTAAAACAATTTAGATTTAACATACATATTGGATATTAGGGAATTATCATGGGATAATGGTGTAGCTCTATAGAAGAATGTCTTTATTCCGAGGAGATGCATACTAAAGTATTTAGGGGATGGGGTGCCTGGCTGGGTCAGCCAGTAGAGCGTGGGACTTTTGATCTTGGGGTTGTGAGCTCAAGCCCCACGTTGGGTGTGGAGCCTACTTAAAAAAACTTATAAAGTATTTAGGGTTAAGATTTCTATAGTTTATGTTGAAATAGTGCAGCCAAGGCTCAGTCAGTAGAGCCCATGACTCTTAATTTTGGAATCATGAGTTTGAGCCCCACATTGGGGGTAGATATTATTTTTTTAAAAAAGAAGAAGAAAGAAAGAATGCAGCCAAAAAAATAAATAAATACATATTTATTGATACGTGCATATCTATAGGAAGGCAATAAAGCAGATGTGACAGATGTTTATTGTTTAAGTATTTTGCCAACGTGATGCATTTGAATTATTGATTGACTCAACTGTGATTTTTTTTCTGGATATACCAATACTGAGTGGGATTTCTTACTTCCAGGATCGGGTGTGAGAGATAGGAAAAGCCTCTCCCCACCCCGCCCCGCACACACACACATGGGGTTGGTCCTCTGCAGTCACATCAGGCAAGAGAGGCCACGTGTGCTAAGTCACTGGTTGGCAGCGGCACTGCAGACCCTCTTTCTCAGGGGTCCAGTTTGCCATTATGGGTCCCACTACAGTCAGAGAGGCCAGTCGAGATTAGGCCATGGGCTAAGGACTCATGCTCTCTGCTCACGTGGTTTTGAGGTATGCAGTTTTTATTCATAGCCAGGTTATTTGTGATAATATGGTTAGTTTAACATGAGGAACCTAACATTATAATTTAGATCTTATTTTTGACTTAGTTCTGGGGTTCGGGAACTAGGGGCACGTGGTAGTGGTTTGCTGTCAGCCATGTTTACCAGAAGCCCCAAGTCAGCTTGGCGTGATAAAGGGAATAAATTCTAACTGAAAAGTCTCAGAGCAGATTGGGCTCAAGAGAAGCCAGAGACCATCTTTTCAAGGAACTGGTTTGTTTTCATCTTTGCCCTTCCTTTCTCGTTATTGGCTTCCCTCCAAGAGTGGCTTTCTGCGTAGTGGCAAGATACCCGCTGACTGTTCTTCGCCTTCATCTTTATCCCAGCAACAATCATAAGATTCGCTGTCGTTAACTCGTTTTGATGACGTCCCTGTTCCTACCAGGAGGGATGGGCTGGAAATAACCACTGCTGATGCGGCCCGCATCGGGGCGAAATTGTCTGTCACCAATCCGTGAACTTCCTCGTGAGGTGACAGTCCTTAACTTTTATATCCCCAGTGCCTTGAATAGGACCCAGAAGTTGTGACCAAGGAAATCTGCCACTCGGGGGCGCTCAGCTGCTAAGTTCTCGTACTTCAGAGAATACGGTAGCAGGGCTCTGAAAACGCAGGAAACTTCTCCAGGAAGTAAATATAACTTTTATATCTCGTTACCTTTTTCAGTAATCACACTCAATTTCTCTGTTGGTTGCCAAGTTTATAAAATGAGAGTAAGTGCTCGCTCCCTGGCACTTGAAGTTGGTGAAAGGACGCCGCAGTGAGCGGCTGCCACACCGCGGCGGAGGCCTCCCACCTCATGGCCTGTGCTGGGGCCCCTGGCCCGACATCTCGGGTTTCCGAGTTTCCAGAGTTTCCCAGGCGTGAAACTGGGCTTTACCGAAATTGGGTCACATGTTTATTTGTGTGTAATGATCTGCCTGAAATTTTTGACGATATTTTAGGTTTTGATTTTTGACAAGCCAACGGTGAATCCGGGGCCGACCTGATAAGCATAAGTGATCTCACCTTCGTCTGACAGGCCCATTTCTGCTCTTGGCGTTTTCCTCCGAATAGCAGGATTCGCACATCACTGGGAGTGCTCGGTCCCCTGTACTGATCCTTCTGATATTTGGCCAACAAGCTTTTGGAGAGTTATCCCCTGGGACTTTCTTGCATTTGAGGGGAAACAGGGAAAGGAAAGCAGTTTCTATGTTAACATTTTTACATTAACACTTACACCGCCCTGTTTCTGTGAAGTTTTATGTCATATTAGCCATACAGTATCCATTGGGAATCATTTGTTACTTGAATATTAAACGTTGATCTAAGAGGACATATTTTAGGATCTGATAAATTACTTCAGGAAGAAGTGACGTATTGTTAGCTTTCTATGCACATTTTATGTGAATAATCTAAGACTATATTTGCAGACACCAGAATAAAGAAATATAAGGCTTAGAGAGAGGGGCGCCCGGGCGGCTCAGTTGGTTGGGCGCCCAGCTCTAGGTTTCAGCTCAGGTCATCATCTCATGGCTCGTGAGATCGAGCTCTGCATCAGGCTCCACACTGACAGCACAGAGCCTGCTTGGGATTCTCTTTCTCTCTCCCTCTCTTGCTGCCCCTCCCCCCCATAAATAATTTAAATAAAAAGATTTCTAGAGAAAGTTTTAGTATTTTAATAAGGATATTGAGAATAAAAACTATTGTAAATAAGAAGGCAAGCTTTGATGAAATCAACTTGATTGGGGATTTTACTCATTTATTCAGTAAACACTTAGTGTAGTGTAGAATCCTGTATGAACCAGTCCCTTTGCTGTTCCAGGCGTTGCACTTGGTGCTGTGATTCACAGATGATTAAAACCAAAGTTCCTGCCTAGGAGAGGTCCGTAGTCTTAACAGGAAAGACAAACCTGTCAATGGTCACGTCCTACACAATAATAAAAACAAGTATGTGTGGAGCAAGTCTCGGCTGATCTTCCGTTTTCCCTCTTCAGTGTATTCCTGTATCTTGGTGAAAATACAAAATACATATGTCCTCACGTTTTCTCTCTTTTTATAGTAAGGTACTTTCATAGGAGGACATTAGTTCTTATTCCACAGAAAGTCCAAAGACTTTTCTCTGACTGTCTCTCTAGAGAAGTCTGCCTTTGGTGAGTAGCGTGACTTTTGTCCAAGGTACTGTGAACGTCAGAACAGACCTTTCAGACCTAAATGCAGAAATAAGAGGAAACTTTAGATTTATTTTAGTCTTATTTTGCCCATGCCATCCCAGTTTGTGAGCGGACAGCCAGAGATAACCATAGGAGATGGCTATAGTAAGGAGTTTCTCTCTTTTTCTGAGAAACTGGGTTTCTTTTACGTATTTGTGTTGGTAGTCGAGAAGTAGATGAAGATGTCCCCCTGCCTCTAACTGGAACGATCCCCTTGACTAGGAGCCAAGCTCGGTGGTCGCTCACTTAGCACGGGGTCGAAGCCAAGGGTAATACCCCTAACTTCGTGCTCTCCATGGGCTCTGACACCTAATATATTTTCTGAAGGAGCCCCGTAGGACTGAGGCTTACCCTCCTCTGCTTTGTTTCTAGTTGGGCTTTTTCACAGCACATGGATTGGCTAGCCACTCCTCACTCCCAGTTTCTCTGGCCTGTACTTTATGTTAGAAAAATTGCTTTGTGTGTGGATGGTGCCCGTCCCCATTTCCCAGCGCTGATTGTTTACCTCCTTTATTCCTTCGGTCATCTCAGGGGGAATTGGAGGGGAGTGGGAGCACTGAACGGGTGCTGACGTTGTTTGAACCATTGGTCCATAATGGTTTTTTAGACCTTTATTTTCTCACTAAAGGACCAAAAACCCTGATACCAAGGAACCAGTATTGGCATCTGTACCCCTCGGAAATGATGAACCTAGATGTGCACTTGAAGATGTTTGTGTTTGTTCTGTGTTAAGTGAAAACATCTTGAGTAGACTAGAGGCTCCATCAGTTATGTAACTCTGTCAGTCACAAAATGGCTGCCAAGGAAGTGATGTCCTGACCCAAAATTGGTGAAACAGAGCCCAGATGAGGAGGATGGTTAGAGAGAAGGAACATCTTACGTGTGGGTTTCAGTAGATGAATCCCAGATTCCTCCTTCAGCTTTGTGATGTTATCATTTTATTTCCTTCTTGATACAAAAGGTCCTTCACTCTCCGTACATATGAGACAGCTCTGGCTGAGACCCCTCCAGTGGCATCTTTTCCATTTGCCCCACGTATTTTTTGTTTCACATCACTTCACTTTTTCTTTTTAATTCCTTGTAGCACACTTACTGTTATGTTTCTGATATCAGAATTTTATTTTTTAAATTATTTTTATTGTCTTTAAGACGGGAGCCAAGATGGTTGAATATTATTCACTCATTTCCAAAATACCTTTAGTTTAGGGGCACCTAAGGGGCTTAGTTGGTTAAGCGTCTCACTTTGATTCAGGTCATGATCTCATGGTTCGTGAATTGGAGTCCTGTGTCAGGCTCCGTGCTGACAGCTCAGAGCCTGTAGCCTGCTTTGGATTCTGTCTCTCTCTCTGCCCCTCCCCTACGTGTGCTCTTGCTCTCTCTCACTTGCTCTCTGTCTCTCTCTCAAAAATAAATAAAACATTACAAAAATACCTTTAGTTCAGAACCATCTTTATAGTTCTGTGAAGGAACAGAACTGTGCTACTATGAACACTTAAATTTTAAATGTGAGCACACATTTATGTGGAAAGTGAGACTTCCAGGGGTTACCACTGCGCCAGAGTCACAGTTATTGACAAAAGTAGACTAGAGCCCAGGTCTGCTGACCCCAGCTTGGACTCCATGTCAATTCTGTCATGGTAGGAAATTTCTGGGCTATTTGAGGAACTTGGTGATGAATTATTACCCCAGTTGCCTCCTGAACCCATGGACTGCAATTTCCTGTCCTTGCCAAATTAATAAGTATGCCTACTAGATCTCATGAGAAACTTTTTGTGTTTCGTGAGTGACAGAAGTTTCTGAAAGGAAAATATCGGGGCGCCTGGGTGGCTCAGTCGGTTAAGCAACTGACCAGCTCAGGTCATGATCTCGCGGTCTGTGGGTTTGAGCCCTGTGTTGGGCTCTGTGCTGGCAGCTCAGAGCCTGGAGCCTGTTTCAGATTCTGTGTCTCCCTCCCTCTACCCCTCCCCAGCTCATGCTCTGTCTCTCTCTGTCTCAAAAATATATAAAAATGCTAAAAACTTTTTTAAAAAAAGAAAGGAAAATATCAAGAAGTGAAAAGAGGCAGCAGTGGTATGGATGGGAGTAAAGAGAAGAGAGAAGGGAAGAAAGATGGAAAGGGGTGTTGAGGTCTCAGAGAAGGTGTGTGTGCCCCCGGGTGTCCAGGGTCAGTGACTGATGTGGGAGAAGAAGGGGTGTGGTGAGGAGACGAGGTTCAGCCAGTGTAGGTGCAGATGTACCCTGACGTGTGAGAGGGACATCCATGGACATGCTGTGTTTGTGCTGGGGGGGGAGACCGGTGCAGGGAGAGAAATGGGATTTATTCGGGGACAGCAGGAGGCGCTTTGCAAAGATAGCTTAGAAATTCTTAATATAACTTTGACGATGAGTTTTGGACAGAAGCTGATGGAAAGGGATTTTGGTTCATGGTCTCTGAAAACAGATAGACTGTAGTGTTTACAATACTTCTGTCCCTGGAGCAGCTGTTTGTAAATGACACTGACATTTAAAGGCATCTCGAGAGACAGTAACTTAAAGGGAAGCCCTGGTGAGCCTGTCAGGAATCACCCTAATTTACATTTGGGAATTCCAACAGGTTTTGAGTTTTATCAGTCAGTGTCCTGCATCTGTCATCTACCTAGGTGTGTGTTGAATGCGCGATCCTCATGGTCCATCATACCTAGTTCAGACTCTTCCCGGCTTACAGGAAATCAAGTAACCTCTTTGACTTCTTTGCAGATGTTATCTGAAAATAGACTTGTTTGCCAGGAAGCTGTGTATTCACTCTTTCAAACACAACTTTCGTTTGTTTGCCTTGGTACACCCTCCGCAGCGCTGGGCCGTCTTTTGTCCTCACCTTCGTTCAGCACCTTGTGAGTGGTGGGCGCCGCGCGAGGGTGGTTACAGGTTGACCATGGCTCCCTGCCGCATGGCGCTGCGTGGGAGGAAGGAAATTTGTGCGGTTCAGGCATGGGAGGTACTGCGACTTCTTGTCTTTACTACTCACCGAGGGCAGTTTCCAAATCACAGAGTGCCTTTCAATTCTCAGTCTTTGAAGCCTTAAGTAATAATTACATGTATTTATTTGCTTTGCTTATTGAAGACTAGACTACTGAAATTGATGGCACAGGACAGATGTATAAACTGAGTTGGAATGTACATTAAAAATCATTTAGTCTTATCTCCCACACAAAGGAAGGACACCTTTGTAGGACATCCTGATCCTATGGGCTCTTAGTCCATTAAAGTCATTCGTTTCTTTGTAAGGCACTGTAGGGAGAAAGTCCGTTAGTTTACATCACTCATCTCTTTGTGTAACAGGAGACAGTATTTGCCGTGGTAAATTCATAAGTGGTGCCATGGGGCGGGACACTGCACTCTGCCCGGCCTCTCACTGTGGCGGGAGATAGACACGGGAGGTACGGTATACATCACCAGAGGGGCGCCTGGCTGGCTCGGTCGGTGCAGCATATGACTCTATCTCAGGGTCGTGAGTTCAAGCCCCACGTTGGGGGTTGAGATTACCTAAAAATAAAATCTTTAAAAAAAAAAAAAGTTGGGGGGATGCCTGGGTAGCTCAGTTAAGCGTCCAACCCTTGATTTCGGCTCAGGTCGTGATCTCACAGTTTGTGGGATTGGATCTGCATTGGTCTCTGCACTGACAGCACAGAGCCTGCTTGGGATTCTCTCTCTGTCTCCCTCACTCTCTGTCCCTCCCCTGCTTTGGCACGCACTCGCTCTCTCTCTCTCTCTCTCTCTCTCTCTCTCAAAATACATAAAATATTTTTAAAACTCACTGGAAAATAACTATGTGAGGTGATGGATGTATTAGTTAAGTCAGTTGTGATAATCGCTTCACAATGTGTATGTATATTCTCACATTTTACACTCTAATTTTATTCATGTTTCATTCATCAGATGTACCTTCACAAAGCAAAGGAAAAAAAAAAAAAGAATCACTGGATTAACAAAAGCGTGGGGATGTTAAGGCCCAAGAAAACCTAGGTTGCATTCTGGTTCTGCCATTTTACAATGGGAAAAAAAAATTAGGCTCAGAGGTTAAATACTATATTCAAGGTAATTTGGATGCCTTTTTGGAAATAACTTCATTTTCTTCATTGTAACATAGATCTAATCAGTATCTAACCCATATGGTTCTTTTGAGGATTAGAGATCAAAAGGCCTGGCACGCATGAAGCAGTCAGTAAATCGCTGCCTAGTAGTTTTTATTATGATGATGGGGGTACACGTTCATGCAGCAGATACGTGTTGAACACTCACTGTTATCACAATATACCGGGCACTGTTCTAGATGCTGGGTAAATTGGTGACTAAGAACAACAGGATCCTTCCTGTCACGAAGCTTCGGTTCAGTAGGTGAGACATAAAACCCGGATTTCAGATGGTTAGTGCCGTGAGGACCATGAGGTGGGGTGAGTATAATAGAGGAGGTGGGGGTGGGGGGCAGCTCGTTTAGAGACGTTCCGGCGAAGCTAGAGACCTAATGATGAGAAAGAAACCCAGCAGGGGACCGGTAGGAAATAGCTGGTTTCTGTAAAGAAGGCCAGTGGGCTGGAGCCAGGAGAGGGGGAGGGGACAAGGTCAGAGGGGTCAGTTTAGGTAGGACCTTAAGGCCATGATGAGGAGTTTGGATTTTATTCTAAGTACAATATGAGGTCAGTTGAGGGTTTTAATCAGAGGAATGATATCCATTAATCTATGTTTTAGAAAGACCTTTTGGGAGCACCTGAGTGGCTTAGTTGGTTAAGTGTCTGACTCTTGGTTTCCGCTCAGGTCATGATCTCCCTGTTTGTGGGTTCAAACCTTGCCCCGGGCTCTGTGCTGATGGTGCAGAGCCTGCTTGGGATTCTGTGTGTCTCTCTCTCTTTCTTTCCTCCTCCTCTGTTCATGCTTTCTCTCTCTCTCTCTCAAAATAAATAAAAATTAAAAATGAAAATAAAAGAAGACCTTTGGGCTGCTGGTTGGAAGCCAGGAAACCAGGGTGAGGCTGTAATACGGTTCCCTTAGCATCCGATGGGGGCTTGGATTAAGACCATGGCATTGCAGGTGAGGAGACATGAAAGCAGAACTTACAGGACTTGCAGAGAAATCACAGGTGGAGAATGAGGGAGGGAGGAGGGGTTCGAGAGGACTGCTCAGGTTTTCGCCCTGCGTAACCGGATGCATGAGGAAGGGCTGAGATGGAAGACAGCGGGGCCTCTCGCAGGAGCAGATCTTGTTCGACAGGGACTTGGGACGCGTCGAGTTGGAGATGGCTGGAAGACGTCCACGTTTTAAAGCCCATTTAGCCACAACTCCCGTATTTTTCAGATTTGTCCCCTTCTTCTGTTACAACTTATTTTCCTTTCTTATCACACATAAACTTTGAAAACCAGAATCTTTCTATCTTGGAGTTGTGACATAGGTCTTTCCTAGCCAAAGGCTGGCTTTGGGAACCTTAAGTGCAGTGCTGTGAATCTGCTGGCCGAGGTGAGGGCACTCATCCCATTTTCTGCCTTCAGCATGTACTTTCTAACCAACACATAGTACAGAGTCCAGAAGTGTCACTTCTTCCATACGGTGCTGACATAAAGAATTATTGTATAGGAAAGTTCTACCTTGGTAAGGTTTTAAATTCTCTTTTGAAGGCTAACTGTCCATCAACTGCGAATGGATCAAGGAGATGTGGTTTATCTATACGATGGAATACTACATGGCAATGAGAAAGAATGAAATCTGGCCATGTGTAGCAACATGGATGGAACTCGAGGGTGTTATGCTGAGCGAAATAAGTCAGGCAGAGAAGGACAGATACCATAGGTTTTCACTCATATGTGAAACAGGAGAAACTTAACAGAGGGCCATAGGGGAGCAGGGGGAGGAAAAATAGTTAAGGAGAGAGAGGAAGGCAAACCATAAGAGACTCTTAAAAACTGACAACACACTGAGGGTTTATGGGGGGTGAGGGAGAGGGGGAAATGGGTGATGGGCATTGAGGAGGGCACTTTTTGGGATGAGCACTGAGTGTTGTATGGAAACCAACTTGACAATAAACTAGAAAGTAAATAAACATTCTCTTTTGAGAATAAACTAGAAAATAAATAAACAAACAATTCTCTTTTGAGAGGCTGTGCTCTCTTTACTAACGATTTTCAAGGATTTCTCCAGACCCTCAAATGTAGTAAGTGTGCAATAAGTATTTATTTTGGATTTTGGTTTTATTTGGTATCTTTCTGGAATGGTTTTCACATACCTGTTTTACCTTATTTACTATTTTTGTCCTGGGAAGTTTAGCGTCTCAGGTGTATTAAGACTGCTGATGTTTGGACTCACTCTTCTTCAATTGTAATCTTGTTTTGTTCCTTTGGGTTGGTGGGTCATAGAGGAAAAACATACAGTTATGAGATCATATTCAGGCTAGATGAGGAAAGAAAATAAAACTAGGTTCAGGGAATTACATTTTATAAGTTTTTTGTTAAATTTAAATCCAAGTTAGTTAACATATTTACAGGTTTTAATGATCATTCCTTCTTCCTTCCTAAAAGCCAGCTAACTCTCGTTTCTGTATTATTAATTTGGCAAATATAAAATTTCCTAACTTTGGTTTCTTTTGTATCAGTTATCTGTTGCTGTATAACAAATTACCCCCAAACCCTAAGCTTAATACAACAACCATGTATTACTTCATACAGTTTCATTTTTTTTCCTTTTTTTTAATGTTTTATTTATTTCTGAGAGACAGAAAGACAGTGTAGGCAGGGGAGGGTCAGAGAGAGAGAGAGAGATACAGAATCCAAAGCAGGCTCCAGGCTCTGAGCTAGCTGTCAGCACAGAGCCTGATGTGGAGCTTGCACCCACGAACCGTGAGATCATGACCTGAGCCAAAGTCGGACGCTCAACCAACTGAGCCACCCAGGCGCCCCACTTCACACAGTTTCTGAGAATAGGAACCTGGAAGTGGCTTGGCGAGGTGGTCTTGGCTCCAACCTTGGCCTCTGCTGAGGTGGGGGGTCCAGCTGTTAGGCAGGGCCGCAGCCATCTGTTTGCCTGGGGTTGGACGGTTCTCAGATAGGTCACTCATAGGGCCGTTGACAGGAGTCCCAGCTTGCTCTCCTTACCACGTGGGCCTCCCACCGGGCTGCCTGGTGTCCCCGTGACATGGCAGCTGGCTTTCCCAGAGAGACGAACTGAGAGGGAGGCGGGAGGCGGAGGGTATTCCATTATTGACTTAGGATTTTCTTTAAATTTCCAAGTTTTGATGCTGATAGTCCTTTCTCAGATAAGAAATGTTTGTATCCCATTTTTCAGATTTATGTCCTGCTGTTCTGTTTCCGTGCCTTCCTGCGTACAGAACAGTTTCGTTTTAATGCTAAGTCATAGCATTGACATTCAGATGCCTTTTGGAGACACTCTCAGCGGCCAACACTTGTCTTACTGTCACAGTGCCCCTATCTCAACTGAAATGCCAGCCAAATGAGCATTTGTGACCAAGTATTTGACGAGCCAGCACTGAGAACTGCATCATGACTGGGGTCTAGCATAGATCTGTTAGAAGGTGCATCCTGATTTCAGAGGTGCTAGCACGCAGAAAAAATGTCTAAGAGTTGAAGAAACGTGGCAAACTGTTTTCTCCTCTGGTCACGGGAAGTACAGTAGATCAAAGTTTTCTGCGGATGAGTTTCTTTCCTCTTGGTTTTACGAAGCCTGGACCTCACAGATGCGTGATCTGGCGGGGAAGGGCCTATGAATGGGCAGTTTACAGCTAGGATGAATATGGAGGTTATTTCCAAAATGCTTTTTTCTTTAATTTGGTTTCAGAAACATAAAAAGGAAAAACCTCTCTTCTGTAACTTAATTTTTTTTCTTTCTTCTTTTNTAAGGAATAAGGATCACTGTAAACCCGGAATCAAAGGCAGTCTTGGCTGGACAGTTTGTGAAGCTATGTTGCCGGGCAACAGGACACCCCTTTGTACAATATCAATGGTTCAAAATGAATAAAGAGGTAACTTTTTTAATGTACTTTACTTTATCAGTCATAGGAAGAGAGAATGGTAGCAAATTAATTAGCATCATTATCTTGAGTGTATGTTTTAGAATTTTGATCTGATACACATGGTTGTGTTATTACTGAAGTAGTTAATAATCATCATTTCGTTGAGACCGTTCCAAAAATTGTCATATAAAAAAAAAGGTAACAATACTAAAATCAATTCCCTGGTCTCTAAAAATTATGGAAATTAGGAATTACTTGGAGCAACAATGTTAACAAATAGTAAATATCACCAGTACATTCTATCGTATCCATACAGAATTCTTTACAACAAATTATATTCCAAGCAAAGTCTCTCTTTTTTTTTTAAATAATTTTATTTTCCTTGGAGGGTGTGGGCAGATGTCTATTTTTGGAACTTCTGGAATTGCTTCTGGTTGCCGGTAGCCTTGGCGCCTTTGAGCACATAGAAGCGCAGTGCTGCTTAAGGGCCAGCCCTCGCCCACTGTGACAGGGTTGCCGATCTGGACCCCTGAAGCCGGGGACAGGTGCGTGGGCACGTTCTCGTGGTGTTCCTCGAAGCGCTGTGCTCCCCATGCAGCGGCAGTAGTCGTGGTGGGTGACGGTGGTCTTCTGCGTCTTCATCTTGGTCACCACACCTGACCGCATCCATCCTCGGGTGGGGACATTAGCAGTGAAGGGGCATTTCTTGTCAATATAGGGGCCCTCAGCAGCCTCCTTGGGCATCTTGAAACCCAGACCTATGTTTTTATAGTTTCAGGGGAGCATCTCTCTGCCAGTTTCTCCAGTCAAGACCCCCTTCTTCTTTTAAAAGATGGTTGGCTACTTTGGGCAGGCACGCTCCGTCTGAGCGTCCGCCATCTTCCCAACTGCCTGCAGAAAGGCAACCAAGATCTTTAATTAAAATATTTTGAAGGTGACACGAAAGGCTAATGGAATGTTATTTCAAACATTCCTCAGAACTATTATATCAAAAGATCTAGGCCATTGTGGTAGATCCTAAAGTAAAATTCGGGCTGGTGGAGGGGAGCATTTGTTCCTCCTGTGGAAATACTGTACCCCTGCACCGCCCAACAAATAACTTAAGATCACATTCTGGAATTCTTTTTTTCTTAAAAGTTCTTTGAGCTCTCTGCCCCTGGGTGTTTCTGACCGGTCTGGCTGGCTCATGTTGTGGGCTTCTCTCTTCTCTCTCCCCACCTCCCCTCCCTCCCTTTCCTCCTAGTTTGTACCTTGAAACTTCATATTCTTTTCAGCCTGTTAGTCGAATAACTAAGCTTTCTTCCAAATTCTGTTTGGAAGTCTACTGAATGGGCACATTCTGTGTCTTAGAAGAAATGTGTGGCTTTATACAGTTTTTTATTTCCATCCCTTACGCACAGGTAAGGTAGAGCAGCTGAAATGTAGTGAAAGATTGTAGGCTCTGGTGCTTGACAGGTCTCTGTTGGAACCCTGACTATCATTATTGGTGATGTGAATTCCAGTCATCCGGGCTTATGAGGATTTAATGGATAGGATGTTTCATATATGTAGGCTTTCAGGAGATGGTAACTAAAGTTATTTTTAACAGGGCACCTGGATGGCTCAGTCAGTTGAGCATCTAGCTTCAGCCCTGGTCATGATCTCACCCCACGTCGGGCTCTGTGCTGACAGCTCAGAGCCTGGAGCCTGCTTCGGATTCTGTGTCTTCTCTCTCTCTCTGCTGCTCCTCTGCTTGCTCTCTCTCTCTCTCTCAAAAGTATTTTTTTTAAATATTTTTTAAAAACTTTTAGTTTTTTAAATATTTTTTAAAAACTTTTAGTAAAAAAATAAAAAAGTTATTTTTAACATTTCTCAATTGCAAAGTTGCTTTTGTTTTAATAAACGCCTTCTGAAAGAGAAATTAACAGATAATACTTACTACATTAAGAATATCATTTGTAGGGGTGCCTGGGTGGCTAAGTCAGTTAAGTGTCTGACTTTGGCTCAGGTCACGATTTCATGATTCATGAGTTCCAACCCCTCATTGGACTGTGTGCTGTTGGTGCAAAGCCTGCTTGGGATCCTCTGTCCCTCCTTCTCTGTCCCTTCCCTGTTCTCTCTCTCTCAAGTAAATAAACATTAAAAAAAAAAAAAAGTATCACTTGTAAAATATGCCCTGGTTTTAGAAAGGTAAAAATGTAGGAGGTGAGGGGTGCTTCTTAGGTTTGAAGAGTTGTAATAGCTTTAAAGCCCTCACAAGTCGAGTTTTGTCGAACCATTCTTATGTTCATGGGGTTGTTTTAAGAGCTATTCTTTTTTTTATTTTTTTAAGCTTATTTATTTATTCTGAGAGAGAAAGAGAGTGTGCTCACACAAGCAGGGAGAGAGGGAGAGAGAGAATCCCAAGCAGGCTCCACGCTGTCAGCGCGGAGACCGACGCAGGGCCCGAACCCACAAGCAGTGAGATCGTGACCTGAGCCAAAATCAGGAGGTACTTAACTGACTGAGCCACCCAGGCGCCCCTCAAGAGCTATTCACTTAACAAATCCTTGAAGAGCACCTGCTTTGTGCCAGGCCGCGATCTAAGGCCAGGATACGAAGCGCTGACACGCGACGTCCTGCCCCGCAGTGGGGAGAGGCAGTAAACACATGAGGGGATTCTTTGAGCTCAGAACGGTGAGGAAAAGAATCAGGGCGATACAAAGAGAGCGGCCACGGAGAGTCTTCAGCGACAGAAGTCACATGACAGGATCCATGTTTTTCAAACACAAGGCTGCTGCTTGAAGAGACTCAAGGGAAGAGCAGGAGGGCCAGTCAGCCGGCACCTGTGCTGGACGGGGTGGGGGGGGGAGGGGGCCCGAGTAGGGCAGTGGAGCGCGAGCAAAGGGCCCAGGCCAGCTTATTCTAGAGGCAGGGTCAGCCAGACCCCATAGAGCAGGGCTGGAGCGTGAGGGAAAAGGCAGGGTCGAGGATGGCCCCAGGATGCTTTACTGACGCATCTGGGGACATGTTCTTTCCTGAGGTTGTGCAGGTCGGGAGGGAAATCGATTCAGGGAGGAAAAGCAAGGATTTGGTGTTAGATGTGTTAACTTCGAAACGCCTGCCAGACATCTGCATGAGGTGGCGGAAGAGGAGCCGGTATAGAGACTGAGAGGAATCTGGAAGAGGGATTGGAGGACGCCCAGCAGAGGGTGATATGAAGCCTACAAGGGAAAGTATTTTAGGACAGAAGGGGCAATTAGCATTTTCAGTGCTGCTGAGAGGAGGGAACACGGGTTGAGGGAGGTTTGTTGGGGTTTTTTATTTAAGGAAGAGAATACTAGAGTATGTTTTTGGGAGTGATATAATAAAAGAAATAGATGCTAAAGCAGGGAGACCATTGCAAGGAGCAAGCTCAGAGGATGGGATTGGCAGAAGAGAAAACAGTTTTCCTCTACCCTCTTAGGTTCAGTCTCTGGGTGCCTGTGAATTAACTGATGAAATACAGGTTAACAAGAGAAAAAGTTCTTTCCTATGGGAACTTAGAAAGGAAGTAGCTCCATGAGTATATTAGAGGCTTATATACTTATTTAATAGGGAAAAGGAGGAGGGAGAAACAAGTGGCTTCTTCTACAGGAAGAACAAGTGGCCTTCTTTACGAAATACAGAGAGGTTTCTAGAAGAATAAATAGATAAGAAAATTTGTGATAATATTTATTCGTGTAGGTACAAGTGGTCTTCTCGTCTTCAGTATGGCCATAAAACTCCTGGAGAGGGGATTTATAGTAGGTTTATTCTTGGTCTCCTTCCTGGATAAAGTCACCCTGAAGAAGGAATTTACGGTAGCCTCGTTTCCCAGAAGCGTTTGCTTGTAGTCAGATAGGGTAGTCTGAGAAAGCTGCCTTCTGCATCTGTCGATCCCAGGTGTTCTTCAGCTTGAACTAGTCCGCATACCAACCGTGAGGTTCTCAGTGGATTCCCACAGACCCGAAGCCCAAGTAGCCTTTGCTTTGGGAGATGCATTTTCCATTGTAAGAGGAGAGAAGACAGCAGCTATAAAGAGAAACATGGAAGGTTTGTGTGATTTGGGGGCAGAAGGAGGAGAGGTTCTATCTGAAGTCAGTGGCTGAAAGAAGCAGGATTATAGGAGGTTTGAGGAGACAGAAAGTCTGCGTTAATAGTCTGGTAGGAAAGCCGACCTAGCACATTAACATGGTGCTAAGTGCAGCCTGCCGTCCTACAGCAAAGTGCTCTTGCTCTGGTGTGGGCTCTGAGGGGAGGAGAGTTGAATTCAGTTGGTTGGGGTTTGGGAGAGAGGGAGAGAGATGAACTTAGTAAATTACATTTGCAAGGAACCTCTGATGTAGTGGAACGACTTAGCCCCTTGGCAATGTGCTGGAGGTGGGTGGCACTTACAAAAGTAAAGAGTACAGGGAAAGAAACCTTAATGCAGTGACCAGAGCCCTGGGGTAGAGCTTGGGAGACCCTTGGCTGGCCATTCCTTCCCATCACCGACGTGCTTTCCATCGCCCTTCTCCGCCCCCTCCCTGAAAGAAGTGTAGTGGTTAAGGAGTCCGTCCTCTTACGGAGTTTTGCAGATGAGGAAATGGGAACCCAAGGTGAAATAACTTGCTTACATACTCACAGCTAATTTGGCCCTAACTGAAATTAATAGCCAGGCCTAACTTTCTGTGTTACTTATACATTTGCCACTGTAGATTCTTTAAATACTGATGATTCGAACACTTTTAAATGACAGAACAGATCATTTTCTGTTAGTTTTTAGAAGAAATATGGGAGAGAGCTTGACTCTCTGGTCAATGCATTTGTAAAAGAGTGTGGATTTTTAAGAGTTTAGTCTTAAATTACTCAAAATGTTTTTTTTTTTAAGTAAAAAATATTTTAGGACTTAAAAAAAAATAGGCTTTTCAAAGCTCCAAAGAAATCAGTGCATTTTTCACACAGCACATTTTATAAGGTGTGTTTTGATGAGTCCTTCATTTACATTCTCTTACTGATTCTTTCAACAGATTCCAAATGGAAATGCATCAGAGCTTATTTTTAACACCGTGCACGTCAAAGATGCCGGCTTTTATGTCTGTCGAGTGAATAACAATTTCACCTTTGAATTCAGCCAGTGGTCACAGCTGGATGTTTGTGATGTCGCAGAAGTAACAGGAAACTTTCAGGGTAAGTGATAGATTCAGTTGACTACTGGAATGGGAATTGCCTTACTTTATTTTAAATGTTTACTTTAATTTCACGGTCTCAAAAACAGTACTGGAAAGGAAGCTCACATATGTGCTTATCACCAATATAAGATCACCAGTTGTTAAGATTTTATCTCGTGTGCTTTGATTTCCTCTCTGTCAAGATTCACACACACACACACACACACACACACAAACACACACACGCGTGCAGATGCCTTAGGATGGCCTGGAAACCTGACTGGCCCTGGTGCTGACCTCTGGGAACTTCCCTTCTCTTTCTTTCTCCACTGTATATGTTTCTCCCAAACCCTTGTCTGAACATATTGTGTTGTGGAATAAAACCTCTAGAGCTGATATTGACGTGAAAGGGCACATATCACTCACTGCAGTAAAGTATTTCATCAGACTGTTTTTCTAGTCTCTGTCATCTATCTTTTTAGTCCAGGAGCTAGTATTGATTTAAAAAAATCAGTCTCTCCTAAAGAGTAGCCGTCAGATGTTGTTTTCTCTATTCACACTCACAGTCCAGAACCATATTCTTTGTCATTTTGCTGGACAAGAAGAAAAGGTGGGAAACAGACTTTCTGTCACCAGTCTGTCTTCCACTCTTCTCTCTCACTTTAGCTTCTCCTATACCTGAATAAATGGTCTCTAAAAATAGTCATGATTAATTAAGGGAATTATTTTTATCTTTCTAGAATACTTCTGTGCATGTCATGAACTTTAATATGTTTATAAGTGAAATCCCAAGGATGCAGGGGACATTTGAGTCAGGGTGAAGCGTGTATGTGTTTATTTATTCTTGCTTAAGCATGAAACAAAGGCAGTGTGACGGAAGGTCAGATGCTGGCCATGCCCTTCCGCTGCGTGGCTGGTGGTGCCATTTTGTATGTCGTGTAGAGCAAAAAGCATTGAACAAAATGAAAGGTGATGTGTGTATATGAGAAAACTAATTGTACGATATCATCCCAGTACATTCTGTTGTACATTTTAGTCCTGTCTGCTTTCTCTTTGTTGGTAAGAGGATGTGAACTGTACAGTCTCCAGCTAGTTCCCCATATTAGAGAAGAACTAAAAAGAGAGAATAGAAGAAAAAAGAGGGGTGGCTGGGTGGCTCAGTCGGTTAAGCATCTGACTTCGGCTGAGTCATGATTTCACGGTTCATGGGTTCGAGCCCCGTGTTGGGCTCTGTGCTGACATCCAGCTCAGAGCCTGGAGCCTGCTTCCCATTCTGTGTCTCCCTCTCTCTCTGACCCTCCCCTGCTCATGCTCTCTCTCTCTCTCTCTCCGAAATAAATAAAACGTTTAAAAAAAAATAGAAGAAAAAAGAGAAAGAACACTTGTGAATTATAGACCCCCAAAAATAAAATAGCCTAGCTGGCCTTATCTGTGAAGCCTAATTGCTTTTAGCATATGGAGGTATTTTTTCACATTTTCTTTGTATAAAATTTGTATTAAACTTACATATCTTTTTCAAGGGTAGTGTTTCTTGGTGACTGAGCCACTGGACTCCCACGGTGTGCTCTTTTGGGTTCCGCCCCCTCCAATTTTTTCAGAATCTTCACCTTTCTTTAATTAAACTGTTTTAGAAAAATGAAAAAAATAAAGTTAAGTATATGCAATCCTATTCATTCACCAAGACTGATTACCTGCACTGTGTGAGGCACCAAGTTTCATGACAGAGACTTAGTATTATGCCCAGACTGGTGTAAGGCCCCTTCCCCGAGGGCCTTACAGCAACCCAAGTGTTCAGTAAATAATGCTCTCTAGTGTCTACCTCAGGAATAAATTCTAGTGATATCCCCTCCATATTAATTCCATGCTAATAACAACACTCCTCCTTTTAATAAGCCAAACAGTAGAATGTAGCACTTTCTGTGTTGAATATGAATATCACTCCAGGTGTTACTAAGTCATTTGCCCCCACCAAAAAGATTCTGTGGCCAAGCACATGTAAACCCACTTGAATGATTTTCCCTTCTTAAAAACACAAAGCATACTAACCGATTAAAGCTCTGAGAAGTCCTGCAATTAAAAAAAAAAAATCTGTGCAACTTTGTTTAACCCAGAATTTTCTGAACTTACTTCTCTTGAGCATCCCCTTTTTTCTGACTTTCTTTTAAGTTTTTATTTATTTTTGAGAGAGAGAGACCGAGAGAAAGAGCAGGGGAAGGGCAGAGAGGTTCAGAGAGAGGATCCCAAGCAGGCTCTGCAGTGTCCGGATAGAGCCCAATGCAGGACTTGAACTCACACACCGTGAGATCACGACCTGAGCCGAAACCAAGAGTTGGGTGCTTAACCTGCTGAGCCACCCCGGCGCCCCTCCACTGCTTCCTTTTATCCACAGAACATCCCTTGGTATTTCCAGAAGCGCCACAGTTTTATGAAACATAGTTTGGGGAGATGCTATTAAGGGTTACAAAAAAATTAACTTGAAAACACGTCTTTAGTTAACAGGAAGAAAGATTATTTTTAATCTAGAGGTTTTATTTATGTTCAGTGATATTTTTCTCTTAATTTCAGGGAGTTTGGATGGCGTCTCTGAGTCCAAGTTGCAAATCTGTGTCGAACCGAGGCCCCAGAAGCTGACGCCGGGCAGCACGCTGGCCCTGCAGTGCGTTGCTGTGGGGAGCCCTCTTCCTCACTACCAGTGGTTCAAAAATGAATCGCCGTTAATACACGAGACAAAAAAGCTATACATGGTAGGCAATGGTTATTTGCGTATTTTCTGTGTTGATACATAAAATAATATAATTGAACATTAAGACAAACATTAAAATTCATATCCTTTGGGGAGTTTTAATGTTTTCCTTATTTTCATTTCAAGTCCCTTATGCAGTCTTAACTGATCCTTATATTTCTAAATGTGGAAATCTAAAAAGTGGAACGTAACACTAGCCCACATCTAGGGTCTCGTACTGAAATGTCAAACAGTATCGCGCCAAACTCACGGTATAGGAATCGCTGTATTGTTTGCCTGCTAATGCTTAGTTTAGTAAATGGAAATAATGTAAGAATATCTAAAGTCCTTTTGGGGCTCCCGGGTGGCTCAGTCGGTTAAGCGTCCAGCTTCCGCTCAGGTCATGATCTCATGGTTTGTGGGTTTGAGCCCCGCGTCGGGCTCTGTTCTGACAGCTCGCAGCCTGGAGCCTGTTTCAGATTCTGTGTCTCCCTCTGTCTCTGACCCTCCCCTGCTCACACTGTCTCTATCTCTCTCTCAAAAATAAATAAAACACGGCCCCAGGAGGAGCAGCGGCGGCGGTGGCCTGCGTAGGTTCCAAAGGTGCCGGGAAGTCTTCTGGACCTTTGCCCTCCGCCTGCTGTCCCTCCACTTCTGCCTAGGAGACCGGTGCAGTGAGGATGGCGATGCTGCCTTCCGCTGCGTAGGGGCACCCAAGCTCGGTGGAAGATGTATTTTAGGGGAGATCCAGCTTGCAAGGGCCTGCCCCTGGGTCCCGGAGGCCTGGCTAAGAGAGCAGGGCCTGGGAGCGCCGCTTAAAGAGCCCCCCATGAAGGAGGAGGTGGCCTTGAGTCACCCTGGCCCTGCCCCCCCAGCTCTGGCCAGCCAGGCAGCACTCAATAAATGCTTATGAATGGAAAATAAATAAATAAATAAATAAATAAAACATTAAAACATTTAAAAAGAAAAATAACTTTTGCTCCAAGCCAGTTTAAATTAAAATTGAAAAGGAAATGTGTGTGTGGTCTGATGTTGACAACAGGTGCCTTATGTGGATCTGGAACACCAGGGAACCTACTGGTGTCACGTGTACAATGATCGAGACAGTCAAGATAGCAAGAAGGTGGAAGTCATCATAGGTGAGCAGTCTTACTCAGCGTCCTGACAAACGGAGCACCATATAAATTATTTAAAATGAAACATTTAAGCAACGGAAATTCTGCCTTTTACCCCATTCTGTTCAATGGCGTGTGAAGTATCAGGAGTTATGTTGTTTATATAGAAATTCGAGAGAGTATATACTAAAATCACAATCATAAACATTTATGGGGTAAAAAGTATTCTTTAAAACTTTTATAAAAATCTTGATTTAAGTGGGAAAAGATTTTCAATAAAACATTTTTTAAAATAATCATCACAGACCTAGAAAGGAAAGAATGATTCTTAACTAACGACCCCCATTACGAAGTTGGTAGTTTGGGAGTTGTTCTGGTCAAGCTTACTGCATTTATAGGTAGGTTGTCAGCAGTAGGAGATGTCGATGCGTATGTTGGTTTGCTAGCATGTTTCTATGATATTTATTTCTCTGTTTACCTGATGGCTGCCCTTCCTAAGATCATGAATTAAGTATATTCACATTTGCTTTTTCTGAAACAAGGAAGAACAGATGAGGCAGTGGAGTGCACTGAAGGTAGTGTCATCCTTTGGTTTGAAACCAAATGTCCTGCATGCTGGTTTCTCTGGGGAGTGGTGCAATGCTCTGTCTAGCCTGCTGGTGCAGTGATGGAAAAAATACTAGCTGTAAGAAAGAAATTTCACTGAACAATATCGTATCTTAGTCTTGAGTTTCGTCAATTGCCAGCAACACTGTCAAACAGACGAACACACTATTAAAGTACCTAATTTTCAGTTATCTTCTGTTGCGTCTAATAGCATCTCTGCACATCTTGTGAATAGGGAATGTTTGCAGTTAATTCTTAATGTTAATTTTTATCTAGAGAATTTGTTAAAGGATGGATGGCTATACTATCACGGATAGCTGTTTCGATGATTTTAGCCATCCTTTTAGCCCTGATCATATGCTGCTCTAATGCGAATGTGCTTTCTGTGCGAGCCTCAGGACGGGCAATTTCTTGTGGAACACGTTTTGTCCAATATCTAATATTTCTATTTTAATATAAACAATTTTATGAATCAAGATCCATCTTTGGAAGCTACAAGTCTGTAGATTAAGCCACCATGTCATCTGTACCATAATACCTAAAGAGAACTGGAAAATACTTCAACATAAACTTTTAAATCGTTTTAATTATGCAAAGACTTGTGTGTAAGTTCTCCTGAGTAAATTTTAATACTTAAGCTACCTTCTTCCCTTAGTATGTCCCATTGTTTTACAAAATTGGATTTGTAGATAGCTAAGTATTTTTTTCAGTTCCTGCTCTAAACTTTTATATAATCTTGGGCTCTACTTGGGTAAAGTAAAAAAAAAAAGTTAAATCTTTTGGTTCCTGGGCTTTCCTGTCTTTCATATCTCTGTGGGGTCACGGTGAAGTTTGTCCTGATGCACACTTTTGAACAGGAATGATCTCTAGCATGAAGGGATCCCGGTCCTGTTGTCTACAGAGGCCTTACGTGAGGGAAGCTATGTGAAGAAATCTAACAAACTCGTCTTCCTTCTCTTAACTCCTTTTTTGCCTGATTGCATGATTTTTTAAACCTTCCTAACATTGGGTATCTAAGAACAAAGGAAAACTAGTGCTGCTGTTTGGCTTCAGGGCAGTGCATGGAAATTACCACTGGGCTGTGCCCCTTCTACACCTGTATGATTCTCTGTGGTTTTTACGGCAGCAAACACTATTAAATTCTAATTTTCACATACATCTTTTCGGCACATTTGGAGATGAAGATCCAACTATGCAACTACTTCAGAAGTTTACCATGGAAAAATTGGATCCAACTTTTCTTTCTAAAAAAGTGTAAAAGTTGAGATGTTTCATAATTGGTAGATTGACACATACCATTAGCAGTGTCCCACATCGTATCTTTTTTGGGTTTCTTTAGCCTGTAGAACCTGATGTTACTTACTTCATTTTTTGTATTTTGTTAATGATACTTAATCAGGACAAAAGTGGGGATTGAATAGGGGAAGCTCGGGATTGTTTTAGAGCAGTGAAACTATTCTGTGTGACTGTTGTAACGGTGCATACCTGTATGCAAGTTTTTAAAATCATTTAGTAGGAGGCCAGAGGAGGGGGAATCCCAGGATGCAGTGCAGGATGTGACCAGAGAATTTAAATGTATTACAAATGTATGAAACAACCCCAGTGAAGAGAGGAAGGAAGAACAAGGTGCCGACCTAAGTAACTAGAAATGAATGAAGTCTGTAAGACGAGAAGCAAAAGAAATTGTACAGAGCCCTGTACTCTAATAGATGATAGTCCTCGGTTGATTTTACATCACAGAGAAGAATAAGGCCCTCCATGACATCTTAGGAACAGTGCAACATTGATAATTTATTGTTAATGCTAATTTGCATATTCATAAGATTCATAAAGGAAAAATAGATGGCTATCATGCCCTGGGTGTTTGCGTAGATGATTTTATCTGTCCTATACCAGAGAGTACAGGTTAATAATTCTGACACTAATGTACCTCCAAAAGCACATGACATTGGTCTAACTATGAGAAAAACATCAACTAATTCAAATTAAGAGAGATTCTACAAAGCATCTCACTGGTAATCCTCACAACTATCGAGGCCCTCAAAAACTAGGAAGGTCTCAGAAACTGTCACAAGAACCTAAAGAGACATAAGAAAATGTAATGTGGTGTCCTGAATGGGGTCCTGGGGATGGGGGGGAAGAACATTAGTAGTTTGTTAGTTGTGACAGATACACCTTACTAAACATAAGATGTTAAAATAGGGAAACCAGTCTACTGTCTTCACATTGGATCTGTAATACCTCAAACTGTTCTACAAGTAAAAGTTTATTAAAAAGGAAAAAATCATCTGAGATTGTTTCTTAGTTTGAGGAAGGTTATGGTTGAGGCCACAGACCTATCCTTTGACTCTTTTTGTCCCAAAGGCCAGAATATCTAAAACTGTGAACACGTTATGAATGAGTCTGTTCAGCTTTTTGCCATTCAGGGGACGCAGTCATGACCTCCAAGTCCTGCTGACCCAGCAGCCTTTCTCCGTGTTCACTGCTTACGCACCTCCTCTCGGAAGGTGTTTGGAAAGTTCTAAACTAAACATGCCTGAATAGCTTGAAACCTACTTCTTTGATTAGTCTTGCTGTTTGTACTAAATGAGCAATTCAATTATTTAAAACTAATCTATTTTCTCTTACTTCATTTTAGATGAATTAAATAATCTTGGACATCCTGGTGAGTAATATAAACATAAAACATTAACTTGAGTATAATAACTTAAAGGTACTGTAGATATTCTTTGGCTATAGTAGTACCAGTAACTTTTTTCTTTATTAAAGTAATACAGTGGAAAGTTGAAACTGGTTCTTATATGAACTATAATTTCATGCAAGTGGAAATATTAAAAATATTCTAAATGATAAGACTGTAAAGAGGGGCCCCTGGGTGGCTCAGTCGGTTAAGTGTCCGACTTCAGCTCAGGTCATGATCTCGCGGTCTTCGGGCTCTAGCCCCACATCGGGCTCTGTGCTGACAGCTCAGAGCCTGGAGCCTGTTTTAGATTCTGTGTCACCCTCTCTCTCTGCCCCTTCCCAGCTTGTGCTCTGTCTCTCTCTGTCTCAAAAATCAATAAACATTAAAAAATTTTTTTAATTAAAAAAAAATTTTAAATAAACTTTTAATAGACTCCGCAAGTGTTATGTATGTTGTTAAAAATGGAAAAAGGATTGCCCTGTGTATAATAGTGGACACATCACTGACTTCACTCCCGTCTTTCCCTGTATCTTCCTGCGTGGTCCTCAGGGTGGGAGGTATTTCATTTTGTGTACCTAGATGGCAGAGAGCATGGACTCCGGAGTGATGCTTGTTAGCTCTATTACTTTGCGCAAGTGACTTAATCTCTCTGTGTCTCAGATTCCTTATATATATAATGGTGGAAGTATATACTTCATAGATAAACCGAGAGTTATTCAAATCTGTCACATTTAAAGCACGTAGAGCAGTACCAGGCAGGCACTCAGTAACTGTTAACCACTTCTGCTACTGCCTACTGCCACCACCCACCATTTTCAGACTAATTTCTACCCAGCATGTTAAAGATTGCTACCCCCAGCTGTGATGATGAATTACCGAAAACATTCCCCTGTCCTGATTCTGACTCTGTCCCTCCAGGTATGTTTATCAGGAGTGTGAATATCTTAAAATTATTAGTTAGCTGTTAGAAACCACATTCTGTCTTTTGATGCTGTTGATGTTATTGTTCTTTCTTTCTATATATCTTTAACCCTGCAGATATCTGCATCACCGACAATAACATCTTTTCTTATCTGCATTTTTATCTTTCTGTAGACAACAAAGAGCAAACAGGTGATCAGCCTTTGGGTGAGTAGAGCTTTAAAATGCTTGGTCAAACTACAGTTTTGTAACACTTTTATTGGTGATCATGAAGGGATTTAAGACATTTTAATATGATAGCTGTTAGAAATATTTAAATTTCGTTGAGACCAAATGTTTTGTTTTGGATATTTATAAAAGAAACTATGGAAGTGGGGGCTTGAAAAGATTATGAATTCAGTTTCTGGGACCTAGTCAGCTTCCATGGAGGGGTTTCTTTGTTTTGGCAACATGCAAACAAACAAATAGGCAGACAAGAAACTTCTACACATTAGACAGAAGTGATTAATACTCTCTCGGTGGGTTTAGAGGTTAGAGAAGCCCCAGAGAGGTTGCAGCTGCAGCTTTACATTATAAAGAGCAGAAAGACCTTCCGGACAGAACACAGACCTTCCAGACGGAAATTGTAAACACACGGCTGTAGAGAGTGAGCCAGCGTGTGGTATTTGGGGAACTGCAAATAACACACAGTCCGCTAGAGCACGAAGAGAAAGCGGGAGAGAAGTCGGAAGACACCAGACCTTGAGGAGCCCCGTTTTCTCTCCCGAGCCATTGGAAGGAAACTTGTCGATAGAGGGCGGAAAGTTCTCTCTCTGAAAGGCCAGTCTTGTATGGGTATAGAAGGTAAACCAGAGGGAAATGATGTTTTCTAGTGTGGGTTTTTTGTTGTTGTTGTTTGTTTGTTTTTTTGGTTAGGAGAAAAGTGACTTTTGCAGTAGTCAGCAGCCTAGATAAGAAATCACGGGAATCTAAACTAAGATAGTACCAGTGACAACGCAGCAAACTCAAAAGATCTTTAGGCGATAGAATCAGTAAGCTGTCCTCATCACCCGGCTATAGAGCACGCGCAGTAGAGCAGCATCGCCGTGCCTGCTGGATTCCCGCTCGGACCACTACGCGGGCAGCGAGACGGCCCCCCGAGTTAGAGAATGCAGAAGGAAAAGCAAGAATCCGAGTTTAGGTGACTCTTCGTTTGCGACCTAACCTGTATGAAGGTATCTGCATCACCTCTGGGTGAAGGAATACAGCAGACGGTTGTATATATGGATCTGGAGCTCTAAGGGGAGGCCAGGATTAGAGACACAGTTAGGAGCATCATCAGCGTAGAGGTAGAAATTCGAACCAAGGGGCAGCACGCAAGAGATTGCCGAAGGCCACAGAGAAAACGGCACAAACTGGGTAACCTCTGGAGGGGGCAGGGTTCCAGTATAGGATTTTCTAACTGTTAGAATCATTTGTCTCTACTCAGGGATTATATAAAAACTTAGATTTCTAGGTTCTTTTGAAAAGTGGTAGCTTTTGACTGGTAGCTATCAGTTGAGGCCGAATATTATTTTCCCCTTTACAAAGAGCTTGTGCCCCCCCCGGTTCCCTGTTGTACGACCTTGGGCCTGCTTCACTCTCTCCCCCTTTCTCCGTCCTTCCCCACCTTCCCCACTTGGTCTTGCCATGAGGCTAAATTTGTCTACATTGTGGCTGGTGTCAAAAGTGGGAGTCGTTAGGACTTTATCAGGTTTAGACCCAGAACTGGCAGGTGTCTCGCCAAATTACATCGTTCAAAGAGCATCACAGGGCAGCCCAGATTTGGGGTCAGAGCCTCACTGAGGGCAAGGTTAGGGTGGCCGCTTGGAGGCTGTCTTCTACCACATCTGTAAAAGCAGGCATGCACTAAGGACCTGGGACTTTATTTTGGGGGATATAGAGATAAAAAGATTTCATGCAAAACCACCAAAAACTATATTCAGTCAGATCTGAGGCTAGTATTCCATTTTTGATAGCCAAAGGGGTTATTTTTTTTAATAGCATTTAATCTGTGTCAAGTTCTTTTCCAAGTGCTTATGAATATTATTTATTTTGGATGAGATGAGTAACACACTATTAGAAAAATTAGATGAGGAGTTAATGCTGTAACATTGTGTTGATTTTTAAAGAATACGTTGCATTAAATAGCTTTGGAAGATGCCTGGGATCACATAGTTAAAATATCTTTCTGAAGTGGTTTTATTATTCTATTGTTTAATCAACTGGCATTTATGTTTCCTTTTTCCAATAAATGGTCTGTGTTCAAGAAATTGTGGGTGGCTCTTACAGTAAATGTTTTTCTTCAGAAGATTTCTTCCATTTATTTTTATCACTTGAAAACCATCGTGAATTGCTTATGTAGTTGCTATTTTGAAATTGTCTTTGATTTCTCACTCTTATCTCCCCAGCTTTGCATTTTACCACTTCTTGCTCTGTCATATCTCTGAAGTCTGGCTTTTCCTTTTCCTTTCTATGACCAGTTCCTGGAATGGGTCTTTGTCAGCTCTGTGTTGACCACTGCGGTCTGCTTCTCATTCCAAATACACCCCAGTTCACCTGTCAGACACAAGTAGATTGGGCAAGGTAAGATTTACTTACCTGTCATCTTTATTACCATTAAACTCGAGAAAATGCTCTACGACATTTTAGGGATTGGAGAAAATTGTTTAAAGAGCTATGGTCAACTATGGATGGGCAGCATACATTTTAAGCCACAGAGTTCTCAAGCTGTTGAACCCTGGCCCTCTCAAAACTGTACCAAGTGTTCTAAGTAACAAAACCAATGAAAAAAGAATTGACATTGGCAAAAACGTGCTCAGTTTGACAACTGGTCTTTTTCCCCCCAGACTCCAGTGATTTTTTTTTTCTGTTACATTCCTTATACTTGTTTTTTGCCAATAAAACCTAGTCTACAGCATATATTAGAATTAAATTATCATCACATTCCATCAAAATAACCTCCTTGATTTATAAACACTTTAGTACCTGAATAACTTTGGGAAGCCCATGATTTGGGCTGTGGCGTGTAAGGCAGACATTCTCTCACTTCCCCTCACTTACAGGAAGGTTGCCCTGAGTCTGTCCACATATCGACGGGTCTGAATTCTGACAGGGTTGATGGGCTCCCAGAAAAAGCACTGAAAATTTTCTTTCTGTGGATTAGTCAGCTAACAGTCTTGCTATATAGTGGGTACTTCAGTGTAAGGGTACATATCTAGTTTATTTAAGAAGAAACCTAAAAAAAAAGAAAAAAAGGATCCAAGAAATGTTAACTTTTATACTGCTTCCTGTTGAAATCTATCCTGGGTGTCCTCTGCTTTTTCAATGATTTTTAGAACTAAAGGCAGTTCAATAGAAACTTTATGTCTAAATCCTTGGATAGGAAATAGTCTTGATAATTGTCCTTTTCTTTTGAATAAAAGAAGAGATTATCATTTTTATAGAACTTGAAGTGACTTTTTACTGAATTAGAAATGTTTAAGGGCATCTGGGTGGCTCTGTTGGTTAAGTGTCCAACTCTTCATTTCGACTCAGGTCACCATCTCATAGTCTGAGAGATGGAGGCCTGCGTCAGGCTCTGTGCTGACAGTGTGAAGCCCGCTTGGGATTCTCTCTTTCTCTCTGCACCCCCTTTCTCTCTGTCCAAAATAAATAAACATTAAAAAAAATTCTCTAAGAATGTAAATACAGAGGGGCGCCCGGGTGGCTTAGTCAGTTGAGAGTCCGACTTTCACTTAGGTCATGATCTTGCAGTTCGTGGGTTTGAGCCCCACGTCGGGCTCTGTGCTGACAGCCATCTCAGAGCCTGGAGCCTGTTTCGGAGTCTGTGACTCCCTCTCTCTCTGACCCTCCCCTGCTCACACTGTCTCTCTCTCTCTCTCCTAGAAATAAATAAAGCATTAAAAAAAAAATTAAAAACAAAAAAAGAATGTAAATACAGAATATAGATAACCATGACATAAAAGTATTGGGGCTTTTCATAAAGTGGGGTTTTCTTTCACTTTAAGAGAGTCCCATTCTTTTCGTTGGTGCTAGTTTTTCTCCAGACCTCGCTTAACATTAGACTTCAACACTCTGTGGAAAGAAAAGAAATTTCACCAAAGAGTTTTGAGCAATTAAATGATTTGAAACATCTGAAATTCCGTATTGCAGACATCAAGTCAGCAATGCGATGATCTGTGCCTGTTTCAATTTCATTGAAGTAGTATTCCTAATAATTTATAAATAAACTACTTCGTAGCACTTACTGACGGAGGTTGGTCACCTCGTCCTGGCCTGTGTCAGGAGGTGGCTCAAGGTCCTACCCAGTGTGGCTCCTCCGCCAGATGCTCTTGTTCCACCCTCCCCACCACCCCTGGTGTCCCCGTCACATTTGTACCAGAGCCTGGGCTGCGCACACCCACGGCCGGTCCTCAGGGAAAACATCGTACCAGGTTACTGCTGTCGTGGTGCGGTCTCGGGCCATTAACCGCTAACCCCACCCCCAACTAGCAAAGATACAAGTTTTAAAGACTAGCCTTCTCCAGCCGTTTTCACGTGATAAAGCTAGCTGGTACTTTCTAAGGAGTCGGTGTGGATCTTCTTGCCCCTTTAAAAACACAGGAAAATTCTTTGTCTAGGAATACATCTTTGAACAAAGACTCTGTACTAAGGTCAGAAAATCAACTGTTAAGATATTCATACAAAAAGTTTTCACATATCCCTAAGGTCACCCAAATGACCTTTTTAAGAGGCCAAAAGGAAACCGTACATCAGCCGTGAGAAGATTCAGATACAGTTCTTATTAAGTCCCTGACTTTTCTCTCCTCTTTGGTTTTCCCCTTACTTGCTCTGATGAGAATTTGTCCTGTTCCTCTTTTTGGTCTTTCTTTTTGCTTTTTTTTGAAGCTGCTTCTGTTGTCAGCAAAACAGAACCTAATTTGATGGGAATCCAGTTACCAACATTATTTGTTTAAATTTGCACTAAAAGACTAGTTGAATATTATACCCATTACTTTTGTTACAACTGAGTAAAAGTATGAGTTTACTATTAGTTACCATTTGGCTTCATAAGCAGTTCATAAATACCCTTTGCCTGAGTGACCATGAGTAAATCTACTTTCCGTTATCAGCTTGTGCTCCTCACTGCGGTTTTCCACGTAAAGTAGTAGCTCTAAAATGAAATTAAATTATAACGAAATCTCATGGGTAAAGCATACATTTTATTATAATTCTACCATTTCTGTAGGTTTTATTTTAATCTTAATCTTTATATCCTCCCTCTAAATCCCTTCTCTCTTTTTTTCTTTTTAACAGCAAAGGACAAGGTTGCTCTTTTGATAGGAAATATGAACTACTGGGAACACCCCAAGCTCAAAGCTCCTTTGGTGGATGTGTATGAGTTGACCAACTTGTTAAGACAGCTAGATTTCAAAGTTGTGTCACTGTTGGATCTTACGGAGTATGAGATGCGAAATGCTGTGGATGAATTTTTACTCCTTTTGGACAAAGGAGTTTACGGTAAGATAGTTAGAATCTTTGTTTTTATAATTATTCACTCTTCATTGCACAAGTTAGGTTAAGTGGTAAAAATCAGAAAACGGTCTGATTTGACCATTGTTGAAGTGCACGTGTTGTTGAAGTGAAGAGTTTTATTCTTATAAAGACGATGGATTTGACCTTCATTTTGTAGTTCCATGTAAATAACTAATTAGCTCAGTGTCTTTACTTTAATGTCTCTTGTAAAAACATTATTGTTCTTATTAGAATTCTTTCCTGTCTTCCCTGATTTTGGTTTTTATTGATTAGAGCTGAAGTACAGTAAAGCTCAATGACCAAATGACAAATCGTATACTCATATATGTACAGTACTGCTGTGTGTGTGTGTGTGTGTGTGTGTGTGTGTGTGTGTGTAGTATGAAAGGTAACTGAATGTACATTCTGCATGTTTCCTATTTCTAACTATTTCATGGTATTTTCTAATCCTTTAATGGGAACTGGAATTCAGCAAGGGTATGTTGGCAAATGAAACATATGAAAACAGTTTGTAAACTAAAGCTCTGTACAAACATAGTTAAAGGTGAACCTCCACAGAAATTCTAATACTAAATTCATAATCATTCCCTCATTTAAATAGGTTAAGAACACCACAAATATGGTAAAGATTTTTTAAAGAGACAGAATCTGCTGTCAGGAGTAATTTCGTTGGTAGCTTACTTCTTTTAATGGGTATAATCACAAAAGGCAGGCCAGCCAGCGGACTCATTTGAGCTGCACTGCACAGGGTGTGGGACTGTGGTGTGGTACGACCACATTTGCCTGCCAGGAAAGTGGCATCTCCAGGCCTGTTAGTAGGCCTGCTGGCGATAAATAAAGAGTATCAGTTTAAAAGCTTTTGTATTTTTCAAATTATTTTAATTTTAATAATATCTAAATTTAGCCTCTTATTTATAATTAGACTGATACGATGAGGTAAGTAAGCTTGGTGGAATTGCTAGAGAGTCTCAAAGGAGAATTTAAAAAAATTTTTTTAATGTTTACTTATTTTTGAGAGAGAGCGCTAGTGGGGGAGGGGCAGAGAGGGAAGGAGACACAGAATCCAAAGCAGCTCCAGGCTCTGAGCTGTCAGCACAGAGTCCAACGCGGCGCTCGAACTCACAAGTAAGACCATGATCTGAGCCAAAGTTGATGCTTAACTGACGGAGCCACCCAGGCATCCCTTAAGGGAGAATTTTTTTTAATGTTTTATTTATTTTTGAGAGAGAGAGAGAGAGCATGATCCAGGAAGGAGCAAAGAGAGGGGAGGACAGAGCATCCCAAGCAGGCTCTGCACTGACAGCAGCAGGCCTGATACGGGGCTCAAACCCACGAACCACGAGATCATGGGCTGAGCCAAAGTCAGATGCTCAACCAACTGAGCCACCCAGGTACCTTTCAAAGGAGAATTTTTAATGAAAGAAAATCCTTTTTTTTTTTATTTTTTTTTTTAGATTTAGCACATCACTGTATGTGAGATGGGAAGAGTCTTAAAATCTTATTTGAATGAGTTTCCTCTTAAATAATAAGGATTACAGTTGTAACACAAATGAATCAACAAAGTAAATCTTTCAAATTTGGAATTTCAACGATTCTGTTGATGTTGTAACAATGTAACATTGCTTGTGAGCATACAGACAGTGGCTCTGGGTGAAAGCATTAGTTTTTCTTATGAAAACGCGGTGGAATGTGCTGTACAGATGTGCCGCCTGGGCAGTTGGTTTGTATTTTTAGTCTAGATTGAGGTGGTGGTTTGATTCTTTTTGTCTCAAATAATTTGTCTCTATTTATAAAGTACCTTGATGGCTCTACAGTACCAGGAAAGGGCTTCTAAAACATCACTGAAAGGAATGAGATGAAAGGGAAAAATCTTAACCAACTTAGGGTTTAGGTTGGTGAAGGATTTTAAGAGTGAGGAGGTTATATGAGGAATTGTGATCATTCTCATTTCTTACTGAAATTGTCACCTTAGCTTTAAGTCCTTTGTCCAGTTTTTTAAACCAAGACTTCTAATTGCCCCAGCAAAGTGGAGAACCGGAGATATTACAAAGGTACGGCAAGAAGAGCTCAGCTTATGCTGAAGCTTTGCCCCGATATAAAACGTCATCTTGCGGCACGTGGGTGGCTCCGTCGGTTGAGTGGCCCGCTCTTGATTTCAGCTCAGGTCATGATCTCACAGGTCATGGGATCGAGCTCCGCATTGGGCTCCACACTGAGCATGGAGCCCACTTAAGATTCTCTTCCTGTTCCCCTCCTCTGTATGTGCATGCATGCTTTCTAAATAAATAAATAGATAGATAAGTAAATAAAAACATTGTCTTGGAGTATGAATGAAGAGGCATAGTAAAGCAAAATGGCAGCTGAAGAAAGCTAGGAAGTTTTTCAGCCCTACTGATTCTTCTTAACAAGATGACTGCATTCTATTTTGAAGTATTGTGGGGCTCCTGGATGGCTTAGTAGGTTGAGCATCTGACTGTTGATTTCAGCTCAGGTCATGATCTCACGGTTGGTGAGTTCACACCCCACATCAGTCTCTGTGCTGACTGCACGGAGCCTGCTTGGAAGTCTCTTTCTACCCTCTCTCTGCCCCTCCCCTGCTCACTGTCTGTCATCTTTCAAAAGAAATAAATAAACATTAAAAAGAAGCTTTGTATGTTGAAGTATTGTGAATGTCCCAGACATCAGGCACATCTGCGTTAGCTGCCTGTGTGGTAGAGGCTTAACGTTACAGGGCCTTCCTCCTGCCTGTGCCTTTACCTCCGATTGGCAGCATGTGGGGTAGGGGAGGCCAAGGCAGAGCCGTGGGAACGTCAGCGTGAACGACTTCAGATTTGGAAAGCATACGCATTCGGGTTTATGCTCCTTCGTATCATGTTGCCCATGGGTTTGTAAAAGAAGCAAAAATTGCAACAGAACAGAAAAAACATATATAAACATAAAAGACACCCTCTAAGAACAGAAATAACTGATTTCTACTGCATGACCTTGAAGACAAATGAAGATAAAGATTTGTATTGTCCTGCGTAGATGGCCGTGAGAGAGAATAACTGTTTAGCCTGAAGTCCCCCCCACACCCGTCCACTTGCTGCAGTCCAGCTGTGCTTTGGTGGCGAAGGGTTTTGGAGGAGTCTGGTCCGAATATGGCCAAGCCTTGTTTACCCTAACAGGAGCCCTGCAGTTCAGAGCTCTGTGGTGAGCCGGGGGGGCCTAAGCCAGCTCGCTCGTGCTCGCTCGGCGCCCTGGCCTTTCTGCTGACTAGTGTAGAACCGTAACCAGCTTGTTTAACTTTTATAAGCAAAACAGGATTTATGAAATGGATAGACTTACTTAATGAGGTGATTGCAGAATCGATAAAGGTAAAATAATTATCCCCGTGCCTGGCACACTGAAAGTATCTCAGTATAATTTCCTGAATTCCAGTTTGTCTTCATCTTTAGATGGGAGGTTTGAACCAGATAGCCTTCTGCTTCAGGCCTCAATTAGAGAACCCCAGCTTTCATATGTTTTTATATATTAAGGTTTCATTAAAAAAAAAAAAGGTTTTAAGATGATAGTGTAGTGAAGCCATGAAAAACCAGTTCACTGACATTTTATATTTTCTGAGAGTAAAGTTGACTCGAAAGCCACCAGTAGATGATAGAGAGACCGTGTAGTGTAGCACAGGGCTGATGTGGCCAGTCCAGACTCTGGTTCCATCCCTTATTAGTCATGTGGGTTTACATGAGCTGTTAAACCTCTCAGTGTCTCAGTATTTCCATCTGTAAAAGGTGGGTGATAATATAACCACCTAGTTATGAGAAGTACGGGGATTATAGGAGGTGGTAACTATACAATTAGAGCACTTTATTCAGACAGCGTGTGGCACACAGGAAGGGCTATGTAGGCTGGTGGTGGTGGTGGTGGTGGTGGTGATGATGGTGGCCGTGGTGGATGTCCTTAGATCACCGTGCTGGGTGCCCTGCAGCTCAACTCCAGTGGGACGGTCTTCCATTTCAGCAATGATTTTCTCTGTAGACAAGAATCAATGTCTACAAGAAACTGTAGTCTTGGAAATCGTGTTCCCAAGAAATAGGATTCCCTAAAGGTCTAATTGATGGATTCTATTTCTAACCACATTAAATTTTTTGTCATTTGAGGTGCCTTGGCTGGCTCAGTCAGAAGAGCATGCCACTCTTGGTCCCAGGGTCGTGAGTTCGAGCCGTGTGTTGAGTGTAGAGATTACTTAAATAAGTAAATAAACTTTAAAAAATATTTTTATTACTTTATAAAGATGTCTGTTTTGTACTTTTATCCTTGAATAGTGGTGATAATCGATTAAATTAATTAGCAATAATAGAGATGGAATTCTTAAAATACAATGATTTGGCCTAATTTATTTTACATAAAAATGTTTAATCTCCCAACATATAATTGGATGTAGACTTTGATACAAAATGCTTACACTTCTCATATATCATTTTGGGGTGGAGAAAGGTATTTTGTTATAAGTGCCTTCATTTCAGTGATTGCAGAGCGGGACATAATGGCATTGAAATAATGGGCCACGCTTAGGTTTTCCTGGTTGACGGAGGTTAAACCTTCCCTTGAAGTTGCTGCTTCTCCCAAGTTACGTCTTGCTAGAGACCGATGTGTTAAATGATACAGTGGGGGCAGTGCCCAAGCTGCCTGGTGGGCTGTCGTAAGTCATATCATTAGTAGAAATGGTACCATTTCTACTGGAAATCAGACCCTTTATAGGAAGGTCTCTAGACCCAGCTCTGTCCTGATTGGCTTGCACTGTTAATGAATGCATTCAAAAGTATTTACTGAGCTCCTTAATATATCCATAGCCCAGATAGAGGAGTATTCTACGTGTTGAAGGAGATGCAGAAAATAACATGATTTATACTCTCAAAATTCTAAGTCCCTTAATATAATGAGGAAAAAATTAAAAATGCTTTGTTGGAGTCCAAACACCTATCAGCTACATGATTTTAAGCAAATCATTTATCTTTCTAATTTTCTCACCTATAAAATAGGGATATAAATCATTTAAAGATTGTTATATGGTTTACAATCAGTTCATGTATATGAACGTACCCTTAAAACCGTGAAAAAGCTATATAGATGTATAAGGTTAATGTCTCCTGTGAGCATTTTTATCAAAGAAATTAAATATGCATAGAACTGTAAGCTGTCTGTAAGAGCCAGCTAGCGATTGCATGTCAGAGAGTGCTGCCACACGGCTTCTCGGCAGGCAGGGACCGAGTGTCAGAAAGTTGGAAGCCATGTGCTAACCCGCTGAGGGTCTGAGCGTGAGGTCACCTTGAGGGACCTCCATGTGGGTGGATGGGAAGGAGGGAGAGTAACTGGAGCAGAGTCATGAAGGTTAGAAATGAGCATACCTTGACTTTAGAAGCGGGGAGCAGACTGATGGGGAAGAGAGTCCCATTTTGGACACAGGTTTCCTGCCATGTGAACATACAATATTCCTATGGAACCTTCCATAAGCCGAAACGGCATGAGGTGAAGAAGCAGCTACCGTGCATTTGTATGGAAACATTTGTAAGCGTCCACAGACCCGGACAGCCTTTTCTGATACCTCTGGACAGATGCATAAGAAACATGGAGATAAAGCCCAGATGCTCACAGACACAGTGCAAAGCTGTGGCAGCTTGCCGCCCAGATGCCAAGTGCAGATCCCAGGGAAGGAGCCGGGCGGTTCCTCTCTATCTGCTTGGGTGTGTTCTGCCTCCATACTGGCCCGCCGCAAACAAATGTGGAATGCCATTTCTGCTTTTTGCCTTTTCTCTAAAGCAAAATTCCTTGGGGCGCCTGGGTGGCTCAATCGGTTATACATCCAACTTTGGCTCAGGTCATGATCTTTTGGTTTGTCGGTACCAGCCCGGCATCGGGCTCTGTGCTGATAGCTCAGAGCCTGGAGCCGGCTTCAGATTCTGTGTCTCCCTCTCTCTCTGACCCTCCCCTGCTCGTTCTCTCTCTCTCTGTCTCAAAAATAAATAATCATTTAAAAAAAATCCTCTTGACATCCCTTTGGTTAGCGAAACCAGACACTATAATGTAGGTCTCTCATAAAAGCAAAGTGGTGTGACACAAGCTTTAAAAAAGTGAGGGATGCCTGTACTTGATAAGGAAGCATAAATTTTACTGTTCTGAAACGTACAGTTCAGTGGCTTTTAGTATATTCACAGAGTCACCTAAACCCAGAACATTTTCATCACCCCAGAAAGAGTCTCTATGTCCGTTAGCCATTACTCTTCATTCCTCTTTGTCCCAAGCTCCTGGTAATAGCAGATCTATTTTCTGTCTTTATGGATTCACCGTTTGGAGCCATTTCGTAGAATGGAATCCTTCCATATGTGCCCTTTCGTGTCTGGCTTTTTCCACTTAGCACAATGGTTTCAAGGTTCATCGATGTTGTTGAATTACTTGTATGGCTGGATAATCTTCGTAGGACACACCGCATTTCCATTCATCAGCAGGTGGACGTTCAGGTTGTTTCCACTGGGTGGATGTTATGAATATCACTGCTGTGAACAGGTGCATACACATTCTTGTGTGCACATGTGTTTCCGTTCTCTTGGGCATATATGCCTTGGATCGCAATTGCTGGGTCATATGATAATTCTAAGTTTAACTTTTTGAGGAACTGCTTAAACTCTTTCCTAAGTACTTGCACTATTGCATATTTCCCCTCAGAAATAAATGAGGTTTCCAATTTCCCTACATCCTTGCCCACACTTGTTAACGCCTGTGTTTTTATTATTAGCTGTCCTAGTAAGCGTGACGAGGTATCTCACTGTTCTGTTTTGCGTCTCATGTTCTTATTTATGTTTGTATATCCTCTTTGGAGAAACATTTATTCAGATCCTTTGCCCATTTTTCACTTGGTTATTTGTCTTTTTATGGCCGAATTGAAGAGTGCTTTATGGATTCTAGATACAAGTTGTCCTTCTAGATCTACGATTTGCAAATATTTTCTCTCCTTCTTTGGGTTGTCTTCTCACTTACTTGATCTTCACTGCTTAGTGACTCACATCCACTCCATGTGGTGTGATTTTCAAGATGCTCCTGTCAGTGCACCTCTTCTTTCCAGTGATAATTTAATTCCCTGCCAGGCTGGTCTCCTTGCTCTGAGCTGCCGCTCCAAGCCCACACCTTATTTGTTTCTGTTCCGTAACGTCCTTTGCTCTTCCTCTGCCTTTCCAAACTGTACTCAGTCTCCAAGGCCACCCATGGTCGCTTCACCTCACACCAATTCCTCTCTGCACCTTACTCAGATCATACACGGTTTCCTTAGTCACATAATTTATGGTATTTCATTGTATGCTGACTTTCTGTGTCCTTTAACAACACGAGCAGGTCTGAATGAGTTGCCAGATCCCTGGCGCAGGAACTTTGTCTTCCTTTTCTTTTTAACTTCTTTCAGGGCCTGCGTGTTTTCATTCAGGACACAGATGAGATAGAATGAACCCACACTGAATAAAGGATTGTGCCCATTTTGCCATGTGTTTAAATGTTTATTTTTGGGAGAGAGAGAGAGAAGGAGACAGAGGATTTAAAGTAGACTCCGTGTTGATAGCAGTGGATCAGGAGATCGTGACCTCAGCTGAAGTTGGATGCTTAACTGACTGAGCCACCCAGGCGCCCCCCATTTTGTCATTTTTTTACCTGAAATATTACATATGAAAGAACCACTTTTCTCATATTAGTACGAGTTCAAGAAAAATCGACCTGGATTCTGCCCTGTAGGACCAAATGGAGCAAGTTGTTCAAAGCCACATTTTTTGCTCAGAATTGGAGCTATAGGTACAAAGGATTAGCTTTTCTGTTGTTCCTTGTCTAAATGCCTTTTTACTGTTAATGTTAGAATACCATAGAAAGAAGTCATCATATCCAGAACTGAGAGAGCAAAATCAGTGGGCCTTAGAGATTGTGTCTTCACAAGTATTTCTATCAAATATTTTTATAAGGAAGCCCATACTGATACTTTGGTTTTGTTTGTTTTTTTGTTTTACAGCCAAAACAAACATCTTTTTAAGAAAATGTTCAGAGTTGTTTGGTGCAGTTTTTATAGTATCATTTCTCAGTAAAGAAATGACTTATCTATGGAATACTAAAATTAATGCAAATTTTAGATTATTAATTCAAGAATTAATTCAAGATTCCATCAAGAATCTCTAGATGGAAAATTAATGATATTTATATCTTGTAACAAAAAGAAAAAATAGTAATGTGGCTCCTGGGTGGCTCCGTCAGTTAAGCATATGACTCTTGATTTCAGCTCAGGTCATGATCTCATGGTTTGTGGGTTTGAGCCCCACATCCCTCCCTCTCTCTTTGCCCCTCCTCTGCTCTCTCTTAAAATAAATAAATAAACTTTTAAAAATCTTTAAAAAGAAAGAGTAGTAATCCATGAAATCAGATTTTCCTTCTCTACCTAGAAAAAGCTGCATTTAGGGGCCCTTGGGTGGCTCAGTCAGTTGAGTGTCCAACTCTCAATTCCAGCTCAGGTCATGATCTTGCAGTTTATGAGATCAAGCCCCACGTGGAGCCCTGCTCTGACAGCACGGACCCTGCTAGGGAATCTCCCTCCCTCCCTCTCTCTCTACCCTCCCCCCATCAAAATAAATAAATAATCATCTTTTTTAAACTACATTTATATTTTTATAGCCCTTACTAAATGTTGTATGTAAATGCCTGCGGAATTTGTTTTTCTTTTCTTTTTTTTTTCTTTTTTCTTTTTTTTTATGCCTATGGAATTTCTTACACTGGATTTAGTAGTTGATAGTCATCTAAATGTGTTTATTTGTTCATCCATTAAAAACCGACTAAGCGGGGCGCCTGGGTGGCTCAGTCAGTCTTCAGCNACCTGGTGTGTGCCAGGAGCCCACAGATAAAGATACTGTCCCTGCCCTGGGGAGGCTCCCAGTCTCATGGAAGACACAGAGGAGTCAACAAAGGCCTTGTCTTTTTTATGTATCATGAGATAAAATTGCATTCCCTATTATACCATTGGCTAAAAATATATCATTTTTATGAACTAAAATATACTTCAGGACAGCATCTTGATGTTGGTTTAAAATACAGTGTTTGAAGGCTGTTGTCAATACAATTTTCAGCGTAAATTTACTTAACATTGACTGTGTTTGTAATTGGGTATCTCTTAAATAAGCTTGCATGAACTTGAAGAAAATAAAAGACTGGACTTTTTTCCTAAAGAGTACTGCATGCGTATGCAGAGTGCAATTTAGAGTTAATTTTTACCCCTCATTTTCTTTTCCAGGATTATTATATTATGCAGGACACGGTTATGAAAACTTTGGGAACAGCTTTATGGTCCCTGTTGATGCTCCAAATCCATATAGGTCTGAAAACTGTCTGTGTGTGCAAAATATACTGAAATTGATGCAAGAAAAAGAAACTGGACTCAACGTGTTCTTGCTGGACATGTGTAGGAAACGGTAAGCTGCCTCGTCTTTGAAGCTTATTGGATTGAGGTAAATAGCAGCCTTGACCATTAAATCTAAGGCAAACCTGAGAATGCTAAGAACCACTTAAGCTTGTGAATTTTTTTTAATGTTTATTTTTGAGAGAGAGAGAGACAGAGCATGAGGGAGGAGGGCCAGAGAGAGAGGGAGACACAGAATCTGAGCTGTCGGCACAGAGCCCACCGCAGGGCTCGAACTCACCAACCTGCTGATCATGACCTGGGCTAAAGTTGGGTGCTTAGCCGACTGAGCCACCCAGACGCCCCAAACTTGTGAATTTGTAATTACAGATTGAAACTGACCAAGAAGGACACTAGACGAAAATATATTTTCTCCATGCATATTTAATGATTTTAACCTTTCTTTTATTTGCTATAGAACAAAAGAGAGGAACTTAAGGGCGTGGGTATTTTTTTCTTTTTGTTAATGAGTTTTTTTTAATTCTTTTTTTTTAAATTTTTTTTTAATGTTTTTTTTTTTTATTTCTGAGAGAGAGAGAGACAGCGTGAGCGGGGAGGGTCAGAGAAAGAGGGAGGTACAGAATCTGAAACAGGCTCCAGGCTTTGAGCTGGCTGTCAGCACAGAGCCCGATGCGGGGCTCAAACCCACGAACTGTGAGATCATGACCTGAGCCGAAGTCGGACGCTTAACCGACTAAGCCACCCAGGCGCCCCTTTTTAAATTCTTTTTTAAATGTTTGTTTATTTTTTTTTTAAGAGAGCAGGAGCGGGAGAGGGGCTCAGCACAGAGCCACGCACAGGGCTCGAACTCATAAGCCATGAGGTCATGAACTGAGCCGAAGTCAGGCACTTAACTGTCTGAGCCACCCAGGCACCCCAAGGGCAAGGGTATTTATTCATTCTCCAGAAGGTTCAGCTCTTCAGAGCCTGTGGGTGTCTCCAGCATTCTCTCAGGTCCTCCTCCAGGAGCTGACGGAAAGAGCACCCGTGGACCCGTGGGGCTTCCATCAGTCCGGGTCTCGCAGATACAGAACGTGTAGCCGAACCACACGTTTGAGGGTCTGGAGCCCCGTTGTTGGCCACGGGGACTCAGGAATGGCACCAGTGCTTATTCCTCCCGGAAAGTTCCGTGCTGGCTCTGCGTTTACCAAACACCGATGCCAGAGCTGAGAGGCTGCTCCTGTTGAAAGCTAACCAGAGAAACGGTGTGGCCGTCTGCCCTCTCAACAGCGTAGGAGCCCTACATTTTTGGGGGTAAATATGCGGCTGATTTGATAAAGGAATTTCAAATCTATCATTTTAAACCACATATAATACAATAGTGTCAGGGGCGCCTGGGTGGCTCAGTCGGTTGAGGTCCAACTTCGGCTCAGGTCATGATCTCACCGTTGTTGGTTTGAGCCCCGCGTCGGGCTCTGTGCTGACAGCTCAGAGCCTTGAGCTGCTTCTGCTTCCTCTCTCTCTCTGCCCCTCCCCCGCTCATGCTGCCTCTTNTTGGTTTGAGCCCCGCATCGGGCTCTGTGCTGACAGCTCAGAGCCTTGAGCTGCTTCTGATTCTGTGTATTCCTCTCTCTCTCTGCCCCTCCCCCGCTCATGCTGCCTCTGTCTCTCAAGAATGAATAAACATTAAAAAAATTTTTTTTAAAATACAGTAGTTTTATATTTTACATTATATCATTAATGCTCTCTTCAAAATGCTGTTCAACTTTTTTCATATTTGCATCTGTCCTTCTCCCTCCTCCCTTCTATACAGAAATGACTACGATGATACCATCCCGATCTTGGATGCTCTGAAAGTCACGGCCAACATTGTGTTTGGATACGCCACGTAAGGAAATTTTATTTTTATGTTCAAGGTGCCTTCGTTTTTCATGACTTCTTTTTCATTATAGATTAGCCTAGGAAGATCCATAGAAACATAGGCATAAATTTTCCTCTTTGATAGTCTCGGTAGGAACTTTTAAATAATTGACTTTGGCACCTCCTGTCTTGACATCTTTTTACTAAGCACCAGGGCATTTAGTTCCTGCCTAAAGATTAACTCTCTAATTAGGATGTCCTGCAAGAGGCACATGAGGCTCATCGGTATTTTGCAAGCCCCGTGTGGCAAGTGTTTACCTTTTTTTTAATTTGTCTTTTTGCTGTGTGTTTTTTTTTTTAAGGTGTCAAGGGGCAGAAGCCTTTGAAATCCAGCATTCTGGGTTGGCAAATGGAATTTTCATGAAATTTTTAAAAGATAGATTATTAGAAGACAAGAAAATTACTGTGTTACTGGACGAAGTTGCAGAAGGTAAAATAAATACAGAGAAAGCTACTCAGGGTTCTCTGGTAATTATTTTCTTCCTACTGTTAACTGTGCAGGTTGGGAATTAGTATTTATTTGATTAAAAAAAAATGTTTAGGTTCAGCACCACTCCGTTTGCTTCCTTCCTCCTTCCTTCTTTCCCTGGTGACTTAGCTTTATGCCCCCTGTGCAGCACAACTCGAGCCGCAAGGCTGCTCCCAGGTGAGACGGTGAAATCAGTGAAATTTAGTCCCGAGAGTTCCATACCTTGTTTCTGTGGCTCGTGCCTGGCACCGCCTCGGCTGCTTGCTCGCAAACACCGTGTCCAGAGAGCATCCTTTCCAAGGATTAGACAGACTCAACTGAACAGAAATTCTGATGCCCTGGTGGAAAGGGCTGGGTTCGTTTTTTTCTTGATGCACTTACTGGTTTCTAAATTCTGCTTTCGGGGCACCTGGGTGGCTCTGTCCGTTAAGCGTCTGACTTTGGCTCAGAGCATGATCTCACGGTTCCATGAGTTCAAGCCCCAGTTCGGGCTCTCTGCTATCAGCGTGGAGCCTGCTTCAGATCCTCTGTATCCCTCTCTCTTCCTTTCCCCCACTCAGCATGGGCTCTCTCTCTTTCTCTCTCAAAATCAAATAAACATTAAAGAAAAAAATCTGCTTTGAAGACATCCTGGAGGCCTGACATCATGCCTCCCATTTCCTCCTGTTCCCTTCCTTCTTGGTATAAGGTCCTGCTCCTATTAGGTGCTGAGTAAGTACACCTGATACTGTACCACCAGGCTGCCAGGTGGTTTTGGAAATGCCATTTTTTTTT